>NC_088861.1:42063623-42663623 GCF_963853765.1 Magallana gigas
GTCCAGGGATCTCCTCCTAAACGGTAAAAGATATTGAGTTCAAACTTTCAGGGATTGTAGACAAGAGATTGTAGATGTGCTATTTGGCGTTCATATTCGTCATGCTCAAAAGGCGTTTAAGCTCGCCTGGTCCCGAAAATTGAGACTAAAAAAACGTCGTAATTTTTAATGGTTTTCTTAGTTTGTCTCTTTTCTGAAAAATATTTTGTTAACACTTGTAATGCAAAAAAGATTTATATTTACAAGACCTTTCATTTGATATCAAGAAAAAGGGGCTGGCCCCTCAAATTAAGGGACCAAAGGGCTCTAAAGTCTTTCATCTGTAGCCCTTTACTGAGTGATATTTTGTGAACAGTTATAGAAGCAAATATGTTTATCTTACAGTTATGTATCCAATAAATGCATGTGTTACGTAATTAGGTGTTTTTAAAGGCCAAAAATCCAGAATTTTGATCACCCATATCTCAGAAAGGAAAAATATTTTGAAATAAAGTATAGAGGTAAAGATAGTCAAAACGATGTACTAAATAATATGCAATTTTCAAAATTTCGTTAAATGGCCCCTATAAGGAGTTAAGGGATCGGCCCCTAAAACGTTCTTTCCTATATATCTCAAGAACGGTAACAAATTTCTAAACACTTGTTGAACAAAATGTGTTGAGATTTAAATGAACTTTTATCTGATATCAAGAAAAAGGGGCTGGCCCCTCAAATTAGGGGACCAAAGGGCTCTAAAGTCTTTTATCTGTAGCCCTTTACTGAGGGATATTTTGTGAACGGTTATAGAAGCAAATATGTTTATCTTACAGTTATTTATCCAAGCAATGTAATGATTTTATCGTGTGTTATGTAATTAGGGGTTTTTAGGGGCCAAAAGTCCAGAATTTTGATCACCCATATCTCAAAAAGGAAATATATTTTGAAATGCAGTATAGAAGTAAAGATAGTCAAAATGATGTGCTAAATAATATGCAATTTTCAAAATTTCGTGATCACCCATATCTCAAAAAGGAAATATATTTTGAAATGCAGTATAGAAGTAAAGATAGTCAAAATGATGTACTAAATAATATGCAATTTTCAAAATTTCGTTTAATGGCCCTATAAGGAGTTAAGGGATCGGCCCCTAAAACGTTCTTTCCTATATATCTCAAGAACGGTAACAAATCTCTTAACACTTGTTAAACAAAATGTGTTGAGATTTAAATGACCTTTTATGTGATATCAAGAAAAAGGGGCTGGCCCCTCAACTTAGGGGACCAAAGGGCTCCAAAGTCTTTCATCTGTAGCTCTTTACTGAGGGATATTTTGTGAAAGGCTATAGAAGCAAATATGTTTATCTCACAATTATGTATCCAAGCAATGTAATGTCATGTTTTATGTAATGAGGGTTTTTTAGGGGTCAAGAGTCCAAAACTATGACCACCTATATCTCAAAAAGAAAAAATATTTTGAAATGCAGTATAGAAGAAAAGATGCTAAAAATGATGTACTTAACAACATGCAATCTTCAAAATTTGGTTCAGCGGCTCCAATAAGGAGATAAGGGACCGGCCCCTAAAACTTTTTCTTCTAAGATATCTCAAGAACAGTAACGAATTCTAAACACTTGTTGAACAAAGCTCTTACACCTGTAACAAAATAGTATCTGGCCCCCTAGAATGTAGACCCTGTTTTTTTTATTCTAAATCATGTTTAACTGTTAAATAGCAAAATCAAGATAGAACAAATTCTAAAATCAGACGGAAGACCTCCTCGTTGCTCGCAACGAGATCGTGTCTAGTTATTATTCTTTTTTTTTCTTACCGATTTTGTGCAGACGATTTCTCGGAGATGGCTGGGTCGATTTCGCTCAAATTTTCAATATAAACGTGTTTTCATCTAAAGCTGATATATAATTTTTATTTTTTGGAAAAACACTTCCGGTCAGAAGTTATCGTCCGTTTACGATTTTTAAAAGTCAATTTTGTCTGTCGGGTTTCTCAGAAACGAGTAAAGATAAAAGGCTGAAATTTTCAGAGATGATAGATCTAGCGTTTTTCTGGTGAACCTCGGTCAAGAAAATGTCCGCGGTCACTTCCGGTCGTCACCGGAAGGAAATTTGAAAAATTGAATTTTTCGACTTTTTTATTTTTTGATATTTTTCTTTGAGATTTTTACACCTTATAGTGACCCTTTTACTGATTCAGAATATGTAATTTGTTTAAAAATCGATCAACGCGTTCTCGAGATATTAGGCATCAAAGTCCTGAAGCGAGAGTCCGAGTAGCTCAGTCGTTAGAGTCGTGGTCATGTGCCTAGGCGACCCGGGTTCGAGCCCCGAGTTCCGAATTTCTTTCCCCCTCTTTTTGTGCTTAGATCTGATTTTTTTATCTTTAAAATGATGGATTCTGTTCTATTCTGTTTTGATTTAGTAAAAGAAGTTACAATAATATCGCTTTTCCTCGTATTTGAGTATTGAGATCCATAGCTATGTATTCATACTGAAAAAAAGTTAAAATGTTGAAAAACATCAAAAGTTACATCTTTAAAACAACGCTTATAAATTGTTCTAACATATGTATTTTGTTTAAAAATTGTGTAATATGTGATATTTAGAATTTAATATTCTCCGTTTAATATAGAAGTCACTGACCGACCCCCCCCCCCCATTCATAAAATCATTTAGTTTTTCTGACCCGATTTTACTTGATCTTTAATCTTGGACCTTTAATATCAACTTAGTACCATTTTAGATTACTGTACTAATTACTAGACCAATTCGTTTCATTATTAACAGAGTTATGAACTTTTTGGCATTTGGGTTTCAATCGTCGTGTTTGACACGTACTGTACAAAAAAATTCTAACTCCCGAGCCCTTCACTCAATCCTAATGAAATTTTGTGTAAATGTAACTCGGACCCCATTCTTATTGTCTGCCAAATATGCAGCGGATTGAACAATTCAGAAGAAATTCCTGAGATCAAGCGGCGTTTATAGTCTGTACGGGGACTTCAAATTTACACAGTACAAGGGATGTAAGCAGCCGCGTAATATTTCTGTTGCATGTATATTTCTTGTTTTCCGTTTAGTCTGTATCTACGATAGCGTGTGAACTACTTATGAATGTTAAAACTATGGAAATTACTGTCATCAAATTTTTACCGAATAAATTTACGTGTTACTGATTTCGTTATTTCTACATTTATAATGATTTTATCAATCCTGTTGAAATAAAACAGTCAAACACAATAGTAAACGACACGAAAAAAAATCTCAACACTGAAATACATGTGTAAAATGCATCAGTCATTGCTTTAGGACTTTACTTCCCCTAATTATCGTTAACCGAATCCGAGATCCACACCTCAAAATTCTACTTTCGATTTATTTACGACGAAAATCAAGCTCGGGTCTTTTCACCCCCCTCCAGACAAAAACACGCATCAATATTTCAAATGACTTTGCACTGTTACCAAACCTGTGTAGTCAGACATCTCACACATCGTTCCTCATCTCATACAAAAATTCAGCTCCTGTCCCGGGCGGAAACGCCCCAAATTCAAAGAGAAATTCGGGAATTATTTCGCGTCAGCCATGTTTTGACGTGAACCTTTGCTGAAATACTGTTATGACACCTGCAAAGGCCTCGCCGGAGCTAAAATTTCTTCTTTCTCTCTATTTCTTTCTCTCCATTTTTTTTTTTTTTTTTTTTTGATTTTCTAACTAAAATATTCAACATAAAGGGGCTGTTGGACTGTAGTACAAGTTGAAAAACACTCTTCCTTTAAGATTTAGACAAAACAGCCTTTTATTATTAGGGTCTTCCGTCTTCAGCGGAAGACCCTTCTATTATTCTATTGTTTCTTTTTCACTTTTCTTATTCTTATTATTATTATTAGGGTCTTCCGTCTTCAGCGGAAGACCCTTCTATTATTCTATTGTTTCTTTTTCACTTTTCTTATTGTTATTATTATTAAGGTCTTCCGTTTCCAACGGAAGACCTTCTTGTTATTGCTTTGTTTATTAAGGTCTTCCGTTTCCAACGGAAGACCTTATTGTTTTCGTACTGTTTCTTATTATTATTATTATTATTTTTTTTTCCAAATTTTGTGCACGCGATTTCTCGAAAACTATTCGGCCGATTTTCAACATTTTTTCACAGATGATGAGTCATGATCTGAATTTTATATGTTTTTGAAAATGTTGTTGTCGTCACTTCCGGTACCGATTTATCGGCCATTTTGGTGTTTTTTACGACCTATTTTGTGCAGAGCTGATCTTAGAAACTATCAGAGATATGACTATGAAATTTTTAGGATAGGTAGTCTATAGTCTGACGTTGTGCACTATTATTTTGTTTTACGCCAGTGGCGCCATTTCTTGGAGCTCGCCTGGGCTCGAAAATTGGGTTCGAATTTTCATTCAAAATTTTCATACGTTTTGATCTCTATCTTTTTATGAGTTGATATTTTATTAAAACATGTATAATAAAAGCAGTAGATAATCTAAAGTTCTTTCGAACAAAATCAAAAAATAGGGGCTGGCCCCTTTAATAAGGGGCCAAGACACTCTTAAACTCTATTACAAATAACTTAAAAACGATAAAGATTTTGTAATGCATTATAGAAGCAAAGTTGTTGATCGTAACAATATCTATTAGGTAAAATCATTGCCACGCCCATTTATTACGTAATTAGGGATTTTTAGGGGCCAAAGTACTTAAACTTTGACGCATTATATCTAGAGAAGTAGACATATTTTGTTAAGCATTGTAGAAGTGAAAATGTTTGGATTGATGATTCTAATCGATTCCATTAATCAAAGCACCAATGTCTGTCCCCATTAAGGATCTAGAGGGCTGGCCCCTAAAATATTCAATCATTTGTATCTCAAAAATGATCAACAATTTTAGATGGGTGAAAGAACAAAAAATGTTCGTATTCATAAGACCTTTTCAAAGAAATCAAGAAAAAGGGGCTGGCCCCATAAATTAGGGGCCAAGATACTCGTAAACTCTATTACAAATAACTTAAAAACGATCAAGATTTTGTAATGCATTATAGAAGCAAAGTTGTTGATCGTTACAATATCTATCAGGTACGATCATTGCTTTGCCCATTTATGACGTAATAAGGGATTTTTAGGGGCCAAAGTACTGAAAATTCGACACAATATATCTAAAGAAGGATACATATTTTGTTAAGCATTATAGAAGAGAAAATGTTTGCATTGATGATTCTAATCGATTCCATTAATCAAAGCACCAATGTCTGTCCCCATTAAGGATCTAGAGGGCTTGCCCCTAAAATATCCAATCATTTGTATCTTAAAAGGGAATAGCAATTCTAGATAGGTGTAAGAACAAAAAATGTTAGTATTCGTGAGACCTTTCGAATAAACTCAAGAAAAAGGGGCTGGCCCCTTAAATGAGGGGCCAAGACTCTTGTAAACTTTATTACACATACCTTAAAAACGATCAAAACATTGAAATGCATTATATTAACGAAGTTGTCGATCGTAACAATATCAGTTTGTAAAACTAATTTCCAAACCCATTGATGAGGTAATTAGGGATTTTAGGGGACTAAAATCTTAAATCTTTAATGTGCTGTATGTGAAAAAGCAAAACTCTTTGTTAAGCATTTTAAAGGATATTGACGATCGTTTACAATATCTGAAATGGAGTGGTTATTTGAAATTTCATTGATATTTTAATCGTATCGTTTAAAAATTGAACGGAAGACCTACTCGTTACTCGTAACGAGATCGTATCTAGTTATTATTATTTTTCTGCCTTTTTTTGTGCACGCGATTTCTCAGAAACGGCTCGGCCGATTTCAATCAAATTTTAGGATGTGATAGATAGTGGTCTGAACTTGATAGGAAATTTTCTATATTGATGACGTCACATCCGTTTTTGATATATTGAGATTTTTCTAATTTTTATATGGGTATTTTGTCTTCTGTTGTTCTCCTAAACTATAAGAGATATTGAGCTCAAATTTTTACGGTAAGTAAAGGAAAGATTGAAGTTTTGCATGATTGTTGTTTTGTATGTTTAGCACTACTGGCGCCAAAGCTCGCCATGGTTCGAAAATTTACATTAAAAAAGCGTCGTGAATTTTTGTGCTTTTCTTTCTTTATCTTTTTTCTGGAAAATATTTTGTTAAAACATGTAATGTAAAAAAAGTTTATATTTACAAGACCTTTCTGCTGATATCAAGAAAAAGGGGCTGGCCCCTCAAATTAGGGACCTAGAAGGCTCTAAAGTCTTTTACCCATAACTCTTTACCGAGGGATTTTTTGTAATAAATTATAATAGCAAATATATTTATCTTACAGTTATTAAGCCAAGCAGTATAACGATTTTCTCATATGTTACGTAATTAGGGGTTTTTAGGGGTCAAAAGTCCAAAATTTTGATCACCTATATCTCAAAAAGGAAAAATATTTTGAAATGCCGTATAAAAGAAAAGATGCTTAAAATGATGTACTTAACAACATGCAATCTAAAAAATTTGGTTCAGCGGCCCCAAAAAGGAGATAAGGGACCGGCCCCTAAAACATTCTGTCCCAGATATCTCAAGAATGGTAACGAATTTTTAAACACTTCCTGAACAAAATGTCTTTATAATCAAATGACCTTTCATTTGATACCAAGAAAAAGGGGCTGGCCCCTAATATTAGGGACCTAAAGGGCTCTAAAGTCTTTTACCAGTAACTCTTTACCGAGGGATATTTTGTAATAGAATATAGAAGCATATATGTTTATCTTACAGTTATGTAATCAAGCAATGTAATGATTTTATGATGTGTTACGTAATTAAGGGTTTTTAGGGGCCAAAAGTCCAAAATTTCGATCTCCCATATCTCAGAAAGGAAAAATATTTTGTAATGCAGTACAGAAGAAAAGTTGTTCAAAATGATGTTCTTAACAAAATGCAACCGTCAAAATTTCGTTAAAAGCCCCCTAAAAGGAGATAAGGGACCAGCCCCTAAAACCTTCTTTCTCATATATCTCTAGAACGGTAACAAATTTCTACACACTTGTTGAACAAAATTTGTGTAGAATTAAATGACCTTTTATTTGATATCAAGAAAAAGGGGCTGGCCCCTAAAATTAGGGGACCAAAGGGCTCTAAAGTCTTTAATCTGTAGCCCTTTCTGAGAGATATTTTGTGAAATGTTAAAGAAGCAAATATGTTTATCTTACAGTTATGTATCTAAGCAATGTAATGATTTAATCATGTGTTACCTAACCAAGGGTTTTTAGGGGCCAAAAGTCCAAAATTTCGATCACCCATATCTCAGAAAAGAAAAAGGATTTTGAAATGCAGCACAGAAGAAAAGATGCTCAAAATGATGTCCTTAGAAATATGCAACTTTCAAAATATCGTTAAACGGCCCCTAAAAGGAGATAAGGGATCGGCCCCTAAAATATTCTTTCTCAAATATCTCAAGAACGGTAACACATTTTTAAATACTTATTGAACAAAATGTGTGTAGAATTAAATGACCTTTTATCTGTTATCAAGAAAAAGGGGCTGGCCCCTCAAATTAGGGGATTAAAGGGCCCGAAAGTTTTTCATCTGTAGCCCTTTACTAAGAGATATTTTGTGAAATGTTAAAGAAGCAAATATGTTTTTCTAACAGTAATGAATCCAAACAATGTAATAATTTTATTATATGTTACGTAATTAAGGGTTTTTAGGGGCCAAAAGTCCAAAATTTTGATCACCCATATCTCAGAAACGAAAAGGATTTTAAAATGCAGTATAGAAGGAAAGATGCTCAAAGTGATGTCCTAAGAATATTCAACCTTCAAAATTTCGTTAAACGGCCCCTAAAAGGAGATTAGGGATCGGCCCCTAAAACATTCTTTCTCAAATATCTCAAAAACGGTAACAGATCCCAAACACTGATTCAAAAAAATGTGATTAGAATTAAATGGCTTTTTATTTGATATCAAGAAAAAGGGGCTGGCCCCTCAAATTAGGGAACCAAAAGGCTCTAAAAAATTGTATTTGTAGCGCTTTACTGAGATATATTTTGTGAAATGTTACAAAAGCATAATAATACGTTTATATACCCTGTAAATATTTTTTCATGTGTTTACCTTATTAGGGTTTTTAGGGGCTACAGGTAATAAAGCTTAATTTTTTCTATCTTATTTGGAAGAAATGCAAATTATTTTTAAAAAAGCTACGTAAGAGAACTTATAAAAAATGAAACAGAAAAGCATAAGTAATCCACTCCTACTTCCAAATCATGTTTTGTTATCGAAAATCAAAGTCAATGATGGCATATCACCTTCTAAAAATCGGACGGAAGACCTCCTCGTTGCTCGCAACGAGATCGTGTCTAGTTATTAGGGTCTTCCGTCTTCAGCGGAAGACCCTTCTATTATTCTATTGTTTCTTTTTCACTTTTCTTATTAGGGTCTTCCGTCTTCAGCGGAAGACCCTTCTATTATTCTATTGTTTCTTTTTCACTTTTCTTCTTATTATTCTTTTTTTTTCTTACCGATTTTGTGCAGAGGATTTCTCAGAGATGGCTGGATCGATTTCGCTCAAATTTTCAATATTAACGTGCTTTTATCTAAAGCTGATACATTTTTTTTCATTTTTGAAAAAACACTTCCGGTCAGAAGTTATCGTCCGTTTACGATTTTAAAAAGTCAATTTTGTCTGTCGTGTTTCTCAAAAACGAGTAAAGATAAAAGACTGAAATTTTCAGAGATAATAGATCTAGCGTTTTTCTGGTGCACCTCGGTCATGAGAATGTCCGCCGTCACTTCCGGTCGTCACCGGAAGGAAATTTGAAAAAATTGAATTTTTCGACTTTTTTATTCTTTAATATTTTTTTTAAAAATTTTTACACCTTATAGTGACCGTTTTACTGATTCAGAATATGTATTTTGTGTTAAAATCGATTGAGGCATTCTCGAGAAATTAAGCGTCAAAGTTCTGAAGCGAGAGTCCGAGTAGCTCAGTCGATAGAGTCGTGGACATGGCCCAGGCGACCCGGGTTCGAGCCCTGAGTGCCGATTTTTTTTCCCCCTCCTTTTGTGTTCAGATCCGATTTTTTATCTTTAAAATGATGGATTCTGTTCTTTTCCGTTTTGAGTTTGTAAAAGAAGTTACAATAATAGCGCTTTTCCCCGTATTTGCGTATTGAGATCCATAGCTATGTATTCATACTGAAATAAAATTAACAAATTGAAAAATATCAATAGTTAACTCTTTAAAACAACATTTATACATTGTTCTAACCTATGTATTTTATTTAGAAATTGTGTAATATGTCATATTTAGAATTTAATATTCTCCTTTAAATATAGAAGTCACCGACCGACCGCCCCCCCCCCCTCCATTCATCAAATCATTAAGTTTTTCTGGCCTGATTTTACTTGATCTTTGATCTTGGACCTTCAATTTCAAATTAATACCATTCTAGATTACTGTACTAATTACCAGACTGATTCGTTCATTATTAACAGAGTTATGCATTTTTTGGCATTTGAGTTACAATCGTCGTGTTTGACATGTGCTGTAGAAAAAAATTCTAACTCCCGAGCCCTTCAATCAATCCTAATGAAATTTTGTGTAAATGTACCTCGGACCCCATTCTTATTGTCTGCCAAATATGCAGCGGATTGAACAATTCAGAAGAAATTCCTGAGATCAAGCGGCGTTTATAGTCTGTACGGGGACTTCAAATTTACACAGTACAAGGGATGTAAGCAGCCGCGTAATATTTCTGTTGCATGTATATTTCTTGTTTTCCGTTTAGTCTGTATCTACGATAGCGTGTGAACTACTTATGAATGTTAAAACTGTGGAAATTACTGTCATCCAATTTTTACCGAATAAATTTACGTGTTACTGATTTCGTTATTTCTACATTTATAATGATTTTATCAATCCTGTTGAAATAAAACAGTCAAACACAATAGTAAATGACACGAACAAAAAATCTCAACACTGAAATACATGTGTAAAATGCACCAGTCATTGCCTTAGGACTTTACTTCCCCTAATTATCGTTAACCGAATCCGAGATCCACACCTCAAAATTCTACTTTCGATTTGTTTACGACGAAAATCAAGCTCGGGTCTTTTCACCCCCCTCCAGACAAAAACACGCATCAATATTTCAAATGACATCGCACTGTTACCAAACCTGTGTAGTCAGACATCTCACACATCGTTCCTCATCTCATACAAAAATTCAGCTCCTCTCCCGGGCGGAAACGCCCCAAATTCAAAGAGAAATTCGGGAATTATTTCGCGTCAGCCATGTTTTGACGTGAACCTTCAATGAAATACTGTTATGACACCTGCAAAGGCCTCGCCGGAGCTAAGATTTCTTCTTTCTCTCTATTTCTTTCTTTCCATTTTTTTTTTTTTTTGGATTTTCTAACTAAAATATTCAACATAAAGGGGTTGTTTGAATGTAGTACAAGTTGAAAAACACTCTTCCTTTAAGATTTAGACAAAAACAGCCTTTTATTATTAGGGTCTTCCGTCTTCAGCGGAAGACCCTTCTATTATTCTATTGTTTCTTTTTCACTTTTCTTCTTATTATTCTTTTTTTTTCTTACCGATTTTGTGCAGAGGATTTCTCAGAGATGGCTGGATCGATTTCGCTCAAATTTTCAATATTAACGTGCTTTTATCTAAAGCTGATACATTTTTTTTCATTTTTGAAAAAACACTTCCGGTCAGAAGTTATCGTCCGTTTACGATTTTAAAAAGTCAATTTTGTCTGTCGTGTTTCTCAAAAACGAGTAAAGATAAAAGACTGAAATTTTCAGAGATAATAGATCTAGCGTTTTTCTGGTGCACCTCGGTCATGAGAATGTCCGCCGTCACTTCCGGTCGTCACCGGAAGGAAATTTGAAAAAATTGAATTTTTCGACTTTTTTATTCTTTAATATTTTTTTTAAAAATTTTTACACCTTATAGTGACCGTTTTACTGATTCAGAATATGTATTTTGTGTTAAAATCGATTGAGGCATTCTCGAGAAATTAAGCGTCAAAGTTCTGAAGCGAGAGTCCGAGTAGCTCAGTCGATAGAGTCGTGGACATGGCCCAGGCGACCCGGGTTCGAGCCCTGAGTGCCGATTTTTTTTCCCCCTCCTTTTGTGTTCAGATCCGATTTTTTATCTTTAAAATGATGGATTCTGTTCTTTTCCGTTTTGAGTTTGTAAAAGAAGTTACAATAATAGCGCTTTTCCCCGTATTTGCGTATTGAGATCCATAGCTATGTATTCATACTGAAATAAAATTAACAAATTGAAAAATATCAATAGTTAACTCTTTAAAACAACATTTATACATTGTTCTAACCTATGTATTTTATTTAGAAATTGTGTAATATGTCATATTTAGAATTTAATATTCTCCTTTAAATATAGAAGTCACCGACCGACCGCCCCCCCCCCCCCCCTCCATTCATCAAATCATTAAGTTTTTCTGGCCTGATTTTACTTGATCTTTGATCTTGGACCTTCAATTTCAAATTAATACCATTCTAGATTACTGTACTAATTACCAGACTGATTCGTTCATTATTAACAGAGTTATGCATTTTTTGGCATTTGAGTTACAATCGTCGTGTTTGACATGTGCTGTAGAAAAAAATTCTAACTCCCGAGCCCTTCAATCAATCCTAATGAAATTTTGTGTAAATGTACCTCGGACCCCATTCTTATTGTCTGCCAAATATGCAGCGGATTGAACAATTCAGAAGAAATTCCTGAGATCAAGCGGCGTTTATAGTCTGTACGGGGACTTCAAATTTACACAGTACAAGGGATGTAAGCAGCCGCGTAATATTTCTGTTGCATGTATATTTCTTGTTTTCCGTTTAGTCTGTATCTACGATAGCGTGTGAACTACTTATGAATGTTAAAACTGTGGAAATTACTGTCATCCAATTTTTACCGAATAAATTTACGTGTTACTGATTTCGTTATTTCTACATTTATAATGATTTTATCAATCCTGTTGAAATAAAACAGTCAAACACAATAGTAAATGACACGAACAAAAAATCTCAACACTGAAATACATGTGTAAAATGCACCAGTCATTGCCTTAGGACTTTACTTCCCCTAATTATCGTTAACCGAATCCGAGATCCACACCTCAAAATTCTACTTTCGATTTGTTTACGACGAAAATCAAGCTCGGGTCTTTTCACCCCCCTCCAGACAAAAACACGCATCAATATTTCAAATGACATCGCACTGTTACCAAACCTGTGTAGTCAGACATCTCACACATCGTTCCTCATCTCATACAAAAATTCAGCTCCTCTCCCGGGCGGAAACGCCCCAAATTCAAAGAGAAATTCGGGAATTATTTCGCGTCAGCCATGTTTTGACGTGAACCTTCAATGAAATACTGTTATGACACCTGCAAAGGCCTCGCCGGAGCTAAGATTTCTTCTTTCTCTCTATTTCTTTCTTTCCATTTTTTTTTTTTTTTGGATTTTCTAACTAAAATATTCAACATAAAGGGGTTGTTTGAATGTAGTACAAGTTGAAAAACACTCTTCCTTTAAGATTTAGACAAAAACAGCCTTTTATTATTAGGGTCTTCCGTCTTCAGCGGAAGACCCTTCTATTATTCTATTGTTTCTTTTTCACTTTTCTTCTTATTATTCTTTTTTTTTCTTACCGATTTTGTGCAGAGGATTTCTCAGAGATGGCTGGATCGATTTCGCTCAAATTTTCAATATTAACGTGCTTTTATCTAAAGCTGATACATTTTTTTTCATTTTTGAAAAAACACTTCCGGTCAGAAGTTATCGTCCGTTTACGATTTTAAAAAGTCAATTTTGTCTGTCGTGTTTCTCAAAAACGAGTAAAGATAAAAGACTGAAATTTTCAGAGATAATAGATCTAGCGTTTTTCTGGTGCACCTTGGTCATGAGAATGTCCGCCGTCACTTCCGGTCGTCACCGGAAGGAAATTTGAAAAAATTGAATTTTTCGACTTTTTTATTCTTTAATATTTTTTTTAAAAATTTTTACACCTTATAGTGACCGTTTTACTGATTCAGAATATGTATTTTGTGTTAAAATCGATTGAGGCATTCTCGAGAAATTAAGCGTCAAAGTTCTGAAGCGAGAGTCCGAGTAGCTCAGTCGATAGAGTCGTGGACATGGCCCAGGCGACCCGGGTTCGAGCCCTGAGTGCCGATTTTTTTCCCCCCTCCTTTTGTGTTCAGATCCGATTTTTTATCTTTAAAATGATGGATTCTGTTCTTTTCCGTTTTGAGTTTGTAAAAGAAGTTACAATAATAGCGCTTTTCCCCGTATTTGCGTATTGAGATCCATAGCTATGTATTCATACTGAAATAAAATTAACAAATTGAAAAATATCAATAGTTAACTCTTTAAAACAACATTTATACATTGTTCTAACCTATGTATTTTATTTAGAAATTGTGTAATATGTCATATTTAGAATTTAATATTCTCCTTTAAATATAGAAGTCACCGACCGACCGCCCCCCCCCCCCCCTCCATTCATCAAATCATTAAGTTTTTCTGGCCTGATTTTACTTGATCTTTGATCTTGGACCTTCAATTTCAAATTAATACCATTCTAGATTACTGTACTAATTACCAGACTGATTCGTTCATTATTAACAGAGTTATGCATTTTTTGGCATTTGAGTTACAATCGTCGTGTTTGACATGTGCTGTAGAAAAAAATTCTAACTCCCGAGCCCTTCAATCAATCCTAATGAAATTTTGTGTAAATGTACCTCGGACCCCATTCTTATTGTCTGCCAAATATGCAGCGGATTGAACAATTCAGAAGAAATTCCTGAGATCAAGCGGCGTTTATAGTCTGTACGGGGACTTCAAATTTACACAGTACAAGGGATGTAAGCAGCCGCGTAATATTTCTGTTGCATGTATATTTCTTGTTTTCCGTTTAGTCTGTATCTACGATAGCGTGTGAACTACTTATGAATGTTAAAACTGTGGAAATTACTGTCATCCAATTTTTACCGAATAAATTTACGTGTTACTGATTTCGTTATTTCTACATTTATAATGATTTTATCAATCCTGTTGAAATAAAACAGTCAAACACAATAGTAAATGACACGAACAAAAAATCTCAACACTGAAATACATGTGTAAAATGCACCAGTCATTGCCTTAGGACTTTACTTCCCCTAATTATCGTTAACCGAATCCGAGATCCACACCTCAAAATTCTACTTTCGATTTGTTTACGACGAAAATCAAGCTCGGGTCTTTTCACCCCCCTCCAGACAAAAACACGCATCAATATTTCAAATGACATCGCACTGTTACCAAACCTGTGTAGTCAGACATCTCACACATCGTTCCTCATCTCATACAAAAATTCAGCTCCTCTCCCGGGCGGAAACGCCCCAAATTCAAAGAGAAATTCGGGAATTATTTCGCGTCAGCCATGTTTTGACGTGAACCTTCAATGAAATACTGTTATGACACCTGCAAAGGCCTCGCCGGAGCTAAGATTTCTTCTTTCTCTCTATTTCTTTCTTTCCATTTTTTTTTTTTTTTGGATTTTCTAACTAAAATATTCAACATAAAGGGGTTGTTTGAATGTAGTACAAGTTGAAAAACACTCTTCCTTTAAGATTTAGACAAAAACAGCCTTTTATTATTAGGGTCTTCCGTCTTCAGCGGAAGACCCTTCTATTATTCTATTGTTTCTTTTTCACTTTTCTTCTTATTATTCTTTTTTTTTCTTACCGATTTTGTGCAGAGGATTTCTCAGAGATGGCTGGATCGATTTCGCTCAAATTTTCAATATTAACGTGCTTTTATCTAAAGCTGATACATTTTTTTTCATTTTTGAAAAAACACTTCCGGTCAGAAGTTATCGTCCGTTTACGATTTTAAAAAGTCAATTTTGTCTGTCGTGTTTCTCAAAAACGAGTAAAGATAAAAGACTGAAATTTTCAGAGATAATAGATCTAGCGTTTTTCTGGTGCACCTTGGTCATGAGAATGTCCGCCGTCACTTCCGGTCGTCACCGGAAGGAAATTTGAAAAAATTGAATTTTTCGACTTTTTTATTCTTTAATATTTTTTTTAAAAATTTTTACACCTTATAGTGACCGTTTTACTGATTCAGAATATGTATTTTGTGTTAAAATCGATTGAGGCATTCTCGAGAAATTAAGCGTCAAAGTTCTGAAGCGAGAGTCCGAGTAGCTCAGTCGATAGAGTCGTGGACATGGCCCAGGCGACCCGGGTTCGAGCCCTGAGTGCCGATTTTTTTTCCCCCTCCTTTTGTGTTCAGATCCGATTTTTTATCTTTAAAATGATGGATTCTGTTCTTTTCCGTTTTGAGTTTGTAAAAGAAGTTACAATAATAGCGCTTTTCCCCGTATTTGCGTATTGAGATCCATAGCTATGTATTCATACTGAAATAAAATTAACAAATTGAAAAATATCAATAGTTAACTCTTTAAAACAACATTTATACATTGTTCTAACCTATGTATTTTATTTAGAAATTGTGTAATATGTCATATTTAGAATTTAATATTCTCCTTTAAATATAGAAGTCACCGACCGACCGCCCCCCCCCCCCCCTCCATTCATCAAATCATTAAGTTTTTCTGGCCTGATTTTACTTGATCTTTGATCTTGGACCTTCAATTTCAAATTAATACCATTCTAGATTACTGTACTAATTACCAGACTGATTCGTTCATTATTAACAGAGTTATGCATTTTTTGGCATTTGAGTTACAATCGTCGTGTTTGACATGTGCTGTAGAAAAAAATTCTAACTCCCGAGCCCTTCAATCAATCCTAATGAAATTTTGTGTAAATGTACCTCGGACCCCATTCTTATTGTCTGCCAAATATGCAGCGGATTGAACAATTCAGAAGAAATTCCTGAGATCAAGCGGCGTTTATAGTCTGTACGGGGACTTCAAATTTACACAGTACAAGGGATGTAAGCAGCCGCGTAATATTTCTGTTGCATGTATATTTCTTGTTTTCCGTTTAGTCTGTATCTACGATAGCGTGTGAACTACTTATGAATGTTAAAACTGTGGAAATTACTGTCATCCAATTTTTACCGAATAAATTTACGTGTTACTGATTTCGTTATTTCTACATTTATAATGATTTTATCAATCCTGTTGAAATAAAACAGTCAAACACAATAGTAAATGACACGAACAAAAAATCTCAACACTGAAATACATGTGTAAAATGCACCAGTCATTGCCTTAGGACTTTACTTCCCCTAATTATCGTTAACCGAATCCGAGATCCACACCTCAAAATTCTACTTTCGATTTGTTTACGACGAAAATCAAGCTCGGGTCTTTTCACCCCCCTCCAGACAAAAACACGCATCAATATTTCAAATGACATCGCACTGTTACCAAACCTGTGTAGTCAGACATCTCACACATCGTTCCTCATCTCATACAAAAATTCAGCTCCTCTCCCGGGCGGAAACGCCCCAAATTCAAAGAGAAATTCGGGAATTATTTCGCGTCAGCCATGTTTTGACGTGAACCTTCAATGAAATACTGTTATGACACCTGCAAAGGCCTCGCCGGAGCTAAGATTTCTTCTTTCTCTCTATTTCTTTCTTTCCATTTTTTTTTTTTTTTGGATTTTCTAACTAAAATATTCAACATAAAGGGGTTGTTTGAATGTAGTACAAGTTGAAAAACACTCTTCCTTTAAGATTTAGACAAAAACAGCCTTTTATTATTAGGGTCTTCCGTCTTCAGCGGAAGACCCTTCTATTATTCTATTGTTTCTTTTTCACTTTTCTTCTTATTATTCTTTTTTTTTCTTACCGATTTTGTGCAGAGGATTTCTCAGAGATGGCTGGATCGATTTCGCTCAAATTTTCAATATTAACGTGCTTTTATCTAAAGCTGATACATTTTTTTTCATTTTTGAAAAAACACTTCCGGTCAGAAGTTATCGTCCGTTTACGATTTTAAAAAGTCAATTTTGTCTGTCGTGTTTCTCAAAAACGAGTAAAGATAAAAGACTGAAATTTTCAGAGATAATAGATCTAGCGTTTTTCTGGTGCACCTTGGTCATGAGAATGTCCGCCGTCACTTCCGGTCGTCACCGGAAGGAAATTTGAAAAAATTGAATTTTTCGACTTTTTTATTCTTTAATATTTTTTTTAAAAATTTTTACACCTTATAGTGACCGTTTTACTGATTCAGAATATGTATTTTGTGTTAAAATCGATTGAGGCATTCTCGAGAAATTAAGCGTCAAAGTTCTGAAGCGAGAGTCCGAGTAGCTCAGTCGATAGAGTCGTGGACATGGCCCAGGCGACCCGGGTTCGAGCCCTGAGTGCCGATTTTTTTTCCCCCTCCTTTTGTGTTCAGATCCGATTTTTTATCTTTAAAATGATGGATTCTGTTCTTTTCCGTTTTGAGTTTGTAAAAGAAGTTACAATAATAGCGCTTTTCCCCGTATTTGCGTATTGAGATCCATAGCTATGTATTCATACTGAAATAAAATTAACAAATTGAAAAATATCAATAGTTAACTCTTTAAAACAACATTTATACATTGTTCTAACCTATGTATTTTATTGAGAAATTGTGTAATATGTCATATTTAGAATTTAATATTCTCCTTTAAATATAGAAGTCACCGACCGACCGCCCCCCCCCCCCCCCCCCCTCCATTCATCAAATCATTAAGTTTTTCTGGCCTGATTTTACTTGATCTTTGATCTTGGACCTTCAATTTCAAATTAATACCATTCTAGATTACTGTACTAATTACCAGACTGATTCGTTCATTATTAACAGAGTTATGCATTTTTTGGCATTTGAGTTACAATCGTCGTGTTTGACATGTGCTGTAGAAAAAAATTCTAACTCCCGAGCCCTTCAATCAATCCTAATGAAATTTTGTGTAAATGTACCTCGGACCCCATTCTTATTGTCTGCCAAATATGCAGCGGATTGAACAATTCAGAAGAAATTCCTGAGATCAAGCGGCGTTTATAGTCTGTACGGGGACTTCAAATTTACACAGTACAAGGGATGTAAGCAGCCGCGTAATATTTCTGTTGCATGTATATTTCTTGTTTTCCGTTTAGTCTGTATCTACGATAGCGTGTGAACTACTTATGAATGTTAAAACTGTGGAAATTACTGTCATCCAATTTTTACCGAATAAATTTACGTGTTACTGATTTCGTTATTTCTACATTTATAATGATTTTATCAATCCTGTTGAAATAAAACAGTCAAACACAATAGTAAATGACACGAACAAAAAATCTCAACACTGAAATACATGTGTAAAATGCACCAGTCATTGCCTTAGGACTTTACTTCCCCTAATTATCGTTAACCGAATCCGAGATCCACACCTCAAAATTCTACTTTCGATTTGTTTACGACGAAAATCAAGCTCGGGTCTTTTCACCCCCCTCCAGACAAAAACACGCATCAATATTTCAAATGACATCGCACTGTTACCAAACCTGTGTAGTCAGACATCTCACACATCGTTCCTCATCTCATACAAAAATTCAGCTCCTCTCCCGGGCGGAAACGCCCCAAATTCAAAGAGAAATTCGGGAATTATTTCGCGTCAGCCATGTTTTGACGTGAACCTTCAATGAAATACTGTTATGACACCTGCAAAGGCCTCGCCGGAGCTAAGATTTCTTCTTTCTCTCTATTTCTTTCTTTCCATTTTTTTTTTTTTTGGATTTTCTAACTAAAATATTCAACATAAAGGGGTTGTTTGAATGTAGTACAAGTTGAAAAACACTCTTCCTTTAAGATTTAGACAAAAACAGCCTTTTATTATTAGGGTCTTCCGTCTTCAGCGGAAGACCCTTCTATTATTCTATTGTTTCTTTTTCACTTTTCTTCTTATTATTCTTTTTTTTTCTTACCGATTTTGTGCAGAGGATTTCTCAGAGATGGCTGGATCGATTTCGCTCAAATTTTCAATATTAACGTGCTTTTATCTAAAGCTGATACATTTTTTTTCATTTTTGAAAAAACACTTCCGGTCAGAAGTTATCGTCCGTTTACGATTTTAAAAAGTCAATTTTGTCTGTCGTGTTTCTCAAAAACGAGTAAAGATAAAAGACTGAAATTTTCAGAGATAATAGATCTAGCGTTTTTCTGGTGCACCTTGGTCATGAGAATGTCCGCCGTCACTTCCGGTCGTCACCGGAAGGAAATTTGAAAAAATTGAATTTTTCGACTTTTTTATTCTTTAATATTTTTTTTAAAAATTTTTACACCTTATAGTGACCGTTTTACTGATTCAGAATATGTATTTTGTGTTAAAATCGATTGAGGCATTCTCGAGAAATTAAGCGTCAAAGTTCTGAAGCGAGAGTCCGAGTAGCTCAGTCGATAGAGTCGTGGACATGGCCCAGGCGACCCGGGTTCGAGCCCTGAGTGCCGATTTTTTTTCCCCCTCCTTTTGTGTTCAGATCCGATTTTTTATCTTTAAAATGATGGATTCTGTTCTTTTCCGTTTTGAGTTTGTAAAAGAAGTTACAATAATAGCGCTTTTCCCCGTATTTGCGTATTGAGATCCATAGCTATGTATTCATACTGAAATAAAATTAACAAATTGAAAAATATCAATAGTTAACTCTTTAAAACAACATTTATACATTGTTCTAACCTATGTATTTTATTGAGAAATTGTGTAATATGTCATATTTAGAATTTAATATTCTCCTTTAAATATAGAAGTC
Organism: Magallana gigas; assembly: GCF_963853765.1. Lineage (NCBI taxonomy): Eukaryota > Metazoa > Mollusca > Bivalvia > Ostreida > Ostreidae > Magallana > Magallana gigas. Next base: position 42,083,369 of record NC_088861.1, read on the forward strand.
ACCGACCGACCGCCCCCCCCCCCCCCCTCCATTCATCAAATCATTAAGTTTTTCTGGCCTGATTTTACTTGATCTTTGATCTTGGACCTTCAATTTCAAATTAATACCATTCTAGATTACTGTACTAATTACCAGACTGATTCGTTCATTATTAACAGAGTTATGCATTTTTTGGCATTTGAGTTACAATCGTCGTGTTTGACATGTGCTGTAGAAAAAAATTCTAACTCCCGAGCCCTTCAATCAATCCTAATGAAATTTTGTGTAAATGTACCTCGGACCCCATTCTTATTGTCTGCCAAATATGCAGCGGATTGAACAATTCAGAAGAAATTCCTGAGATCAAGCGGCGTTTATAGTCTGTACGGGGACTTCAAATTTACACAGTACAAGGGATGTAAGCAGCCGCGTAATATTTCTGTTGCATGTATATTTCTTGTTTTCCGTTTAGTCTGTATCTACGATAGCGTGTGAACTACTTATGAATGTTAAAACTGTGGAAATTACTGTCATCCAATTTTTACCGAATAAATTTACGTGTTACTGATTTCGTTATTTCTACATTTATAATGATTTTATCAATCCTGTTGAAATAAAACAGTCAAACACAATAGTAAATGACACGAACAAAAAATCTCAACACTGAAATACATGTGTAAAATGCACCAGTCATTGCCTTAGGACTTTACTTCCCCTAATTATCGTTAACCGAATCCGAGATCCACACCTCAAAATTCTACTTTCGATTTGTTTACGACGAAAATCAAGCTCGGGTCTTTTCACCCCCCTCCAGACAAAAACACGCATCAATATTTCAAATGACATCGCACTGTTACCAAACCTGTGTAGTCAGACATCTCACACATCGTTCCTCATCTCATACAAAAATTCAGCTCCTCTCCCGGGCGGAAACGCCCCAAATTCAAAGAGAAATTCGGGAATTATTTCGCGTCAGCCATGTTTTGACGTGAACCTTCAATGAAATACTGTTATGACACCTGCAAAGGCCTCGCCGGAGCTAAGATTTCTTCTTTCTCTCTATTTCTTTCTTTCCATTTTTTTTTTTTTTGGATTTTCTAACTAAAATATTCAACATAAAGGGGTTGTTTGAATGTAGTACAAGTTGAAAAACACTCTTCCTTTAAGATTTAGACAAAAACAGCCTTTTATTATTAGGGTCTTCCGTCTTCAGCGGAAGACCCTTCTATTATTCTATTGTTTCTTTTTCACTTTTCTTCTTATTATTCTTTTTTTTTCTTACCGATTTTGTGCAGAGGATTTCTCAGAGATGGCTGGATCGATTTCGCTCAAATTTTCAATATTAACGTGCTTTTATCTAAAGCTGATACATTTTTTTTCATTTTTGAAAAAACACTTCCGGTCAGAAGTTATCGTCCGTTTACGATTTTAAAAAGTCAATTTTGTCTGTCGTGTTTCTCAAAAACGAGTAAAGATAAAAGACTGAAATTTTCAGAGATAATAGATCTAGCGTTTTTCTGGTGCACCTTGGTCATGAGAATGTCCGCCGTCACTTCCGGTCGTCACCGGAAGGAAATTTGAAAAAATTGAATTTTTCGACTTTTTTATTCTTTAATATTTTTTTTAAAAATTTTTACACCTTATAGTGACCGTTTTACTGATTCAGAATATGTATTTTGTGTTAAAATCGATTGAGGCATTCTCGAGAAATTAAGCGTCAAAGTTCTGAAGCGAGAGTCCGAGTAGCTCAGTCGATAGAGTCGTGGACAAGGCCCAGGCGACCCGGGTTCGAGCCCTGAGTGCCGATTTTTTTTCCCCCTCCTTTTGTGTTCAGATCCGATTTTTTATCTTTAAAATGATGGATTCTGTTCTTTTCCGTTTTGAGTTTGTAAAAGAAGTTACAATAATAGCGCTTTTCCCCGTATTTGCGTATTGAGATCCATAGCTATGTATTCATACTGAAATAAAATTAACAAATTGAAAAATATCAATAGTTAACTCTTTAAAACAACATTTATACATTGTTCTAACCTATGTATTTTATTTAGAAATTGTGTAATATGTCATATTTAGAATTTAATATTCTCCTTTAAATATAGAAGTCACCGACCGACCGCCCCCCCCCTCCATTCATCAAATCATTAAGTTTTTCTGGCCTGATTTTACTTGATCTTTGATCTTGGACCTTCAATTTCAAATTAATACCATTCTAGATTACTGTACTAATTACCAGACTGATTCGTTCATTATTAACAGAGTTATGCATTTTTTGGCATTTGAGTTACAATCGTCGTGTTTGACATGTGCTGTAGAAAAAAATTCTAACTCCCGAGCCCTTCAATCAATCCTAATGAAATTTTGTGTAAATGTACCTCGGACCCCATTCTTATTGTCTGCCAAATATGCAGCGGATTGAACAATTCAGAAGAAATTCCTGAGATCAAGCGGCGTTTATAGTCTGTACGGGGACTTCAAATTTACACAGTACAAGGGATGTAAGCAGCCGCGTAATATTTCTGTTGCATGTATATTTCTTGTTTTCCGTTTAGTCTGTATCTACGATAGCGTGTGAACTACTTATGAATGTTAAAACTGTGGAAATTACTGTCATCCAATTTTTACCGAATAAATTTACGTGTTACTGATTTCGTTATTTCTACATTTATAATGATTTTATCAATCCTGTTGAAATAAAACAGTCAAACACAATAGTAAATGACACGAACAAAAAATCTCAACACTGAAATACATGTGTAAAATGCACCAGTCATTGCCTTAGGACTTTACTTCCCCTAATTATCGTTAACCGAATCCGAGATCCACACCTCAAAATTCTACTTTCGATTTGTTTACGACGAAAATCAAGCTCGGGTCTTTTCACCCCCCTCCAGACAAAAACACGCATCAATATTTCAAATGACATCGCACTGTTACCAAACCTGTGTAGTCAGACATCTCACACATCGTTCCTCATCTCATACAAAAATTCAGCTCCTCTCCCGGGCGGAAACGCCCCAAATTCAAAGAGAAATTCGGGAATTATTTCGCGTCAGCCATGTTTTGACGTGAACCTTCAATGAAATACTGTTATGACACCTGCAAAGGCCTCGCCGGAGCTAAGATTTCTTCTTTCTCTCTATTTCTTTCTTTCCATTTTTTTTTTTTTTGGATTTTCTAACTAAAATATTCAACATAAAGGGGTTGTTTGAATGTAGTACAAGTTGAAAAACACTCTTCCTTTAAGATTTAGACAAAAACAGCCTTTTATTATTAGGGTCTTCCGTCTTCAGCGGAAGACCCTTCTATTATTCTATTGTTTCTTTTTCACTTTTCTTCTTATTATTCTTTTTTTTTCTTACCGATTTTGTGCAGAGGATTTCTCAGAGATGGCTGGATCGATTTCGCTCAAATTTTCAATATTAACGTGCTTTTATCTAAAGCTGATACATTTTTTTTCATTTTTGAAAAAACACTTCCGGTCAGAAGTTATCGTCCGTTTACGATTTTAAAAAGTCAATTTTGTCTGTCGTGTTTCTCAAAAACGAGTAAAGATAAAAGACTGAAATTTTCAGAGATAATAGATCTAGCGTTTTTCTGGTGCACCTTGGTCATGAGAATGTCCGCCGTCACTTCCGGTCGTCACCGGAAGGAAATTTGAAAAAATTGAATTTTTCGACTTTTTTATTCTTTAATATTTTTTTTAAAAATTTTTACACCTTATAGTGACCGTTTTACTGATTCAGAATATGTATTTTGTGTTAAAATCGATTGAGGCATTCTCGAGAAATTAAGCGTCAAAGTTCTGAAGCGAGAGTCCGAGTAGCTCAGTCGATAGAGTCGTGGACATGGCCCAGGCGACCCGGGTTCGAGCCCTGAGTGCCGATTTTTTTTCCCCCTCCTTTTGTGTTCAGATCCGATTTTTTATCTTTAAAATGATGGATTCTGTTCTTTTCCGTTTTGAGTTTGTAAAAGAAGTTACAATAATAGCGCTTTTCCCCGTATTTGCGTATTGAGATCCATAGCTATGTATTCATACTGAAATAAAATTAACAAATTGAAAAATATCAATAGTTAACTCTTTAAAACAACATTTATACATTGTTCTAACCTATGTATTTTATTTAGAAATTGTGTAATATGTCATATTTAGAATTTAATATTCTCCTTTAAATATAGAAGTCACCGACCGACCGCCCCCCCCCCCCCTCCATTCATCAAATCATTAAGTTTTTCTGGCCTGATTTTACTTGATCTTTGATCTTGGACCTTCAATTTCAAATTAATACCATTCTAGATTACTGTACTAATTACCAGACTGATTCGTTCATTATTAACAGAGTTATGCATTTTTTGGCATTTGAGTTACAATCGTCGTGTTTGACATGTGCTGTAGAAAAAAATTCTAACTCCCGAGCCCTTCAATCAATCCTAATGAAATTTTGTGTAAATGTACCTCGGACCCCATTCTTATTGTCTGCCAAATATGCAGCGGATTGAACAATTCAGAAGAAATTCCTGAGATCAAGCGGCGTTTATAGTCTGTACGGGGACTTCAAATTTACACAGTACAAGGGATGTAAGCAGCCGCGTAATATTTCTGTTGCATGTATATTTCTTGTTTTCCGTTTAGTCTGTATCTACGATAGCGTGTGAACTACTTATGAATGTTAAAACTGTGGAAATTACTGTCATCCAATTTTTACCGAATAAATTTACGTGTTACTGATTTCGTTATTTCTACATTTATAATGATTTTATCAATCCTGTTGAAATAAAACAGTCAAACACAATAGTAAATGACACGAACAAAAAATCTCAACACTGAAATACATGTGTAAAATGCACCAGTCATTGCCTTAGGACTTTACTTCCCCTAATTATCGTTAACCGAATCCGAGATCCACACCTCAAAATTCTACTTTCGATTTGTTTACGACGAAAATCAAGCTCGGGTCTTTTCACCCCCCTCCAGACAAAAACACGCATCAATATTTCAAATGACATCGCACTGTTACCAAACCTGTGTAGTCAGACATCTCACACATCGTTCCTCATCTCATACAAAAATTCAGCTCCTCTCCCGGGCGGAAACGCCCCAAATTCAAAGAGAAATTCGGGAATTATTTCGCGTCAGCCATGTTTTGACGTGAACCTTCAATGAAATACTGTTATGACACCTGCAAAGGCCTCGCCGGAGCTAAGATTTCTTCTTTCTCTCTATTTCTTTCTTTCCATTTTTTTTTTTTTTGGATTTTCTAACTAAAATATTCAACATAAAGGGGTTGTTTGAATGTAGTACAAGTTGAAAAACACTCTTCCTTTAAGATTTAGACAAAAACAGCCTTTTATTATTAGGGTCTTCCGTCTTCAGCGGAAGACCCTTCTATTATTCTATTGTTTCTTTTTCACTTTTCTTCTTATTATTCTTTTTTTTTCTTACCGATTTTGTGCAGAGGATTTCTCAGAGATGGCTGGATCGATTTCGCTCAAATTTTCAATATTAACGTGCTTTTATCTAAAGCTGATACATTTTTTTTCATTTTTGAAAAAACACTTCCGGTCAGAAGTTATCGTCCGTTTACGATTTTAAAAAGTCAATTTTGTCTGTCGTGTTTCTCAAAAACGAGTAAAGATAAAAGACTGAAATTTTCAGAGATAATAGATCTAGCGTTTTTCTGGTGCACCTTGGTCATGAGAATGTCCGCCGTCACTTCCGGTCGTCACCGGAAGGAAATTTGAAAAAATTGAATTTTTCGACTTTTTTATTCTTTAATATTTTTTTTAAAAATTTTTACACCTTATAGTGACCGTTTTACTGATTCAGAATATGTATTTTGTGTTAAAATCGATTGAGGCATTCTCGAGAAATTAAGCGTCAAAGTTCTGAAGCGAGAGTCCGAGTAGCTCAGTCGATAGAGTCGTGGACATGGCCCAGGCGACCCGGGTTCGAGCCCTGAGTGCCGATTTTTTTTCCCCCTCCTTTTGTGTTCAGATCCGATTTTTTATCTTTAAAATGATGGATTCTGTTCTTTTCCGTTTTGAGTTTGTAAAAGAAGTTACAATAATAGCGCTTTTCCCCGTATTTGCGTATTGAGATCCATAGCTATGTATTCATACTGAAATAAAATTAACAAATTGAAAAATATCAATAGTTAACTCTTTAAAACAACATTTATACATTGTTCTAACCTATGTATTTTATTTAGAAATTGTGTAATATGTCATATTTAGAATTTAATATTCTCCTTTAAATATAGAAGTCACCGACCGACCGCCCCCCCCCCCCCTCCATTCATCAAATCATTAAGTTTTTCTGGCCTGATTTTACTTGATCTTTGATCTTGGACCTTCAATTTCAAATTAATACCATTCTAGATTACTGTACTAATTACCAGACTGATTCGTTCATTATTAACAGAGTTATGCATTTTTTGGCATTTGAGTTACAATCGTCGTGTTTGACATGTGCTGTAGAAAAAAATTCTAACTCCCGAGCCCTTCAATCAATCCTAATGAAATTTTGTGTAAATGTACCTCGGACCCCATTCTTATTGTCTGCCAAATATGCAGCGGATTGAACAATTCAGAAGAAATTCCTGAGATCAAGCGGCGTTTATAGTCTGTACGGGGACTTCAAATTTACACAGTACAAGGGATGTAAGCAGCCGCGTAATATTTCTGTTGCATGTATATTTCTTGTTTTCCGTTTAGTCTGTATCTACGATAGCGTGTGAACTACTTATGAATGTTAAAACTGTGGAAATTACTGTCATCCAATTTTTACCGAATAAATTTACGTGTTACTGATTTCGTTATTTCTACATTTATAATGATTTTATCAATCCTGTTGAAATAAAACAGTCAAACACAATAGTAAATGACACGAACAAAAAATCTCAACACTGAAATACATGTGTAAAATGCACCAGTCATTGCCTTAGGACTTTACTTCCCCTAATTATCGTTAACCGAATCCGAGATCCACACCTCAAAATTCTACTTTCGATTTGTTTACGACGAAAATCAAGCTCGGGTCTTTTCACCCCCCTCCAGACAAAAACACGCATCAATATTTCAAATGACATCGCACTGTTACCAAACCTGTGTAGTCAGACATCTCACACATCGTTCCTCATCTCATACAAAAATTCAGCTCCTCTCCCGGGCGGAAACGCCCCAAATTCAAAGAGAAATTCGGGAATTATTTCGCGTCAGCCATGTTTTGACGTGAACCTTCAATGAAATACTGTTATGACACCTGCAAAGGCCTCGCCGGAGCTAAGATTTCTTCTTTCTCTCTATTTCTTTCTTTCCATTTTTTTTTTTTTTTGGATTTTCTAACTAAAATATTCAACATAAAGGGGTTGTTTGAATGTAGTACAAGTTGAAAAACACTCTTCCTTTAAGATTTAGACAAAAACAGCCTTTTATTATTAGGGTCTTCCGTCTTCAGCGGAAGACCCTTCTATTATTCTATTGTTTCTTTTTCACTTTTCTTCTTATTATTCTTTTTTTTTCTTACCGATTTTGTGCAGAGGATTTCTCAGAGATGGCTGGATCGATTTCGCTCAAATTTTCAATATTAACGTGCTTTTATCTAAAGCTGATACATTTTTTTTCATTTTTGAAAAAACACTTCCGGTCAGAAGTTATCGTCCGTTTACGATTTTAAAAAGTCAATTTTGTCTGTCGTGTTTCTCAAAAACGAGTAAAGATAAAAGACTGAAATTTTCAGAGATAATAGATCTAGCGTTTTTCTGGTGCACCTTGGTCATGAGAATGTCCGCCGTCACTTCCGGTCGTCACCGGAAGGAAATTTGAAAAAATTGAATTTTTCGACTTTTTTATTCTTTAATATTTTTTTTAAAAATTTTTACACCTTATAGTGACCGTTTTACTGATTCAGAATATGTATTTTGTGTTAAAATCGATTGAGGCATTCTCGAGAAATTAAGCGTCAAAGTTCTGAAGCGAGAGTCCGAGTAGCTCAGTCGATAGAGTCGTGGACATGGCCCAGGCGACCCGGGTTCGAGCCCTGAGTGCCGATTTTTTTTCCCCCTCCTTTTGTGTTCAGATCCGATTTTTTATCTTTAAAATGATGGATTCTGTTCTTTTCCGTTTTGAGTTTGTAAAAGAAGTTACAATAATAGCGCTTTTCCCCGTATTTGCGTATTGAGATCCATAGCTATGTATTCATACTGAAATAAAATTAACAAATTGAAAAATATCAATAGTTAACTCTTTAAAACAACATTTATACATTGTTCTAACCTATGTATTTTATTTAGAAATTGTGTAATATGTCATATTTAGAATTTAATATTCTCCTTTAAATATAGAAGTCACCGACCGACCGCCCCCCCCCCCCCTCCATTCATCAAATCATTAAGTTTTTCTGGCCTGATTTTACTTGATCTTTGATCTTGGACCTTCAATTTCAAATTAATACCATTCTAGATTACTGTACTAATTACCAGACTGATTCGTTCATTATTAACAGAGTTATGCATTTTTTGGCATTTGAGTTACAATCGTCGTGTTTGACATGTGCTGTAGAAAAAAATTCTAACTCCCGAGCCCTTCAATCAATCCTAATGAAATTTTGTGTAAATGTACCTCGGACCCCATTCTTATTGTCTGCCAAATATGCAGCGGATTGAACAATTCAGAAGAAATTCCTGAGATCAAGCGGCGTTTATAGTCTGTACGGGGACTTCAAATTTACACAGTACAAGGGATGTAAGCAGCCGCGTAATATTTCTGTTGCATGTATATTTCTTGTTTTCCGTTTAGTCTGTATCTACGATAGCGTGTGAACTACTTATGAATGTTAAAACTGTGGAAATTACTGTCATCCAATTTTTACCGAATAAATTTACGTGTTACTGATTTCGTTATTTCTACATTTATAATGATTTTATCAATCCTGTTGAAATAAAACAGTCAAACACAATAGTAAATGACACGAACAAAAAATCTCAACACTGAAATACATGTGTAAAATGCACCAGTCATTGCCTTAGGACTTTACTTCCCCTAATTATCGTTAACCGAATCCGAGATCCACACCTCAAAATTCTACTTTCGATTTGTTTACGACGAAAATCAAGCTCGGGTCTTTTCACCCCCCTCCAGACAAAAACACGCATCAATATTTCAAATGACATCGCACTGTTACCAAACCTGTGTAGTCAGACATCTCACACATCGTTCCTCATCTCATACAAAAATTCAGCTCCTCTCCCGGGCGGAAACGCCCCAAATTCAAAGAGAAATTCGGGAATTATTTCGCGTCAGCCATGTTTTGACGTGAACCTTCAATGAAATACTGTTATGACACCTGCAAAGGCCTCGCCGGAGCTAAGATTTCTTCTTTCTCTCTATTTCTTTCTTTCCATTTTTTTTTTTTTTTGGATTTTCTAACTAAAATATTCAACATAAAGGGGTTGTTTGAATGTAGTACAAGTTGAAAAACACTCTTCCTTTAAGATTTAGACAAAAACAGCCTTTTATTATTAGGGTCTTCCGTCTTCAGCGGAAGACCCTTCTATTATTCTATTGTTTCTTTTTCACTTTTCTTCTTATTATTCTTTTTTTTTCTTACCGATTTTGTGCAGAGGATTTCTCAGAGATGGCTGGATCGATTTCGCTCAAATTTTCAATATTAACGTGCTTTTATCTAAAGCTGATACATTTTTTTTCATTTTTGAAAAAACACTTCCGGTCAGAAGTTATCGTCCGTTTACGATTTTAAAAAGTCAATTTTGTCTGTCGTGTTTCTCAAAAACGAGTAAAGATAAAAGACTGAAATTTTCAGAGATAATAGATCTAGCGTTTTTCTGGTGCACCTTGGTCATGAGAATGTCCGCCGTCACTTCCGGTCGTCACCGGAAGGAAATTTGAAAAAATTGAATTTTTCGACTTTTTTATTCTTTAATATTTTTTTTAAAAATTTTTACACCTTATAGTGACCGTTTTACTGATTCAGAATATGTATTTTGTGTTAAAATCGATTGAGGCATTCTCGAGAAATTAAGCGTCAAAGTTCTGAAGCGAGAGTCCGAGTAGCTCAGTCGATAGAGTCGTGGACATGGCCCAGGCGACCCGGGTTCGAGCCCTGAGTGCCGATTTTTTTTCCCCCTCCTTTTGTGTTCAGATCCGATTTTTTATCTTTAAAATGATGGATTCTGTTCTTTTCCGTTTTGAGTTTGTAAAAGAAGTTACAATAATAGCGCTTTTCCCCGTATTTGCGTATTGAGATCCATAGCTATGTATTCATACTGAAATAAAATTAACAAATTGAAAAATATCAATAGTTAACTCTTTAAAACAACATTTATACATTGTTCTAACCTATGTATTTTATTTAGAAATTGTGTAATATGTCATATTTAGAATTTAATATTCTCCTTTAAATATAGAAGTCACCGACCGACCGCCCCCCCCCCCCCCCTCCATTCATCAAATCATTAAGTTTTTCTGGCCTGATTTTACTTGATCTTTGATCTTGGACCTTCAATTTCAAATTAATACCATTCTAGATTACTGTACTAATTACCAGACTGATTCGTTCATTATTAACAGAGTTATGCATTTTTTGGCATTTGAGTTACAATCGTCGTGTTTGACATGTGCTGTAGAAAAAAATTCTAACTCCCGAGCCCTTCAATCAATCCTAATGAAATTTTGTGTAAATGTACCTCGGACCCCATTCTTATTGTCTGCCAAATATGCAGCGGATTGAACAATTCAGAAGAAATTCCTGAGATCAAGCGGCGTTTATAGTCTGTACGGGGACTTCAAATTTACACAGTACAAGGGATGTAAGCAGCCGCGTAATATTTCTGTTGCATGTATATTTCTTGTTTTCCGTTTAGTCTGTATCTACGATAGCGTGTGAACTACTTATGAATGTTAAAACTGTGGAAATTACTGTCATCCAATTTTTACCGAATAAATTTACGTGTTACTGATTTCGTTATTTCTACATTTATAATGATTTTATCAATCCTGTTGAAATAAAACAGTCAAACACAATAGTAAATGACACGAACAAAAAATCTCAACACTGAAATACATGTGTAAAATGCACCAGTCATTGCCTTAGGACTTTACTTCCCCTAATTATCGTTAACCGAATCCGAGATCCACACCTCAAAATTCTACTTTCGATTTGTTTACGACGAAAATCAAGCTCGGGTCTTTTCACCCCCCTCCAGACAAAAACACGCATCAATATTTCAAATGACATCGCACTGTTACCAAACCTGTGTAGTCAGACATCTCACACATCGTTCCTCATCTCATACAAAAATTCAGCTCCTCTCCCGGGCGGAAACGCCCCAAATTCAAAGAGAAATTCGGGAATTATTTCGCGTCAGCCATGTTTTGACGTGAACCTTCAATGAAATACTGTTATGACACCTGCAAAGGCCTCGCCGGAGCTAAGATTTCTTCTTTCTCTCTATTTCTTTCTTTCCATTTTTTTTTTTTTTTGGATTTTCTAACTAAAATATTCAACATAAAGGGGTTGTTTGAATGTAGTACAAGTTGAAAAACACTCTTCCTTTAAGATTTAGACAAAAACAGCCTTTTATTATTAGGGTCTTCCGTCTTCAGCGGAAGACCCTTCTATTATTCTATTGTTTCTTTTTCACTTTTCTTCTTATTAGGGTCTTCCGTCTTCAGCGGAAGACCCTTCTATTATTCTTCGGTTTCTTTTTCACTTTTCTTATTAGGGTCTTCCGTCTTCAGCGGAAGACCCTTCTATTATTGTAATGTTTCTTTTTCACTTTTCTTATTATTAGGGTCTTCCGTCTTCAGCGGAAGACCCTTCTATTATTCTTCGGTTTCTTTTTCAATTCTATTATTATTATTATTCTTTTTTTCCTTACACATTTTGTGCAGGCGATTTCTCGGAAATGGCTGATTCGATTTCCGTCAAATTTTGACTGATGATGCCTCGCCATCTGAAGTTTGTACCCCAGTGACATTTTTTCAAAGTTCACTTCCGGTCGGAAGTTATCGTCAATAAACGATTTTTTAAAGTCAATTTTGTCTGTCAAGTTTCTCAAAAACGAGTAAAGATATAGGGCTGAAACTTTCAGAGATGATAGATCTATCGTTTATCTGGTGCACCTCGGTCAAGAGAATGTCAGCCGTCACTTCCGGTCATCACCGGAAGGAAATTTGAAAAATTGAATTTTTCGACTTTTTTATTTTTGAATATTTTTTTTTGAAATTTTTACACCTGATAGTGACCCTCTCACTGATTTAGAATATGTAATTTGTTTTAAAATCGATGAAGGCATTCTCGAGAAATTAAGCGTCAAAGTTCTGAAGCGAGAGTCCGAGTAGCTCAGTCGATAGAGTCGTGGACATGGCCAAGGCGACCCGGGTTCAAGCCTGGAGTGCCGAAATTTTTTTTTTACTCTATTTCGCTCAGATGTACGTTTTTATCTTTGAATTGATAAGTTTGATCTAATCTATTCAAAATCGGACGGGAGACCCACTCGTTGCTCGCAACGAGATCGAATCTAGTTCTTATTATTATTATTATTCTTTTTTTTTCTTACCGATTTTGTGCAGACGATTTCTCGGAGATGGCTTGGTCGATTTCGCTCAAATTTTCAATATAAACGTGTTTTCATCTAAAGCTGATATATAATTTTTATTTTTTGGAAAAACACTTCCGGTCAGAAGTTATCGTCCGTTTACGATTTTTAAAAGTCAATTTTGTCTGTCGGGTTTCTCAAAAACGAGTGAAGATAAAAGGCTGAAATTTTCAGAGATGATAGATCTAGCGTTTTTCTGGTGAACCTCGGTCAAGAAAATGTCCGCGGTCACTTCCGGTCGTCGCCGGAAGGAAATTTGAAAAATTGAATTTTTCGACTTTTTTATTTTTTGATATTTTTCTTTGAGATTTTTACACCTTATAGTGACCCTCTTACTGATTCAGAATATGTAATTTGTTTAAAAATCGATCAACGCGTTCTCGAGATATTAGGCATCAAAGTCCTGAAGCGAGAGTCCGAGTAGCTCAGTCGTTAGAGTCGCGGTCATGTGCCTAGGCGACCCGGGTTCGAGCCCCGAGTTCCGAATTTCTTTCCCCCTCTTTTTGTGCTTAGATCTGATTTGTTTATCTTTAAAATGATGGGTTCTGTTCTATTCTGTTTTGATTTAGTAAAAGAAGTTACAATAATATCGCTTTTCCTCGTATTTGAGTATTGAGATCCATAGCTATGTATTCATACTGAAATAAAGTTAACATGTTGAAAAACATCAAAAGTTACATCTTTAAAACAACGCCTATAAATTGTTCTAACATATGTATTTTGTTTAAAAATTGTGTCATATGTGATATTTAGAATTTAATATTCTCCGTTTAATATAGAAGTCACTGACCGCCCCACCCCCCCCCCCCCCATTCATAAAATCATTTAGTTTTTCTGACCCGATTTTACTTGATCTTTAATCTTGGACCTTTAATATCAACTTAGTACCATTTTAGATTACTGTACTAATTACCAGACCAATTCGTTCATTATTAACAGAGTTATGAACTTTTTGGCATTTGAGTTTCAATCGTCGTGTTTGACACGTACTGTACAAAAAAATTCTAACTCCCGAGCCCTTCACTCAATTCTAATGAAAATTCGTGAAAATAAACCTCGGACCCCATTCTTATTGTCTGTCAAATATGCAGCGGATTGAACAATTAAGAATAATCAAACGGCGTTTATAGCCTATACGCGGAAATAAAATTTACACACTATACGCACCGACCCCGACCCCCCCCCCCCCCCCATTCACAAAATCATTAAGTTTTTCTGGACAGATTTTACTGAATCTTTCATCTTGAACCTTTATTTTCAACCTAGTACCATTCTAGATTACTGTACTAATTACCAGACCAATTCGTTCACTTTTAAGAGAGTTATGAATTTTTGGACATTTGAGTTTCGATTGGCGTGCTTGACATGTACTGTAGAAAAAAATTCTAACTCCCGAGCCCTTCACTCAATCCTAATGAAATTTTGTGTAAATGTAACTAGGACCCCATTCTTATTGTCTGCCAAATATGCAGCGGATTGAACAATTCAGAAGAAATTCCTGAGATCAAGCGGCGTTTATAGTCTGTACGGGGACTTCAAATTTACACAGTACAAGGGATGTAAGCAGCCGCGTAATATTTCTGTTGCATGTATATTTCTTGCTTTCCGTTTAGTCTGTATATACGATAGCGTGTGAACTACTTATGAATGTTAAAACTGTGGAAATTACTGTCATCAAATTTTTACCGAATAAATTTACGTCTTACTGATTTCGTTATTTCTACATTTATAATGATTTGATCAATCCTGTTGAAATAAAACAGTCAAACACAATAGTAAACGACACGAAAAAAAATCTCAACACTGAAATACATGTGTAAAATGCATCAGTCATTGCTTTAGGACTTTACTTCCCCTAATTGTCGTTAACCGAATCCGAGATCCACACCTCAAAATTCTACTTTCGATTTATTTACGACGAAAATCAAGCTCGGGTCTTTTCACCCCCCTCCAGACAAAAACACGCATCAATATTTCAAATGACTTTGCACTGTTACCAAACCTGTGTAGTCAGACATCTCACACATCGTTCCTCATCTCATACAAAAATTCAGCTCCTGTCCCGGGCGGAAACGCCCCAAATTCAAAGAGAAATTCGGGAATTATTTCGCGTCAGCCATGTTTTGACGTGAACCTTTGCTGAAATACTGTTATGACACCTGCAAAGGCCTCGCCGGAGCTAAAATTTCTTCTTTCTCTCTATTTCTTTCTCTCCATTTTTTTTTTTTTTTTTTTTTTTTGATTTTCTAACTAAAATATTCAACATAAAGGGGCTGTTGGACTGTAGTACAAGTTGAAAAACACTCTTCCTTTAAGATTTAGACAAAACAGCCTTTTATTATTAGGGTCTTCCGTCTTCAGCGGAAGACCCTTCTATTATTCTATTGTTTCTTTTTCACTTTTCTTATTCTTATTAGGGTCTTCCGTCTCCAGCGGAAGACCCTTCTATTATTCTATTGTTTCTTTTTCACTTTTCTTATTGTTATTATTATTATTATTATTATTATTATTCTTTTTTTTTCTTACCGATTTTGTGCAGACGATTTCTCGGAGATGGGTGGTTCGATTTCGCTCAAATTTTCAATATAGACGTGTTTTTATCTAAAGCTGATATATAATTTTTTTTTTTTGGAAAAACACTTCCGGTCAGATGTTATCGTCCGTTTACGATTTTAAAAAGTTAATTTTGTCTGTCAAGTTTCTCAAAAACGAGTAAAGATGAAAGGCTGAAAATTTCAGAGATGATAGATCTATCGTTTTTCTAATGTACCTGGGTCAAGAGAATGTCCGCCGTATCTTCCGGTCGTCACCGGAAGGAAATTTGAAAAATTGAATTTTTCGACTTTTTTATTTTTTAATATTTTTCTTTGAAATTTTTACACCTGATAGTGACCCTTTTACTGATTAAGAATATGTAATTAGATTTAAAATCGATCAAGGCATTCTCGAGAAATTAAGCGTCAAAGTTCTGAAGCGGAGTCCGAGTAGCTCAGTCGGTATAGTCGTGGACATGGCCCAGGCGACCCGGGTTCAAGCCTCGAGTGCCGCAAAAAAATTTTCTCTTTTTTTCGCTTAGATCTACGATTTTATCTTTGAATTGATAAGTTAAATCTTATCTATTCAAAAATTGGACGGAAGACCCACTCGTTGCTCGCAACGAGATCGAATCTAGTTAGGGTCTTCCGTCTTCAGCGGAAGACCCTTCTATTATTCTATTGTTTCTTTTTCACTTTTCTTATTATTCTTATTCTTTTTTTTTCTTCTTACCGATTTTGTGCAGGCGATTTCTCGGAGATGGCTTGCCTGATTTCAGTCAAATTTTTAGGGATGATGTCTTGTCATCTGAAGTTTGTACCGCCGGAACAGTTTTTTAAAAATCACTTCCGGTTGGAAGTTATCGTCATAAAACGATTTTTTAAGGCAAATTTGTCTGCGACGTTTCTCAAAAACGAGTAAAGATAAAGAGCTGAAATTTTAAGAGATGATAGATTTACCGTTTTTCTGGTGCAACACACTCAAAAAAATTTCCGCCATCACTTCCGGTTGTCACCGGACGGAAATTTGAAAAATTGAATTTTTCGACTTTTTTATTTTTTAATATTTTTTTTCGAAATTTTTACACCTTATAGTGACCTTCTTACTAATTCAGAATATGTAATTTGTTTTAAAATCGATCAAGGCGTTCTCGAGAAATTAAGCGTCAAAGTTCTGAAGCGAGAGTCCGAGTAGCTCAGTCGATAGAGTCGTGGACATGGCCCAGGCGACCCGGGTTCAAGCCTCGAGTGCCGCAATTTTTTTTTCTCTTTTTTTTGCTCGCAACGAGATCGAATCTAGTTCTTTATTAGGGTCTTCCGTCTTCAGCGGAAGACCCTTCTATTATTCTATTGTTTCTTTTTCACTTTTCTTATTAGGGTCTTCCGTCTTCAGCGGAAGACCCTTCTATTATTGTAATGTTTCTTTTTCACTTTTCTTATTATTATTAAGGTCTTCCGTTTCCAACGGAAGACCTTATTGTTTTTCTTCGGTTTTTTTTTCTCATTCTTCTCCTTTTTTTTTCTTACCGATTTTGTGTCAGCGATTACTCGAAAACTGTTTGATCGATTTTAATAAAATTTGCAGATCTTATTGACATTAGTTTAAACTTGATCGGAAATTTTTTTGGTTGATGACGTCATTTCCGTTTTTGAAATATCGACGTTTTCTTGATTTTCAGAGTGTCGGCTTGTCCAAGAGAGTTATCAGAACCTATAAAAGATATTAAGTTCAAAATTTCAGGAATGATAGACATAAGATTGTAGATATGTAATAAGGCATTAGTAAATTTCAGGCACAAAAGGCGCTAAAGCTCGGTAGGGCTCAAAAAATGAGATGAAAAAAGCGTTGTGATTTTGCTTGGTTTTCTTAGATTATCTTTTTTCTCACAAATATTTTGTTAAGACATATAGAAGAACAAAAATTTATATTTACAAGATCTTTTGTTTGACTCCTAGAAAAAGGGGCTGGCCCCTCAAATTAAGGACCTAGAACCCTTCAAAGTTTTCACTTTATAACTCAAAAGCGGTTAAGATTTCGATATGGCTGTCGCGGCAAAAGTTGTTCATTATGATCTTATTAATGTCGTTACAATAATATTTTGTTCGGGTATTGCGTAATATGAGTGTAAAAAGCCAGACTTGTTACCATGTATTTGTGTTTTATTTGGCAAATAAACGGGGTATTTGTGCGTATAACTGACATAAAGGGTACCGGTTTACACACGGAAAGTGTTTAAACATTTTAGTTATTTTCTAGTGAAACACATTATGGATAAAAGAACTGTTTCTATGCAATGCATTTGAGTCGCATTTAAAATCTAGCTGTATACCGAACTGTGTATGTTAACAATTACGTATCCGATCCCTTGCCGCAGCCGAGGAAATAGGTCACGAATGGACTAGCGAGCGGTCTGCCGTTATCTAATACACAAGATTTGCGTCTTGCTGTAATGCACACATGGGTTTTTTTTATGTAGCTGCAAACACAAAACTTCCGATTTTAATGATTTTAATAGTAAATAAAAAAGATTATACCTTTACCTAATACCATAGACAGTGTACTAGCATGCATTCGGAAAGTGTTTAAACAGTTTAATTCTTTTCTAGGGAAATATATTATGTGTATAAGAATTGCTTCTATGCAATGTATTTGAGTCGCATTTAATATCTTGCTAGCTGTATTCCGAGCTTCATGTATGTAAACAATTATACGTATCCGATCCTTGCCCGTGGCCGAGAAAATAGGTCGCGGCTGGACAAGCGAGCGGTCTGCCGTTATCCAATACACAAGATATACGCATTGTTGTAATGCACACACGGGTTTATTTATGTAGCTGCAAACACAATGAATTCAGATTTTAACGATATTAAAGAGTAAATAAAAAAAAGACTATATTATTACCTACGAAGTATTGCTGTTTTGCTCTCGTAATTAAAAAAAAAAATAGATAGTATGGCTGTCATTGAAAAAAGGCGTTCTTTGTGTTCTTGTCTATGTCATGAAACAGTTTTATTGTTGGAAAATAAAATTCAGTTATCAAACTGCAAACGTTAACAGTTCAAACCCACCACGTTGAGTGTACATTTTCATAACACGGGCCGAGGAGATGCCGCGCTAGTGGACAGCCGATTCACTGTAGGACACATGCTTCTCGTGTTTATACGTTATCACACATTCCAATGCCCATTGATTCGTTGTTATTTTCATTTCCAATTATATTGGTTAACGATGCATCAAACCATTGATTTAAATCATAGTTCGTATAATAAAGGGGAAAAAAAAGCTGCCATCAATGAATATAATACAATTGTACGTTTTACAGTCGTACGATTTGAAATGTAAATAAATTCACTTGTGTCCGTTTGTGACATTTTGCTGTTGAGAATTAAATGCATTACAATACCAATTTCAACAAAATATAGGCGATATTCACATATCTATGATAATGTGATACTTCATTTGGCTAACAAAATATTAGAATTTTTATGAGTTATGAGAGAGAGAGAGAGAGAGAGAGAGAGAGAGAGAGAGAGAGAGAGAGAGAGAGAGAGAGTTAAGCAGGATGAAGTAAGTAAAAGTTGAAATATATTTAAAAAGCGTTCGAGATAAGGCAGCTTAAGAAGTCCAATGTTACATGCTTGCGGTAGGTACGGGCACGATAAAACAAACCATTTTTAAACAAGTTGAGGTTTTATTTACATTCAGGCCGTAAAATAATAAGGGTCACAATATTGGTATAACCTCTTCTCAGTGGTAGTCAGATTCATTAAAAAGCAAACTCAATGCTGATTTTATTCATTTATAAATTAATTTTTTTTGATTCTGAAAGAATATGTGAGTTTTAAAAATGTAATGTACATGTACATTCATTGTAAAAGTTTTGACTGTATTCGGACAGTTGAAGATCGAGTAGCGAACACTAGACTTAGTAGATTAATTGTCTAATACAAATCGAATTGGCTTTAAAATTTGCATATTCAAGCACACTTAAATAGTTTATTCATAAATTATATATAATTATATTAATAAAAACGTCTGTATGCTGTATTATGTATTTGCTGTCTGATTAGGACTGTTCTTCCCCAAAAAGAAGCGCTCGGCGATCGCGTAAAAAACGTTCTGTAAAGTACAACACCTGATTGGAGTACATGCTTATTATATATACAATTTTTTTAAAATGTGTACGTTTAACTAAGCGAAATTGTAGATGTCATGGAGTCAATAGGCAAATCAAATTCGCCAATCAGGCAATATCAGTTATCTAATGCCTATGACTGATAATTTGACCATGTAAATATGAGTTTTAAAGCACTCCCTGCTCCCGTGTTAAAAGCTCCCGTTACCTGCATTCTTTTATTAACGATTTTGTGCACACATTTATTCGGAAATGGCTCAAATTTGTTACACGGGCCCGATAAGAAGATGAAAGGATGACCCCTAAAATTTCTTTCCCAAATATTTCAAGAACGGTCTCAAATTTCAAACACTGGTTGAATAACTTATAACTTAATTTGTACAAATTTTATGTGCATGAATGACAATGTTCCTGTAACTTAACAAAAAATGACACTTTTTGAAATGTAAAAGTTTCTGAATTCATCATTAAAATTAATAATGTTAGACGGCCCATGCAGCAAGTTTTTCTAGTCGAGTCTTTCGTTCATCAGCGCATCGATTGTGAACATTTCAGCGGGGTTTGGGGTTGCAACAAGAGGGTGAAACGACCACGAATTTTGACAGATTTGGCTACAAAGAGTTTAAAAGAGATGGATACAAAACACAGGTGCGATTATATCTTTAAGAGATAAAAAATGATTAATCTGTTTGCCATAAATACCAATTTTTATCATAAGAATATTTTAACATTTGGATCCGCCGAATATTTCCATTTCCCTTCATTGTTTGGTGCCTGATTTGAAATAACGTTTCGAGGTATAATAAGTTGAGAAATTTCTTCAAGCTGCATGTTCCGATTTGTCTGCCATTACAGTATCAAATAATTTTCCTTGCAAACCTAATGAATAATCTTACAAATTTATAGACGTATTTAAACGGAAGTGCTCTCCTTTCAACGTTAGAAATATTCAAAGTAAATAAAAATAAATTTGGGGCATACAAAACCCCCCCAAAATACATCATTGGAATGTTTAAAAAAGGAAACCGTTGGGTTTCATCCTCCGAATGATTGAGTTTATTCATCCTGCATGTTTTGCAATGATTATAAACAACGTAAACATCAAAACTATTAATGAACAAATGTACACTGCTTTATTTTTGTTTAAATAGTCATGCTGTATATTTTATATGTTATAATAGATTATATAAAAAAAACAGATGTCAAAGTCGTAATACAATCATACTAGCTTCGAGAGGGGCCAGTTTAAACACGCGGCGAAATAACGCAAAACCCTTTTATGTCGATTATTTTGCGAATACACAACAAAACTTGTCTAATCCGGCGGAGGGTGGTTCTGAAAAAAAAATGGCCGGATTAGGCAACATCCGGTTTAGAGGATATTGTTGCAAATTAATTTTAGTATTTAATGCAGTAGGTCCTGATCGTGTATTCTTGCAAAATGTTCAATTGTTCTGAATTATATTAGATTTCATCGATCTTATTTACGGTACAAATTTTCATTTTAGATATTTTTTTTCAAACAATAAATCCATAACGGAATACATACGATGGAAATCCTTGAATTAAATCGTCGTTATTGATAATCTTTCAAACATCCGATTTACCTGAAAAGTGCATGCTTAACCGTAAATTGTTAAACAAAACATTAACAAATCAACAGGTGGCTGAAATACCTGATGGCGAGAACTGTTTTGATGCAGGGAAACAATAGATAAATATTAATATAAATGAGAATTTTATATAAAAAAAAAAAAATTGAGCATTTTGACAGCAACTCTGTACGTGTAGCCATGCAACGGGGATAACAAACGATATCGGCAGTCTTACTCCCGCAGTATCCTGAATCACGGCCTGAAAAAAATTGGGTGAACTATAATCTAATTATTCAATTGCAATTCATAACAAGACTTTACGGTATTAACTGAAAAAAGTTGCTTCTTTGGATCTATATTAAGAGTTGTTTGAATCAATAACAACGTCAGAAAAATTGGTCAATATCTCGCAGAAGGCCGATCGATCGATAAGTGGACGGACTACGGGAGATAACTCTCACTAATAATATGCAGTAGGCTTTTTCATTGCGCCAGTTAAGAGAATAGATAGGATCCGGATTGCACAAATTTTTTTTAAACAAAAATAATGGGAAAATGTCAACGGGCTGAATAATGTCGCCGGATTGGGCAGCATGCCGTAATAAACAACATCCGGATTCAACGAGTTTCAACATGTACATAATTTTTTCATTGAAATATGGCTTAATTGACAGGGAAAACTACATGTACTGCAACGTATATTATTGCACACATACTTAGCATAACCATCGTTTAAAAGCGTACAATTATTTTATTGAAAATCGGACCAAGCAGCTTTAACATTAAGATTTACATGTGTAAGACACTTTATTTGTCATGTGCATGATCATGTGCATTAATTATTTTCAATACCTGCTTATTCTCCACAATGATCTCCAATTCCATTCACAACTGTTGTCATTCAAAATCACATGAATTAAACAAAATTTAAAATTTTGTGTCGATCTCAACTGTTATGTATCCAAGAAATCTATTGATTTTAACATGTGTTACGTAATTAGGTAATAACGTTTTTAGGGGTCAAACTTCATTTACAAATTACCATTTTTCCTTCGTAAACATTCACAGGATCGAAAACAGATTTCCTACGGATATTTATAATGGGGAATGTTTACATCTTTCCTCAATTCGGAAGTCTTTCGGAATATCTAGCACAATTTTTTAAAGTTATCATCCGGGCTTTATAATGGCTGATGCAATGCAAAATCCCCGTAGACGTTCTTTTTTTTAGCCGTGTATTAAAACCTGACAAGCTAGAGGGGGCGTTTCAAAAGGGAAATCTTGGGATTTTTTCATACTATCGAATGAACATCGTCTGAATCAAGAGATATTTACAAATATCAAATAATTTAAGAGAATGTGTGGCAAAAATATCTTGGGACAGACTTTAGGTATAATACGTTTATATATCCTTACAATATAATGATTTTCTCATGCGTTACCTAACTAGGGATATTAGGGGCCAGAGGTAAAAAAGTTTAATCTTGTCTATTTCAATTGAAAGAAATGCAAGTATTTAAAAAAGCAACGTAAGAGAACTTATAAAAGCATTACAGGTAAGCATTAGTACTTCACTCCTATTTCCATATCATGTTTTGTTTTCGAAAATTAAAGTCGATGACGTGATTTACCTTTTAAAAATCGGACGGAAGACCTCCTCGTTGCTCGCAACGAGATCGTGTCTAGTTATTAGGGTCTTCCGTCTTCAGCGGAAGACCCTTCTATTATTCTTCGGTTTCTTTTTCACTTTTCTTATTATTATTATTATTATTATTCTTTTTTTGTCTTACAAATTTTGTGCAGGCGATTTCTCAGAGATGGGACGATCGATTTCTCTCAAATTTTCAGGACTAAAGCCTCGTTATCTGAAATTTATACCGCTGAAACAAATTTTGAAAATTCACTTCCGGTCGGAAGTTATCGTCAATAAACGATTTTAAAAAGTCAATTTTGTCGCTCAGGTTTTTCAAAAACGAGCAAAGATAGAGAGCTGAGAATTTCAGAGATGATAGATCTATCGATTTCCTGGTGCACCTCGGTATAGAGAATGTCCGCCGTCACTTCCGGTCGTCACCGGAAGGAATTTTGAAAAATTGAATTTTTCGACTTTTTTATTTTTTAATATTTTTCTTTGAAATTTTCACACCTTATAGTGACCCTTTCACTGATTCAGAATATGTAATTTGTTTTAAAATCGATCGAGGCATTCTCGAGAAATTAAGCGTCAAAGTCCTGAAGCGAGAGTCCGAGTAGCTCAGTCGATATAGTCGTGGACATGGCCCAGGCGACCCGGGTTCAAGCCTCGAGTGCCGCAAATTTTTTTTTCTTTTTTTTTGCTTAGATCAACGATTTTATATTTGAATTCATAAGTTTAATCTAATCTATTCAAAAATCGGACGGAAGACCCACTCGTTGCTCGCAACGAGATCGAATCTAGTTATTATTATTCTTTTTTTTTCTTACCGATTTTGTGCAGACGATTTCTCGAAGATTAGTGACTCGATTACGCCCACATTTTCAATACAGACGTGTTTTTATCTAAAGCTGATATATAATTTTTATTTTTTGGAAAAACACTTCCGGTCAGAAGTTATCGTCCGTTTACGATTTTAAAAAGTCAATTTTGTCTGTCGGGTTTCTCAAAAACGAGTAAAGATAAAAGGCTGAAATTTTCAGAGATGATAGATCTACCGTTTTTCTAATGTACCTCGGTCAAGAGAATGTCCGCCGTCACTTCCGGTCGTCACTGGAAGGAAATTTGAAAAATTGAATTTTTCGACTTTTTTATTTTTTAATATTTTTCTTTGAAATTTTTACACCTTATAGTGACCCTTTTACTGATTAAGAATATGTAATTAGTTTTAAAATCGATCAAGGCATTCTCGAGAAATTAAGCGTCAAAATTCTGAAGCGGAGTCCGAGTAGCTCAGTCGTTATAGTCGTGGACATGGCCCAGGCGACCCGGGTTCAAGCCTCGAGTGCCGCAAAATTTTTTTCTCTTTTTTTCGCTTAGATCTACGATTTTATCTTTAAATTGATAAGTTTAATCTTATCTATTCAAAAATCGGACGGAAGACCCACTCGTTGCTCGCAACGAGATCGAATCTAGTTATTATTATTTTTTTTTTTCCTTTTTTTGTCCACAAGATTTCTCAGAGATGGCGGGATGGATTTTCTTGAAATTTTCAGGACTGATAGAAAATGATAATATCTCTAGGCGTTTTTTTCATTTTTTCAAAATTCACTTCCTGTCGTCCGTTTCCTGTCCCGCGACAAAAAGCTATGGACAATGAGATCTCAGAAACGATAAAGACTTGAACCTCCAAACTTTGAGGGATGATAGACCTATAGTTGTAGATGTGTTTAAACTATTTTGTTTTGTTCGTCGTAACTTCCGGTCGTCACCGGAAGCACTTCAAAAATAACTATTTTTCGCATAAAATTCATTTTCGATAAAATAAATATATAAGTATAAATCTATGCATAGGTTATCTATGCAATGTTAACTCAACAAAAAAATTCTACTTCCGGTGAGATATCTCAAATATCTCAGGTAGCTTTTTTGAAACACATTTTGTACAAACGAGATCTCAGAAACTATAAGTGATCAAAGCACAAAACTTTCATGGATGATAGACATTTGATTGAAGATGTGTTTAACCGGTTTCGTTTTGTCTTCCGTCACTTCCGGTTCACACAGGAAGAGTTCAAACAAATCGAGCTGTTTATCAGTTTAACTTATTTCCATTGATATTTGTTGTGTGCTGGATGAGAAATGAAGTACAAAGGGCAAGTTTACAAGATATATTAAATACAATTTGGATTGAGCACTTCCGTTTGTCCGTTTCCTGTCCCGCGTTGAAAAAGCTTGTATCAACGAGATCTCAAAAACGGTAAAGACTTGAACATCCAAACTTAGTGGGATGATAGACCCATAGCTGTAGATATGTTCACACTATTTTGTTTGTTCGTCGTAACTTCCGGTCGTCACCGGAAGCACGTCAAAAATAACTACTTTTTCGCATCAGATTCTTTTTCCATAAAATAAATATATAAGTATAAATCTATGCATAGATTGTCTATGCGATGTTAACTCAACAAAAAAATTCTACTTCCGGTGAGATATCTCAAATATCTCAGGTAGCTTTTTTGAAACACATTTTGTACAAACGAGATCTCAGAAACTATAAGCAATCAAAGCACAAAACTTTCATGGATGATAGACATTTGATTGAAGATGTGTTTAACCGGACTCGTTTTGTCTTCCGTCACTTCCGGTTCACACAGGAAGAGTTCAAACAAATCGAGCTGTTTATCAGTTTAACTGTTTTCCTTTGATATTTGTAGTGAAGTCGATGAACAATTAAGTAGAAAGGGCAAGTACAAAAAAATTTTAATTACAATTTACATTGAGCACTTCCGTTTGTCCGTTTCCTGTCCCGAGACAAAAAACCTTGATTCCTGGAGATCTCAAAAACGGTAACGACTTGAACGATCAAACTTTGTGGGATGATAGACCTATGTATGTACATGTGTATACACTATTTTGTTTTGTTCGGCTTAGCTTCCGGTCGTCACCGGAAGCAATTCAACAATTTGTTTTATTCATTTTCATAAAATGAAAATATCAGTATACAATCTTACATATGTCATCTATATAATTTTTAATTGGCAAATAAATTTTACTTCCGGTGAGATATCTCAAATATCTCTATGTAGCTTTTCTTTTTACAAATTTGATGTCCGCAATATTTTCGTCATTGTAAGTGATTGAGACACGAATCTTTCATAGATTGTTTGATAGAATTTTGATTGGGGATGTGTTTAAAGGGTTTAATTTTGTCAACTGTCACTTCCGGTTCTTACTGGAAGGGTTCAAACAAATCCTGTTTTTAACAAGTTTAGCTGACTTTCTTGGAATTTCATCTAGCCTGATAAACAGTGATGTACATTAAGCAAATGTACGAGAAATACCAGCTTTTGTTTTTATTAATCACTTTCGTTCGTCCGTTTCGGTCCCGAGACAAAAAATATTGTTTCAAAGAGATCTTAGATTTGGCAGAGTCGTGAACAACCAAACTTTGAGGAAGGATTGACTTATGATTGTACAAATGGTTAACATTTTTGTTTAGATCGGCGTTACTTCCGGTCGTCACAGAAAGTACTTAAAAAATTGATTTCTTTTTCATTCTCGTTGTTTTACATGTAAGTAACGTCTGGATATATCATTCACAATAATTATCATATCAACTTTTTTTTGCATGTAAGAGAAGCAATGTCTTACAGTTAAATTGATACATGTATATCAAAACGGAAGACCTTTTTGTTGCTTTTGCAACAAGTGTCTAGTTATTATTTTTTTTTGTCCGTTTTTTGTCCACAAGATTTCTCAGAGATGGTTGGATAGATTCTGTTGAATTTTTCAGGACTGATAGAAAATTATAATATTTCTAGGCGTTTTTTTCATTTTTTCAAAAAACATTGCCGGTCGTCCGTTTCCTGTCCCGCGTTGAAAAAGCTTGTACATTCGAGCTCTCAAAAACAGTAAGGACTTGAACATTCCAACTTTGTGGGATGATAGACCTATAGTTGTAGATGTGTTTAAACTATTTTGTTTTGTTCGTCGTAACTTCCGGTCGTCACCGGAAGCACTTAAAAAATAACAAATTTTAAGCATTTAATTCATTTGTCATAGAATAAATATATAAGTATAAATTTTATGCATAAGGTATCCATGCGATGTTATATCAACGACAAAATTCTACTTCCGGTGAGATATCTCGAATATCTCAGGTAGCCTTTTTGAAACACATTTTGAACAAACGAGATCTCAGAAAGTATAAGTGATTAAAGCACAAGACTTTCATGGATGATAGACATTTGATTGAGGATGTGTTTAACCGGTTTTATTTTTTCTTCCGTCACTTCCGGTCCACACAGGAAGAGTTTAAACAAATCAAGCTGTTTATCAGTTTAACTTTTTGTTTTTGATATTTGTAGTGTGCTCGATGAACAATAAAATACAAAGGGCAAGTGTACAAGAAATATTTGATAACATTTACATTGAGCACTTCCGTTTGTCCGTTTCCTGTCCCGAGACAAAACACCTTATTTTGATAAGATCTCAAAAACGGTGACGACTTGAACAATAAAACTTTGTGGGATGATAGACCTTTGAATGTACATGTGTTAACATTTTTTTTTTTGTTCGGCGTAACTTCCGGTCGTCACCGGAAGCGCTTAAAAAATAAATACTTTTACGCATTCATTTCTTTTGCCATAGAATAGATATATAAGTATAAATCTATACATAGGTTATCTATGCAATGTTATATCAACAACAACATTTTACTTCCGGTGAGATATCTCAAATATTTCAGGTAGCTTTTTTGAAACAGATTTTGTACAAATGAGATCTCAAAAACTATTAGTGATCAAAGCACAAAACGTTCATGGATGATAGACATTTAATTGAAGATGTGTTTAACCGGATTCGTTTTGTCTTCTGTCACTTCTGGTCCACACAGGAAGAGTTCAAACAAATCGAACTGTTTATCAGTTTAACTTTTTTTCCATTGATATTTGTAGTGTGCTGGATGAGAAACGAAGTACAAAGGTCAAGTTTACAAGAAATATTAAATACAATTTAGATTGAGCACTTCCGTTTGTCCGTTTCCTGTCCTGCGTTGAAAAAGCTTGTATCAACGAGATATCAGAAACGGTTAAGACTTGAACATCAAAACTTTGTAGATGTGTTCACACTATTTTGTTTTGTTCGTCGTAACTTCCGGTCGTCACCGGAAGCACATCAAAAATAAATTCTTTTTCGCATAAAATTCCTTTTCCATAAAATAAATATATAAGTATAAATCTATGCATAGGTTATCTATGCGATGTTAACTCAACAAAAAACTTCTACTTCCGGTGAGATAACTCAAATATCTCAGGTAGCTTTTTGAAACACATTTTGTACCAAAGAGATCTCAGAAACTATAAGTGATCAGAGCACAAAACTTTCATGGATGATAGACATTTGATTGAAGGTGTGTTTAACCGGTTTCGTTTTGTCTTCCGTCACTTCCGGTCCACACAGGAAGAGTTCAAACAAATAAAGCTGTTTATCAATTTAACTGTTTTCCTTTGATATTTGTAGTAAAGTCGATGAAAAATTAAGTAGAAAGGGCAAGCACAAAAAAATATTAATTACAATTTACATTGAGCACTTCCGTTTGTCCGTTTCCTGTCCCGAAACAAAAAACCTTGATTCCTGGAGATCTCAAAAACGGTAACGACTTGAATGATCAAACTTTGTGGGATGATAGACCTATGTATGTACATGTGTATACACTATTTTGTTTTGTTCGGCGTAATTTCCGGTCGTCACCGAAAGCACTTCAAAAATTTGTTTTATTCATTTTACATAAAATAAAAATATCAGTATACAAGCTTACATATGTCATCTATATAATGTTAAATTGGCAAATAAATTTTACTTCCGGTGAGATATCTCAAATATCTCTATGTAGCTTTCCTTTTTACAAATCTGATGTCCGCGAGATTTTCGTCATTTTAAGTGATTGAGACACGAATCTTTCATGATTGATAGAATTTTGATTGGGGATGTGTTTAACGGGTTTAATTTTGTCACTTCCGGTTCTTACCGGAATGGTTCAAACAAATCCTGTTTTTAACAAGTTTAACCGACTTTCTTGGAATTTCATCTAGCCTGATTAACAGTGATGTACATTAAGCAAATGTACGAGAAATACCAGCTTTTGTTTTAATTAATCACTTTCGTTCGTCTGTTTCGGTCCCGAGACAAAAACAAGAGGCCCATGGGGCCACATCGCTCACCTGAGCAACAATGGGCGTTCAAAAGATATTGTGTCATATGGTCCCTCGGTAGAAAAACAAAAAATAAATATTGTAAAGTATTCGAATTTTACACTTATTTTTGTATACATGTAATCTTTGATAATTATTGTACCTTCATGAAATACTATTTTTTACCAGAATAAGAAAATTCTACGCAAGATATAAAACTAAACATTTGGTAGAGGTATACTGTTAAGTTGTTAACTTCCAAATCCCTATATTTTCGTTCTGCCCCCCCCCCCCCACGTTGTAAAGCGATCAAAATATATGAGTGCATATAGGTACATTTTTTCATCAACTACTCAGTACTTACTAGTTATTGTATTAAAAAAAATAATAGTTATGTTTTTTATTTTAAAAACCCTACATGTATAGATGTGAAGAAGAAAATTGTACCTCAATGTGCTCAATTCCTCAAATTAAAAACATTCAAAAATTTTATTTGTCTTCTCCATTATAAGTAAATGACTGTTATTTACCTCGCGTACAAACCAGGATAATTTTCCGATGTGATATTCTTAGGAATAGCGATAATAACTTTATCCCCGCAACAGAAATGTGTCAGAAATATGGAAACTGTTTTAAAGATGTTTTTATTTACTCGTGTCTGAAAAACTATCAAAATTGATGTAGATTTCACATTATTTATTGTATAAAGAGAGGGCCCCAGAGAGTACCGGGTAGATATATACAGAATACTAGTATCATTCTTTTATTTTGTTTGTACAAGTATTTAACATATTCTAATTCATAGAGATTTTCTAATGTTCAACCAAAATTTCAGCGTCAATCGTAGAATTATAAGCAAGATACAGAGCTCACAGTTCGCCTAGGTTTGATTCATATTTTGTTCACATGAGTTTATTACATTCAGCTTATGATTTTTAACTTAGTATTTCCTATTCAGCATTTAAAATGAAAAAAAAGAATGGCCTAAGATTTTATATTCTTTTATTCACTCAAGACCAGTTCACTGGTATTTGAGGTTCAAAATCAGTTTATCCAAATGTACACAAACACAGTGAAGGATCACAAGTACAGTAGGAGTAATAATGACGAAAACATGTTAAGTATACAATACAATAAGATGTTAAAGTTTGTTTCTGAACGAACAGACTTTGAAAATTTTCTTAATAAATATTGACAATTTTTTTACTTTTTTAATCTTTAGTTTTTAAGATCATGTGTACAAACATAGAATTGTGAGAAAATTTCTGTATCTTGCTTATAATTTGAAGCTTAACACTCAAATATGGTTAGTAAATAGAAATTGAAAACAATTAAACACAAGAAACATTCACTATAACAAATAAAGAACACAATTTATTTTTTCGAAATGAATCATATATATACATGTATATACCTACATATTTCCGTCAGCAATGTCAAACTTTATTTAAACTGAATAAACTCGAGAAAATGACGAGCATCGCAACAAAACCTATTGCATTAATCTACCATTACGCAAAAGATAATGCCGATCGAATTACCGATAGAATGAATTGTATTTCATTATTTTTTGATACATCAGATTTTGCTTAATTTGCGCAGGTAAACAGTTAACTGTTTGATTTACCAAAGTCTCTGTTTGATTTGATACGTAAAAATCACGAAATAATACAGACGATAGTTCCCAGGTTACAAGCAGAAATAATGAAAACGAAACGAAAATCGGAACAAGCTAACACCAACGTCATGTGTGAAAACTGTCAACGCATTGAAATATTTAGCCTCAATTTACTTCACAAAATCGGCAACAATATATTTTGCATGTTTCAAAGATTTCCCTTCATACGCGAACTGTTGCACAACAAGCAAATTCATCATAGTCAGATCGACCCTTTTTCGTATAATGTCATGGCTGCTTTAAACAAAGAACCTCGTTTTAGAAGTATGGAATACGAGTCTAGGTAAAATGGGTATGCAAACCCGGGCCGTGGCAAAATAAAAGCCAAGGCAGATCGACAATCGTCGATTCCAAATACGCATTATTTTGCAGCAATATTTACAGCGAATACAAATATACTAGTCCATCAAATATCCTGAAATTTTAATGAGATTGGCAGATTAATAACTGCCAATCTTTGTTTTGCCCAGACCAAGTCCTGCCTACCCATTTTACCGGATGCCGGATTACCGGATGCCGAACCCGAAGCTATTAAACTGATTGAAACACTCATTTCCTTTATTATTATTTTCGTAATAACTCAGATTTGAAACAGAATTAGCACATAATTTTTGCAATTTATATTTTCCTTCCCATAAGGATAATTTATGCTAAACTACGCTGAATTGGAATCAGTAGTTCTTGAGAAGAAGATTTTTAAAAATGCACCCCCCTTTTTCTACAGTTTCAAGGTTTTCTCCGCTTTGAATACAGATCGGACTTTTATTTTTGCAATTTATATTCGCCCTCACATAAGGATGCTTTGTGCCAAATTTGGTTGAAATTGGATAAGCAGTTTTAGAGAAGAAGTTCAAAATGTAAAAAGTTTACAGACGGACGGACAGACAGACGGACAGACGGACGACGGACAAAATGTGATCAGAATAGCTCACTTGAGCTTTCAGCTCAGGTGAGCTAAAAAATGTTTCAAAGAGATCTTAGATTTGGAAGAGACGTGAACAACCAAACTTTGAGGAAAGATTGACATATGATTGTACAAATGGTTAACATTTTTGTTTAGTTCGGCATTACTTCCAGTCGTCACAGAAAGTACTTCAAAATTGATTTCTTTTTCATTCTCGTTGTTTTACATGTAAGTAACGTCTTGATATATCATTCACAATCATTATCATATCCACTTTTTTTCTATGTGAGAGAAGCAATGTCTTACAGTTAAATTGATACAAGTATATCAAAACGGAAGACCTTTTTGTTGCTTTTGCAACAAGAGTCTAGTTATTATTATTTTTTTCCCCCTTTTTGTTTCATGAATGTCTCAGAGATGTCTTGATGCATTCGTATGAAATTTTCAGGAATGACTGAAAATAAAACATCCAGAGGTTTTTTGTAAAAGATTTTCTAAATTCACTTCCGTTCGTCCGTTTCCTGTCCCGCGACAAAAAGCTTGTCACATCGAGATGTCAGAAACGATAAAGACTTGAACATCTAAACTTTGAGGGATGATAGACCTATCGTTGTAGATGTGTTTAAACATTTTTGTTTTGTTTGGCTTAACTTCCGGTCGTCACCGGAAGCACTTCAATTTTTTTTGTTTTTACGTATTTAATCTATTTTCTGTAAAATAAAGATATTAGTATAGATCCTTACATATGTCATCTATGCGATGTTTAATCAACAAAAAAAATCTACTTCCGGTGAGACATCTCAATCATCTGAGGTAGCTATTTAAAACATATTTTGTACCCGCGAGATCTCAGAAACTGTAAGTGATCAAGACACGAAACTTTCATGGATGATAGACATTTGATTGAAGATGTGTTTAACCGGTTTCATTTTGTCTTCCGTCACTTCCGGTCCACACCGGAAGAGTTCAAACAAATCGAGGTGTTTATCAGTTTTACTGTTTTCCTTTGATATTTTTAGTTAGATAAATGAAAAATAATGTACAAAAGGCAAGTATACAAAAAATATTTAATACAATTTACATTGAACACTTCCGTTTACCCGTTTCCTGTCCAGAGACCAAAAATCTTATTTCGACGAGATCTCAAAAACGGGAACGACTTGAACAACCAAACTTTGTGGGATGATAGACCTATGTATGTACATGTGTTAACACTATTTTGTTTTATCCGATATTTTTAAAAATATTTTGATTATTAAGCATTAAAGTAACATTTTAGCTATAGAAATACAAAAAGTCATCTACACATGGTAAAAAAAATTCTACTTCCGGTGAGACATCTCATATATCTCAGATAGCCTTCTTTTTTAAAAACAAAGTATAAATAAGATCTCAGAAACTGTGAGAGATCAAGACACAAAACTCATATATATTATATCAATTTTCTGTTTACAAGATAACTGGAGTTTTTGTGCAGATTAATACATGAAGAACGGACGACCTTTTTGTTGCTATAGCAACAAGAGTCTAGTTATTATTAAGGTCTTCCGTTTCCAACGGAAGACCTTATAGAGATTGTAAGGTTTTTTATTATTATTTTTTTCCCAGTTTTTGTCCACAAGATTTCTCAGAGATGGCTGGATAGATTTACTTGAAGTTTTCAAGATTGATAGAAAATGATCATATCTCCAGGCGTTTTTTTCATTTTTTGAAAATTCATTTCCTGTCGTCCGTTTCCTGTCCCGTGACGAAAAGCTTGTCACCTCGAGATCTCAAAAATGGTAAAGACTTGAACATCCAAACTTTTTTGGGATGATAGAACTATAGTTGTACATGTGTTTAAACATTTTTGTTTTGTTCGTCGTAACTTCCGGTCGTCACCGGAAGCTCTTCAAAATTTTTTGTTTTTACGTATTTAATTTATTTTCCATAGAATAAAAATATTAGTATAGATCCGTACATATGTCATCTATACAATGTTAAATAAACAAAAACATTCTACTTCCGGTGAGATATCTCGATTATCTCAGGAAGCTTTTTTAAAACATATTTTGTACCCGCAAGTTCTCAGGTACTGTACGTTACCAAGACACGAAACTTTCACGAATCATAGACATTTGATTGAAGATGTGTTGAAACAGTTTCATTTTGTCTTCCGTCACTTCCGGTCCACAGCGGAAGAGTTCAAACAAATCAAACTGTTTATCCGTTAAACTGTTTATATTTGATAGTTTTAGC
Source organism: Magallana gigas (assembly GCF_963853765.1). Taxonomy (NCBI): domain Eukaryota; kingdom Metazoa; phylum Mollusca; class Bivalvia; order Ostreida; family Ostreidae; genus Magallana; species Magallana gigas. The sequence goes on from NC_088861.1 coordinate 42,116,871, forward strand.
TACTTCGATGAATAATAATGTAAAACAGGAAAGTAAACAAGGTATAAAAATTTAAATTTCATTAAGCACTTCCGTTTGTCCGTTTCCTGTCCCGAGACAAAAAAACTTATATCGACGAGATCTCAAAAACGGTAACGACTTCAACAACCAAACTTTGTAGGATTATAGACCTGTGTATGGATACGTGTTAACACTATTTTGTTTGATCCGGCGTAACTTCCAGTCGTCACAGGAAGTACACCCATTTCAATTTAAAAAAAAATAGTTTGGTTACTTAAGATGGAAGTAACATTTAAGCTGTAGAAATACAAACGGTCATCTACGCATGGTAAAAAAACAAAAAAAGTTCTACTTCCGGTGAGACATCTCAAATATCTCAGGTAGCCTTCTTTTATGAAAACAAAGTACCCGCAAGACCTCAGAAACTATGAAAGATCAAGACACCAAACTTATATGGATGATGGACATTTTTTTTTACTTAAGATTTTTTTTAACATTTTACTTAGTGTGATGAACAGTAATGTACCGTAGGTAAATGTACTAAAAATATCTACTTTTAATTTCCTTAGTCCGTTTCCGGTCCTGAGACAAAATCTTTTCCTCAACGAGATACTATAACTAACAAAAACATGAACATACAAACTTTGAGGAGTGACAAAACAATGTATGAAGATATGTTTACTATGTTCTGAATGATCCGGCGTAACTTCCGGTCGTCACAGAAAGTACTCAAAAATTGACACCTCGACTTTTATTTTGTTTAACTTAGAAATAATTTCTTTGGAATTCCTTTACGAACAAGAGTTACTTTTAATTTCATTTAACACTACCGGTTGATCACACTCACCTGACTGATATATCTCAACTTTGCTTGCAGGGCAAACAGAAAACAAAAACAATTCATTAATAAAAGAATAATTAATTTTATTCAGCAATACACAATTTGTTGACTATATGGCATTATTTGTTATGAACAATTGGGCATTTGTGTATGAAAAAAAATCCAAAAATCCATTATTAAGTACAATAAATGGAACAAATGAAAAATAACAATATCATGCTGTCACGGTTAATCTAACAATTCGATGCGTCGTGAAGTTTTTCAAAGACAACAAACCTGCATATTTTGAAATTGTATACCTTTCCTCAGGTGTTATATGATTTTTCCAAAGAGATGGGTTATGTGTTACTTTTTTCGTATTTTTATACGCTGGTCATTGACACTGTCTTTACAATGATATGAACAATGTCCACACGTGTGGACAAGCAACTGACAAACATGGATTTCCTTGGGTATTCTGATTTAAAAAGGTTCAATGTCCATCACGTTTACAAAATAATCAATCATGGGATTGTAAATTGGTGTATATGAGTGACCCAAAATATTCCTGAACATTTATGTCCCATGAACATGATAATTAATTCAACAACAATACAAATCAATTAACAAAGTAATCAGTCACTGAGTCTGTTTTCCTTCCTGTGAGTGTTTCCGAGTGAAAAATGATAATTTGATTGGCAATGAAAATATTTTGGTTATTTTCCCTTTCATCAATTCCAACTATATTTCTTTCACGAGTATGTGTATTTTGATTAAAAATCCTCTAAATATTATGGGAGCATTACTTAGGACAGACTATGGATAATGTTTAAATATAACATAAAACTTAAAAGGCATACTTTTGCATTCTTATGCAATTAATCTATAGTATCAAAAATCATTGCATGAATTTTTGCATATAAATTGTCAATGAAGAACACAACTACATGTACCTGTATAATGACAGTTATAGATTATTAATTTCAAATACACATAATACAAGGCACCCTTCTTACTCAAGTAAATATTGTCTTTATCTTCTAAATATCATAATGATAATGATACAATCTTTCATTTTTCATGAATGAGAACATATTGACACATATCTAGCTACATGTTATCTTCACATCATATCTTATATATTTTGTCTGAATAAGAGGGACTAAAAGGCCAACTGTAGATGAAATGACGTTTAAGCATTATTGAGTCCAAATCCACACACAACTAGAGTAGGAAGAAAAATACATGTAATGGGGAAATATCTGAAATAAATAAAAAATGATTCAAATTTGGCTTTTCTTCAAGTTCGTCAAAATTGGAGGGAGCAAAGAGCCCTTCTCCCACTGCATTTTGCATCTATCTTAACAAAACCACCAACTCTTTGTAATGTACAAAATAAATTTGGCTGGAGTCAAAAACAGTTTATTAAATCTAAACCAAAAATCTATATTAAAAAAAAAAACCTATTTGCACAGGAACACTTAATCTATACTTGAATATGCATATCTACATATTATGTCCTTATTGAGTAATTTGATGGAAGTACAATTTAAAGGTCTCTGAGAGGAGTTGCAATGTAAAGGAAAGGACCTAGCATTACTTTACATGTATGAAATAGAAAAAGAGATGTTTCAATGGAAATATTGAATGTCATTCACATAAAAGTTTTAAATGGTTATGCAGTCCAGTAATGCATTTTCCGTAGGCGGTATTAAATGTTAACATTAGGGTTCATAGCTCTCGCTCTAATTTTTGTTCACCAACAAGGGACCCCACAAGGGACCCCTTGAATAAAAGCTCATCAAGTTGTCTCTCTCTGGTAAAAATTTCATGGTGTGAAGTCAGATTCGTTTTCTGGCAAAATGCGTCTGTATTGAAAAACTCTGAAAATAAAAGTATAAGTAGGAAATTTCACAGTTTCGGAAAGGGTGTACAAAAAACAATTTGAATTCTTTCCATCAAATGATAATTCAATTTGACACTTGCTTTTCAATTTTGACATGTGTCAAGCATTTTGATTAAAAAATGTCACATTAAATGCATATACACTCTGCAAGTACAAGAGCTATTTTGCTGAATGGCACTACTTTGTCCTACAGTTTTAAAAATAATAAAATGGATATACCCAATATGAAACAGTCATTGTGGTTATTTACAATTCTAAACTTATATTTTCACTCTATTCACAATACAGAGCCATGATATCAAATCTGGAAAAATTCAATACATTATAATGGATTTTGCAGCATCCATGATTTCTGAAGAAACAGTGAAGTCAAAATTTACATAAACAACATCTAGGTCATTGGCCCTCGATGTTCTTCATATCCCATATATTGAGAAAACGTTCATCTCAAGGATTAACACAAATGTAAAACATAAACATTCAATATTTTACCAAATTTATTTTATTCATATTCTTATTAAAAAGCTCAATGATGTCTGATTTTTTTAACTTTTATTTGCAGAATGTTAATTCTTTTTTTTTTTTGGAAGTTCCCAAATAGAAAAGTTTTTAAATATTTTGAAATAGGTAAAATAAAAAAAGTACCTCTGAATGTGTAATATTAACAGAACTTTTAATTCAGCCTAATTTCAGAAGAAATGCACCATAATTTTACCCCTTAAAGATATGTCATAGAGAAAAGTAAATTGCTAATAAGGAGGTTTTTTTTTTACTCTTGTGTATGGTTAACGTAGTAACTATTTACTTATATTAAGTGTGTCTCATTGTTGAGTTTTAATCTTTTATGCAGTTCGATTTCAATTAACATAGAGTACATGTATATAAAATGAAATGTTTTGGATTTAATTCTACATGTATCAAATACTATCCCCACAATTTGCATTTTCATGTCACAAGCACCAAATATTTAAAGCTCTCAGAGAGAGAGAGAGAGAGAGAGAGAGAGAGAAAGGGAGAAAGGGAGAGAGAGAGAACTGCACTTTTATGCACTACACATTTCTGCAACCTAAAGACCAACCTCCCTCAAACATTCAATATCAACCCCCGTATGCATCGCCAACTAATATATCTATGTTTTAATAGTAAAAATATGACAATAAAAATCGTCAATAATGAATATAATAAATAGATATGAAAAGATAAATAGATAAATTACCTGTAAATATCTACTTAAAATAATTACAGATAATTTAAACAAAGATAGGTTTTATGCATTAAGTTCTAAGCAATATGATAGGCTTTGACTTGTAAAAGTGTGAAAACGTACATCTTCATAGTTCTGTCACATGCATGACAGATTTTTTTATGCAGAGTCAAGGTAAAGTTTTAACATCAACCATTTAAAGACTGTCATAACTTTAATACAAAATGCATGATGTTGAAAAAGTTCATTCAGTTATTGATATACAATAACATACATTTCGCTCCGACAAAAAGTGATTGGGATGAAGGTTAATTAAATGATTTGTTCAACATTTGTTCAAAATCATGATTGGTTCTGAAAATAAAAATGACAGAATATTTTATTTGTAATGATTTCCAGCATTAAAGTACTATTTGTCATATACTAAAATTTGATAGTTTATTTATTAGTTTATTGATTATCATGACAAATCTATTTTACATTATAATTAAAACATTTATTCATTAAAGTTTATATTTCTGATATTTTTATCAATCTGACTTTTCTGCAAAGTTGCATCTAAATGTCATTAGCAGAATTTTAAACATGACAATCATGTGTCAAAGTGTACACAGAGATCATAAAATCTAATAAGAATCCTCAATTCAATGTTGTTACATGATATTGTGTAAAATATGATTTGTATCGAAGATTTGTGCGAAAAATTATTCTTTAAACAATTCATGAAAGTATTTCTTGAATTGATCCATTAAGTGGCACTACCTGCAGTTAATTACTGAAGAAAACAAATGAGCCTTACTTTTTGGGTGTTGATTTTAATCAACTCTCCTATGCAGTTACTCTGGCAAACCGAAAGTGAAACACTGTTTGGACCTAAGCACAAATCATCACTGCTGACAAGACTTAGTTCTTGAAATCAAAGTAATGTATGCTGAAGCATTGTTTTTTAAGGAAACTTATCAATAAACACTTTGAAAATAGTCATATTTTATGAAATATTAACAACTAAGATATTTTAATAGTCTCATGTATTCCTACACCAGAGTTTAATATAGCCTCATTCAACCAAACGCTCGGATGTCTCTGCAAATCTCTGACAAGCAGAAAGACTCTCTTGCTTGTCGGAGATTAATGGAGACAGCCGAGCGTCTGGGTGAACGAGACTAGAGTTCGATATCAATAGTGCTTGGATCCATAAAATCTTTAGAATTGCTTCGATTACTTATACATAGCTTGAAATCTTTCTTTAAATATTACACAACATGATGCATATGGGGTTTCTCGAAATTCTTGTCAGAAAAGTCTAAAATTCATATATATAATAAAAAAGTGCATAATTCAAATACAGACTAGAAACTAATTGCCATTCAAGATAAGTTGATTTTAAAATTAATGATAATCAGTAAAATAAACTCCCGTCAGTACTTCAGTACTTTGATTATTCTTTACTAGAAATTAACCTATTTTTCAAACAATTAAGGAAGCTGACTTTAGTTTTCATTTCACATGTATATGCACATTCTAGTAAAATACAATGTATTTATACCTTTTATTAATTTTTTTTTCGACATAATTTCTGAAATTGAACACAATAAACAAAGATAGATAAAAATATTAAGAATTTTTAAGGAATTCTTTCCTTACAAACAATTTTTCCTTTCTATGGTAGAAGAGTGTTGCTGTTAAGCTTTCATGACGTTAATATAAAATGAGGCTTTGTAGGAGATAACATATCAAAAACTAAAAATTGTACCCAGTTCAAATTTTACACACATAATAATGCTTTTTGGGGTTATTTTGCTTAATTTTTCAATGAATGCACTACATCAATCTACATTTGTAATACTCCATATTTATAGCAAAATTTGGTGCAATTTTACATTTTGAGATAGCTGCCACTAAGCACCAGATTGTAAAATTTAGTATTTTTTTTATATGCGAGTTAAAAAATGATGTGAACTTATGACATATTTCTATTTGAGGATAATTGTTACAGAAGTATCTTTAAAATTTGATTAGAAGAGCGTAAAATGACAGTATACATTTATATAGGTAAATATACCTGAATTTTGAGATGGTTTCCCCAAAAATTCCAGATGGTCAATTTTCTCAAAACTTTGCAAATAACCTTTAATTGGCATTAATTACATATGGTTGAAAAATAAGGAGTTTTCTTTTATTCAAGTTTAATGTCAAAAACAAAATACCAAACCCATTAAGAAATTTTTTTCAAGTCATTTTTTTAAGAAAGAGGCGTTGTACTGTATCTTTAAGTATTTCTTGGAAAGACACAAATTATGTCAATCTTTTTTTGATTAACCATAAAATGTACATTTTTACATTAACTTTGGGTAAAATGGAGCAAAGACCTACTCATGTGAAAATATTTTATTTTGAGTAAATTAACATTTTTGTCCATTTTTTGTCAACAGCAAATTATTTAATTCTTTTATTTTAGATTTTTTGCAAATTGATTTAAAAGAAAACTTTGTCATCATGGAGATGTATCATCTTCATTAATTAAAATTCATAAATTATAATAGGCATTTGGCTCACTTCATTTGCCCATATTCTTATGTTTCTTTCATTGACAACTTAAGAAAGATTTCTTTGCTTAAAGTATGAAACTGAGATTTCTTAACTTCAAATATTGACATATATTGAATGCATTAAAGAAGATGTATATACATGTATACGCTGTACAGATATGTAATACATACAAGAAATAGAACCTATATTATTTACTTTTCTGTTTAAATTATATTGCAAATACAGTTTCTTAAAGTTCCAGCAATTTAAATTGTAAATCAATTCATTATTAAGAATTTTTGTGGCATTATTACCTTCAAATTGTAGACATTTTTCTGCTCTTCAACTTAAGTACATTTCCCATTCTTTATGCAAATTTCATGTACTGCTAGGATTGCAGTAGGCATTGAGAATCTAACCCATGTCTCAATAAACATCTGTCAAAACAACAATGAAAAATATAAGTACATATGTATAACTGATATGTAAACATTGTAAACACAGTATCAATTTGATTCTCATTATCTCATGAATTTAGCACTGCACTCTTCTATTTAGAAAATCACTTTATAAAGATATTATATATGTCCTCTGAACATTGTTATGACATAGAAATTAAGTATGAAAAATTCTTTCAAATTGAAAAGGCAACATGTTTTTTAATATTGAAGAACAGGTAATCTTTTGAAAACTAAGGCTTCCAAATAAAGAAAGTATCTAATAATATATCAACAACCGTTAAATTCATTTTTTATCAGACAAAACTAAAAATTATCCTTGTTTAAAAAAATGTGAACTCAAAATCAGTTTGAACCTTTTTATTTAGTTCTCACATGAATTTCAATAGCTTCATGATAACTGAAATAAAATGACACTTTGTGTACACAGGTTTTTAGAGGGTCAGTTACGTATACATGATCTAATATTGTTCCACCCTCTGTTGTGTAAAAATGCACTAATTGCATAAATCCCATTGATTCTAAGAAACTCTGTATGGGTCCTTGCATTTTGGCATCTTCATTCATGTCACCTATAATAATCAAGTTGCAATAACGTCTCTTAAAAAAATCCACCACTTTTTGTAATGTGTCAAGAAAATTGTTCACAGGCAGTAAACTGGGCCGGTAGAGTGTAATGATCGCAATGTCTTCCTGATGTATTTCTATAGTTATTCCCTCTATGTTCTTGTATTCCAAAGCATTGATCAAGACTGTCTCCTTTGTTTTCTTTTTGTACACTCCAACCCCACCACCTTTTGCTTTCCTCAGTCTTGTCATCAGATCTTCACTATCATCATAACACTGGTTACGAACAACATGGTGAAAATCAAAGCCTGAAATTTCAATATCTTGAATGTCCTCCTCTTCTTTCAACCATGTTTCAGTTAAACAAACAAAATCTGCTTTCATTAATCTGCTGTCGCAATTTATCTCCTGAAAGTGTCCTCTCAAACTCTGAACATTGAACAAAAGAATTGTTTTGTAATTTCCATATTTTGCTACATTGCATTTCCAGTCTTCATCTAAAATGTATCTCTCCATACTATTAAGAGCTAATTTCACATCTAAATCTGCATATATTTTTTTCTGTAAGACACTTTCATCATTAGTCTCAATGAATAGACCATCTTTTGAAGTTACGCGACTGATTGCTACGTATGCTTGCCCAGGAGAAAAAGTGCGATCTAAATTGACAACAACACTTTTGGTAGTCATGCCCTGAACTTTATGTGCTGTACATGCCCACGAGAGTTTTAGTGGAAATTGATGTCTGACAACACTCTTCACATTTTTTTCATTTATCTCTTCTTCCACTCTTTTAATTGGGACCACATTCCCATTGGGAGTCATCTTTCCTTGGATTTTACCAATATTTGCACTATCAAAGATGACTTCAACTACTTCTACTGCATTTACAGGCTGTTTGCTTTTAAACACAAAATTTGCAATATATCCCATTGCACCATTCACTAGTCCATCCTCAACACTTACATTTCGTGTTAGCATTACTCGTGCATTCACAGCTAAAAGTAATGAAGCAGAAAGGCCATCAGTTCGGGAACTAGTCAAAGGTTTGTCACGTAAAGTTAATTTTCCTGTTGTCTTGTCTTTCTGATAATCATCAGCTTGCACTTCTATTAATTGTTCACAATTCCTATGCAACATTTTGAGATTGTATTCATTTGCTTCTTGGTTTGTAGAATAAACATGTAAAACATCATCTGGTCCTTCTCTAATGCATTCTTGAAGTGTTGACAAAGCATCATCTGATATAAATTCTTCAGATGTCCTAATGCGCAGTGAATTCAAAACAGTTGCAAACGCTTTATCTTCTCGTTGTCGCATAATTTCATCCAACTCGACAATTTTAAAAAAATCAAGCCAGTAATCAATTGGATATGAACCATTTTCTTTATACAACCTCTCATCTTTTCGTTGTTTGACAGGTGGAAGTTGGTAGAAATCTCCAACTGCTATCACAGATACACCACCAAAAGGTTTTTTACATTTTTTGATTTGGACAAGTCGTTCATGAATATAAAACAGTAGCCTTTTGTACACCATGGAAACCTCATCAATCACTAAAATCTGCAAATACTCTAATCTTGTTCTTATTCCACATAAACTTTGTTCCTTCAAGGGTTGATATGGAATTGGTAAAGCTTTTGATAAAGAAAAAACATGATGAATGGTATTTCCTCCAATATTGAATGCTGCTGTTCCTGTAAAAGCTGTCAAAATCACAGATATTGCATTTGGGGAAGGCAAAGTTTTTTCAAAGAGACGAGATGCTTCATAGTGTATTGTCTTTATCAGATGGCTTTTTCCTGTCCCTGCTCCTCCAGTTATAAAAATGTGCATAGGTTCTATATTCTCTCCAGACACTTTTTTAATACACCATTCATGAACAGCATAAAAAATCTGCCTCTGTCTCTCATTCAAACTGCGCAGTAAGGGAAGCATCTCTTTTCTAGTGTTTTGGGTTTCTCTCAAATGATAAACAATGTCTTCAGAACCACTAATTTCAACTTCGTGTGTTACTTCTGATTCTGTATTCTCTGTTTCCTTTGATTTTTCATTCAAACATTGTCTTCGATTTAATTCTGATTCTGGACATAAATTTGCCCATGCATCTTCTGGTTCACCAAGCATTTCTAAAGCATCCTGAGCATTTTCAATATCATCCTCATTCTTTGAGAAGTAATTATGATTGCTATCCACAATGCTTTTCACTCTTTCTAAATCTCTGTTTGAATTCACTTTGACATATCCATTTTCATAAAAAGTCTGGTACAAATCAAATCCAGGTGGTTTCAATTGATTCAGATTGCGGTATGGAAGGAAAAGTTGTAGGCGACACTGATAAAATTTTTCAGGTGCATTGTCACGACTAAACCTTGGGTAACGTACAACAGCTGGTTTCCCTCTGCTCCTCTTTTGAATATAACCCTTTCCATTTCTCAATTCATATACACCATCCTTTTTGCCCTTTGGAATCTCAGATTTACTAAGTACTCTGTATTCTGAACAGAATTCAGCAAGACACATTTCATGGAAAAGATTCAACTGAGGTCGGTTTTCATACCTTTCCACAATATTTGTCATCCATAAACTGTTTTCTTCATCATCATCATCATCATCATCCATAATCACATCATTTTCACCAATTTTGACTTTCTTGTTGTTTGTTATTTGTCGAAGAGGCTTACTCAGTCGAGTTGGATTTTCTCCCACAGGAATGAAATTGACTTTTCTTGAACTCTCCTTCATTTTAAGATTGCACACCCTGTAAACTGCTTCCTGTGCACTAACTTCTCTATGATTGAGATAAGCTGACCCTACTCTCTTAATGGTGTCATGTGCACTCAAATTCCCCTCTGCTGCTTCTATTTTAGTTTGCTTAAGTAACATTCCCATTTCCCTTTCTGATTTTGAAATATATGAGATAATATAGACAATGCAGCTGAAAGGGTCCAATACATATTGTATGTCCATGTTAGCATCCCAGCTTTTGAGGAGGCATGGATTATATTGATTTGTCCACATTTCTGTTGGATTTCTTTTCAAAATACAAGTGGTTTTAGAGGCCAATACTCTATGTGCTTTTTCATATAAATCCTGTGATAGCTGCATGTTGCTGAATATTTCCTCTGTTGTTCTACACATATTAGCTTCATTAGTTACTTCATTCCATACCTTCAACAAAATCTCCTTTGCCTGTGGACAACTTAATTCATTACCTGAATCATCCAAATTTTGTTCCAGTTGTCTTGAAATGAATGAACGCTCAGATGGTGGTCTAGGAAAATTGAACCTACACTCTGTTCCTTTTTTTCTACACGATTTTGAGTGACTTTTGCTATGTTGTTGTACATCCAGTACAGTTTGTCGAAGTTCTTGGTCAGTGTCTTCTGATGGTAGAGCACATGTGATATGCCTATCAATAAATTGACAAATACTCTCCTCACTGTCTTCATCTAATTTTGGGGCATTCTCAACCCAGTACAAGCAATGCATATGAGGAGAACCTCTCTGCTGAAACTCAACTCTTACAAAATAATCTACAATATTTCCAATCGGTTTTGCTGGGGACATAATTACATTTTTCTGGAAAATATGGAACCTATGTTCAAACATCCTTCCAACTGTAACAGGATTGCTCCTCAAAATTTCACTTTTCTCAGTCCAATCTAAATCAGAGGGATTTCTGTTGTCATTCATTTGTAACATAATTGAACTCAATATTTCATTCCACCTGAATTCTGCAGCGGAAAAAGAACAGAACCATGTTGGAATTCCAAGTTGTCGAAGCATTGCAAAAAGATCTTTTTGTGCAGTTGACCAATAAGCAGGTGTTCCCCTAATTGGTTGCATAAATCGCAGGGCTTCGTCACTCCTGAGCAGTTTTGCAAGTACAACAGGATTTTGTAACATTTCTGTAGTGACTGGTATCCCTCCATCAAGTTTTGATACAGACTTGCGAATTGAAATTTGTGTTTTCTCAATGACCTGATTCAATTCAGATAGATATTGACAAAAGAAAATGTAATTTGTATCCTTTGCAAATCTATTATCTGCATTCATCAACCTGTTGTTAAAATATCGAGAAAGTGTTATCCTTACATCTCGACTTTCATTCCATGAATATTTTCCAGTTGGAAATAAGTGGGGAAATGTCTTTGCTTCATTGCCCTCCTCTTGCAACATTCTTACTGGATTTTGTCCTTCACCTGGAGCTATATTATAAACATCATCAAAGTAGTGATCTAGGACTTCTTGTGCAATATCAACAGGTTGTAAACAAGTATCTGTAGCAATTTCTTCAATTTCATTGTTCTGTTCTTCAACTATTTCTTCATTGTCAAAAACCTCTGGCTGGCTGAACAACATACTCTGGTCATTATCTTTCTCCCATGTTCTGTTGATTTCAACATCATGATACCACTGATTGTTTTCTTTCAGGTAATTGAGGGCTATTCTAATGTGATTTGGGTTTACAAACTGATATTCATAATATCCCTTGTAGGACAACTTTCGCTTGAGCTTAACTCGTAACAAAAGATTTTCATTTCCATCCAAAGGCAAACTGCTCGTTTTCTTTATGTTTGATGGCACACATACAACAGGTCCATGTACATTTTGTTGGCCACCTTTTGGAAGCATTGTCACTTTCATGAAAGGTATATGTAAAGCAATAAGATGCTGTTCAAGAGTATTTAAGCTATTGAGTTCTGGTGGAATATCTTCCAAACACATTTTGTTAAAGGCTGCTTCAGCAGGAACATTTCCATTGAGAATTTTTCTATGGCATGTAAAACAAATCCAGGTACGTGATTTGGGACAATTCTCAAAACACGCAGATGTACAGCTATGAACATATTTCTTATCAATGCACAAATTTGCAACCTGAGCTGCTTTAATACTTTTTTCATACATTTCAAATGAACATCCTTGTATCTGGTTTTCAAACAAAAGACGATGGCAGCAGCAACATGTATATTCCGGTCCATGTCTAGTGCAATTTTTAAATGATTTCACCACTTCATCAGTATTTTCAAGCATTTTGTTCAGTGCATTTCTTTGTTTTTTCACAGAAACTTTTTTCTGTATCTTTGTTTCTGCATTGGAATGATATTTAACTTTAGCAGCTGTTTTTACATTTTCTTTATGTTGTTCATCTGTTTTATACTTCTGTACACTTCTTTGTTTGACTTCCTTTTTGAACGACTGATCTGTTTTATATTTCTGTATGCTGCTTTGTTTAACTTCCTCTTTGAATGATTGATCTGTTTTATATTTCTGTCTGCTTCTTTGTTTAACTTCCTCTTTGAATGATTGATCTGTTTTATATTTCTGTCTGCTTCTTTCCTTGACTTCTTCTCTGTGTAGCTTGTTTGTTTCATACTTATTTTTGCTTTTTTCTTTCATCTTTTCTTTGTGCAGCTGGTCAGTTTTATATCGTTGAACACCGATTTGTATTAAATTGTCACGATAGTGTTCATCATTTCTGTATCTTTTCTTTGTATCTACAATGCATTTTCTTTTGAAGTCTAAGTCTGTCTTGTACTTCATGTTTTGCTTGTGCAATTTATTTTCTTTAGCACTAACATCTGACTTTTGAACTTTGTTTCTTTCATTATGGAATGAAACAGATTCTCGTTGTTGTCTCTTTCGGTTTTTATCTGCAAATTTCCTACTGTTTTCCTTCAAACATGATAGTTTCTGTGATGTTGTTGCGGACACATTTTCTCCCAAAGTAATAGACGTAACAACATTATAATGGTTCTGATTCTTATGATCCAAATAAATGCCTCCCAATGATGTCATGTTTTCCTGTGAATCTACCATTAACCCAGAAAAAGTAACCCATTTATTCTCCGAGTATGTATGAATTTCAGTTTTCAGTAAATGGGACAGTGCAAGAATCTCTATTTCCGTTGCCCATTTCCCATCCATGGTCATGTCTGATGTAGAAATGTGGTTCTCAATAGAAGTTTGACCTGGCCTTAAGAATGATGTGAAAAGCAACGCATTTTCCAACAGATGATAACATACTGCTAAACGTATCATGTGATGATAGTCTTGCTTTCCTGTTAAACAGAACGAGATTGCTCTGAAGAAACAATTTCCATCTGGCTCAACTGGTACAGTGGTCATAGGCACCGTTATTTCCTGTCCATACTGATGTTGATTTTCACATTTCTGCATTGAATATGGTATTCTTAAGATTTCACAATGTCTTTTCTTTTGTTCATTAGAAAGAGGTAAAAATCTAATCTGATGCTGCTCACTCCCAACAAATTCTACTTCATCATCATTATCTTTTACACCAGTACTACTAATACTGCATTCAAACTCTGCAGGTTTCTTCACTTGATATTTTTCATCACTGATTTCCAATTGTTTTTCAATACCTTCTTCTATACCCAATGAAAGCTGTGTAACTGAGCATTGCACTCCAGTTATTTCACATTCAACTGCTTGAGAATAACCCATTGACAAAGCAAGAGACAAGACATGATTACATACATCTTGTACCGATTCATACAATACTCGTGTACTTCTACCATTTACACATTGAAATCCTGCAGATGACCTTGAGTGGGAATCAAATGTAAACAATTTATAGTGGCATTTCCCAATCAAAAATGTATATCCGCCAAAACACACAAAACAACCATCATTGTCATCAAGGGCTATTAGAAGTGCATCTAATATCTGATAGGCATTGAAGTCATCATAATTCAGCTCTACATCTGCCAAGTTAATCAGACTTGGTAAAGACTCATTTGCTTTAAACTCAAACATTCTACCAAAGCATTCAAAAAAGTGAGGCAATTCATTTACTAAAAGGTATCAGTTTGCAATTGTTGAACTAAACTGTAGATAGGAATACATTTCATCTCCTGTTGCCAATATCTTGTTCATATCTTCAGATTGCCATTGCTCACAATTCTTTAATTTATGGTATGCCAATGCTGTTAAAGAATTTGCTACACACTGAGTTCCAGCATTTTCACCAAACATTGGATCCCCCTGATGAAATGAACCTTGCACAGACAAGTTGACATTTTTTGAACATTTATCATAACTTTCTTTACCAGTAACTTGTGTAGTACTAGCTTTTCTATCACTATTCAGTTTATTTGCATTCATACATGTATTACCAATTTTTTCAACTTGAAATTTCTCTCCTTTTGTGTTATTTGTTTCACTTCTACCAATACATGCATTATAGTCCTCCACACGTATATCTATACCATTTCCATCATATCTTTCTAACTTTTCTGTATATTTCTTTGATTTCTCTGAATATTTCTTTGATTCTTCAATATTTTTGTTAGTTTTCTCTATATCGCCTTTGTTTTCCTTAATATCGCCTTTGTTTTCCTTCATATTGCCTTTGTTTTCCTTTATATCGCCTTTGTTTTCCTTTATATCGCCTTTGTTTTCCTTTACATTGCCTTTGTTTTTCTTTATTTTGCCTTTGTTTTTCTTTATATTGCCTTTGTTTTCCTCTATATTGCCTTTGTTATGTTCCTCTACGTGCCTTTCATCTTTTTTTAATGCCTTGCTGACCTCTTCCCTCTTGGAAGGTATCAGCTGCGCCTGACCTGCTGAATCTGACATCATCCAGATGTCTGATTCAGATACTCTCGGTGGAGTACAAACCCACGCTGGGGAGTCAGGGGATGCTACCTTGTCCTTTGTGACAATCAGACGACTTCCCCGAGGAGGTGACAACCTCGGGGCTGAGTGCATTCTCTCACAAGGAGAGGCCTGCACCCTGGCCATGGGTTTTTCCTTAACAGGAGGTAACCCATTAGAACCTTGCCCAGGAGTACCCAAGTCAGCAGGAGACTCTGATCTAATCTCATCTTGAGGGATATCATCCTGTCTCTGTTGCCTTTTCATCAACTTCTGTTTCACTCGTTCCTTTCTTCCAGTCAAAGACTTTCTCTTTGGCATCTTTAATACTAAAAAAGAACACTTAAACATGTAACACAGCTACAAAAATCATTTGAAAAATGTCCTATTACGAATTAAGACATTACCAATTTTTTCTTAGACCTATGGGCTACATTGCTCATCTGATAGCACTTACTTTCATGACTGATTCAACTAGAGGTACTGTGAGCAAGCTCACAATTGATACCCCCCGCTAAGATAAAAATCATAATGCGTGTATTTTTCCAATTATAAAAAATATTGGATGAATCTATTTCACAGTACATTATCTATAAATAACAACTGCTCTATTTTTTTAAAACTGCTGGTCATAAGCAATATTTGTGTAAAGTAAGAACATTCAATGCTTCTCCATAAGAAAGATAATGACCGGACACGAATTTTGCACTTTTTCTGCCAGTGACCTTGACCTTGCCCAAATGACCTTGGGTCAAAGTCATGACACACCCTTTGGTCCTAAGCAATATTTGTGTGAAGTTAGAACATTTAATAATTCTCCAAAAGAAAGATAATGACCGGACACTAATTTTGCACTATTTTTTCCCCAACGACCTTGACCTTGCCCAAATGACCTTGGATCAAGGTCATGACACACCCTTAGGTCATAAGCAATCTTTGTGTGAATTAACAACTTCCAATAATTCTCCTTAAGAAAGATATGGACCGGACACAAATTTTGCACTTTTTCTGCCAGTGACCTTGACCTTGCCCAAATGACCTTTGGTCAAGGTCATGACACACCATTAGGTCATAGGCAATCTTTGTGTGAAGTAAGAACTTCCAATAATTCTCCATAAGAAAGATATGGATCGGACACAAATTTTGTATTTTTCCTGCCAATGACCTTGACCTTGCCCAAATGACCTTGGGTCAAGGTCATGACACACCCTTAGGTCATAGGCAATCTTTGTGTGAAGTAAGAACTTCCAATAATTCTCCATAAGAAAGATATGGACCGGACACGAATTTTGTATTTTTTCTGCCAGTGACCTTGACCTTGCCCAAATGACCTTGGGTCAAGGTCATGACACACCCTTAGGTCATAAGCAATCTTGTGAAGTATGAACTTCCAATGTTTCTCCATAAGAAAGATATGGACCGGACACGATTGCACAGACAGACGGACAAGGTGATTCCTATATACCCCCTCAAACTTCGTTTGCGGGGAGTATAATAAAATATTGCAATACTTTAATAAGTCAAATACAAAAGTATCTGTATTATTTAGCAGACAAGCATTTTGTAAATTCTCCCCCAATTTTACAAATTCAAATCCACTGAAGAGCCGATTAGGCGAAAGCACTTTCGATTAAATTTGAGAAAAATGGAGTATTGTGTAATCGCCTGCTAAAATCATTTTTCTGTATCGTTACATGGTCTATACCAAGGATTAATTCGTTTATATATAATCTAAGCAGATTTGATCAAATCCAACCAACCTTATATCCTGGTGAACTTGCTGTATATTACTTATTTTTACATTTAAAAAAGACAAATCATTTAAAACTGTTAAAATTACATATTTTATGTTTACAATAATCCAAGTCACAAGCAATAAGTGCTTGCTATGATCATTGTGGCGTCATCGAAAAGTTCATACAGAATTAACGTTTTCGCTTTTCTATAAGTTCATATAAGGAAACAAATTTGCAAATGTAAAACTAAAAAATTACAAATCGGGTCAATGTGCGGTCAGATTGATACTACCAAGCTGCCCCATTGTGGCCCCATCCTACCCCCCGGAGTCATGATTTTCACAACTTCGAATCTACACTACCTGAGGATGCTTCCACAAAAGTTTCAGCTTTCCTGGCTAGATGGTTTTTTAGAAGAAGATTTTTAAAGATTTCATAAAAAAATTTCAATGATTCCTAATTATCTCCCCTTGTAAAAGGGTGTGGTCCTTAATTTTCATAACTTTGAATTTTGAACTACATTTGTTGGTAGTTTCATTTCTAGGCCACAAAAAGGGGGAAAAAATAACATAATAAGAATTTAAAGCAGTAACTGAAATAAAATTTTGCACGGCATTGATAATTTAGATGCTAAAATGACGATTTCTAACCAGTAAAATGTATATGTCTCATATTATATATCTTAGATGAATGATTACATATTTTATAAACTATTCAGGAAAATATTGTGATGCCTACTAATCATTAGACTTCAAGTTTTAAATAGTAACTTGAACTTTGCTTAAGGGTGCACTGTGCCAAGTTTGGTTGAAATTGGTCCAGCAGTTCTGGAGATGTTGAAAATGTGAAAAGTTTACAGACAGATGGACGGACAGACGGACGACAGACAAAATATGATCATAATAGCTTACTTGTGCTTTCAGCTCAGGTGAGCTAAAAGGCAATTGCATGGCTGGATATTTAGAGGTGCTGGCAGGAATGAAAATCTTAACTTAAATTGAATATATTATAAATATACATGTACATATACATTCTCTTAATTCTGTCTGTTGCAGCTGACTGGAAAAAATTACAAACTTTTTATTTTATTTCAAACCAGGTAGTTAGTGTATATAGTGAATCTTATCATCTTTTCTAAATGTTGTTCTTTAGTTCAATTTCATTATAATTGTTATCACTGTCCCAAATAAGAATTTCAAATACAAGACTATCATTCCAAACATAGATGTAAAGTTGGAGGTTTTGATATTGTGACTGCTCAAATAGCTAAAACATGTTGACATGCTGATATTTTAAAATAAAGAATTTGAAGTAGAGTCTGTTGCAGTTCTTATT
Source organism: Magallana gigas (assembly GCF_963853765.1). NCBI lineage: Eukaryota > Metazoa > Mollusca > Bivalvia > Ostreida > Ostreidae > Magallana > Magallana gigas. Next base: position 42,135,049 of record NC_088861.1, read on the forward strand.
GTCTCTCCCTGCAACTTAAACTTAACCCAATCTGTCAAAACATTCATTTTGTATAGGAACTGTAAATTCATTAATTGTTGCACTGCAGCACATTTTATAATCTTATTTCAATAGATCAGTGGACTGTGTAAAATGCATTGTACCCCTATTTTTGTCTAGTTTTGCTAGATTATTTATCATCTAATTTTTTTTTTTTTTATTTAAACAGTTTATGAATGAACACCAAAATTGTTGTTATTTATTCTTTTTTATATAGACTTAAAGTGCAAAAAAATTATGTATATAAATCTATCAATAAACATCGAAAGAACTCAAATTTTGATGAAAAAAATACTGCAATACATATCACAATACATATCTAAATATCGCAATATATCAAAATACCCAGCCCTAGTTATAAGATTAACTACCAATCAGTCATGGTATAAAAAAATGTATGTAACTTACAAACGTGTACCCATATTTTTTTATGTCATCCAAGATTTCTGCCTGAACATTAACTTGCTCTACACTTTCCGCCATGACGTTAATTACTCAACCCGCATTTTTTGGGCTCCCGTTCTGTAGAGTTCTTTCCATCAAAACTTCAATCTGGTAAAATTGGCCCAATTTTAACTACTTTTTTTGTATTAACTAAAGATGCCGTTTCAGGGTATCTAACAACAACTCTATACATGATGAACTCGTCCTACATTCTCCGTTATGTCGTTAATTAGTCAACCTGCGTTTCTGATTGCTCCGTTCTAGACAGTTCTATCCATCAAAACTAAAAGCGCAATTTCAAGACACGAATTGGCTCATTTATTCAACATTTGTTAAATCTCAGTATGTATACCCTAAATGAATTCCCAGTACAAATGTAAATATATTCACTTTTAACATATTTATTTAATATTATTTCATTGCAAGTATATATTTTGATGCAAACTTCCACTAACTTCATTCGCCAAAGTGTGTCCACCACGTTACTCTTATTTCTGCTATTTTGGGCTGATTAATTGACAATGAAAATAGATTTTTAATTTATGTTACAATAATTATTTATCAGGTAAAATTCAAATATAGTTTAGAAACATCATCTCACTTATATTGAACGAAATACCAAAGGTGTAAGCAGTTACTCTGGTGCAAGCATTCCTTGATTTATTGGCAAAACTTCTTAATTCATTAGCATGCATATATATATATATATATATATATATATATATATATATATATATATATATATATATATATATATATATATATATATATAAAAGAAGAGGCCCAGGGGCCACATCGCTCACCTGAGCACCAATTGCTTAAATTCTGATCCAATTAGCATTACAGTATCAAAATATCTTGACAACTGAGTACAGTAGATCTTGCTAAAAAAAATTGAAAATCTGCCAATTTTAATCCACGTCTTATTTTTGGTAAATACCATGCCCCTTTTGTTGTTGTACCTGTAACAAAATTTTTCTCTATTCCTATATACCCGCCCCCTCCATTTTGTGGCCCCCACTTTTCTCTAGGGAATCATGGTTTCATCAAACTTAAATCTGCATAACCTGTGCTTTCACACTAAGTACCGAGTTTTGGACCGGAAACTTTCCCAGAATATTTTTAAAGATTTTCTCTATATTTCCTATGTAAAAATTCAAACCGCCATCATGGCCCCGCCCTACCACTAGGGACTGTGATTTTGCAAACTTGAATTTACACTACCCGAGGATGCCTCTACACAAGTTTAAGCTTTTCTGGCCAAAAAGTCTCTGAAAGAAGATTTTTAAAGATTTTCTCTATATATTCCTAAGTAAAAATTTATCCCCCATTGTGGCCCCACCCCCAGGGACCATGATTTGAACAAACTAGAATCTACACTATCTAAGGATGCTTCCACTTAAATTTGAGCTTTCCTGGCCTAATAGTTTTTGAGAAGAAGATTTTTAAAGATTCTCTCTATATATATATAAACTTGAATCTACACTATCTGAGAATGGTTACACACCAATTTGACCTTTCTTGGCCAAATAGTTTTTATAAGAATTTTTTTTAAAGATTTTCTCTATATATTCCTAAGTAAAAAATTTAGCCCCCAATTGTGGCCCCACCCTACCCCCGGGGACCATGATTTGAAGAAACTTGAATCTACACTATCTGAGGATGCTTCCACTCAAATTTGAGCTTTCCTGGCCTAATAGTTTTTGAGAAGAAGATTTTTAAAGATTTTTTCTATATATTCCTATGTAAAAATTGATCCCCCAATTGTGGCCCACCCTACCCCTGGGGACCATGATTTGAACAAACTTGAATCTACACTATCTAAGGATGCTTCCACTTAAATTTGAGCTTTCCTGGCCTAATAGTTTTTGAGAAGAAGATTCTTAAAGATTTTCTCTATATATTCCTATGTAAAAATAGATTCCCCAATTGTGGCCCCACCCTACCCCCGGGGACCATGATTTGAACAAAACTTGAATCTACACTTCCTGAGGATGCTTCCATTTTAATTTGAGCTTTTCAGGCCTGATGGTTTTTGAGAAGAAGATTTTTTAAAAATACCAAAAAATTGTCAATAATTCTCAATTATCTCCCCTTTAAAGAGGGCGTGGCACTTTATTTGAACAAACTTGAATCCCCTTCACCTTGTGGTGCTTTGTGCCAAATTTGGTTGAAATTTGCCTATTGATTGTTGAGAAGAAGATGAAAATGTGAAAAGTTTACAACGACGACGACGACGACAACGACAGACAACGGACAAATTGTGATCAGAAAAGCTCACTTGAGCCTTTGGCTCAGGTGACCTAAAAAAGATCATGATTCAGTCGGCTGGAAAAGGGACATGAAAATATAATTTGGTCCCTATATCAGTTTTGTTCTTTTTTTGCTCCGTAACTCCCAATGGGGTACATAAACAGGTCAACAAAGTTACGGTCAGCTGATTTCCTATCTAGGCATTCAGGTTGCACAGACTTCTTATTGCATTGCATGAACTTTTACATTGTACTAAGTAGTGATGGGCAATCGGACCAAAAACCATAATCGATTATCGGAAATAATCGGACACATATATCGATTAATAATCGATTATAATCGTTATTTTCATCCATATTGTTAAAAGTGCATGGCTTACTGAGTATTTATTAATAAATACACCAGTTTCAATTATTATTTATTAACCTTCCTTTGATCACAGATAAATAAATCCGAATTTAAAGTCATGGAATTTAGTTCATAATGTCTCCAAAAAAGAAATGCTTTAAAACCTATTAACTATTGACACTCTCTCTATATATATGTGGTTACTAAAACTAGAGGCATTATGGGAACTAATTCAATATCCTATAATCTTCTGCAGTTTTTGTAGAGATTTAATTGAAATCACACTAAGCTTGATAATTACAAAAATCTGTGAATGTATTTGAATATTGAAATGCAAGAGTATTTTTCTAGAGGCGTGCAATTTTTACACTGTTTGTGACATGCTATCTAACTTGATTTTGTTAGGAGGGTTTATTTTTAAATCTGTAAAACATTGTAAACTCCGAGATACTTGACATTGTAACTCCTGAGGATTGAAAAACAAACCGATCTCCTTTATTTGTCAGAGAATTGTTACTGTTTCCATACACGCAATCAACTACCGCCATTTTGTTTTTCTTGTTTATAGATCGGGTTTGACATCCAGAAAATAAAATCTGAACCAAAACTAACCAAAATCCGGATTTTTTTTCTGTTAGCGATGTCGGCGACTTGTATTTTGAAATCGATTAGTAGCATCGTGGGCCTCAGAGCGATAGATAATCGATCATCGGCGACAATCGTTCCATCACTAGTACTAAGTAAAATGTTATAAAGAATAAATGAAACTACAATCAATAAAACAATATATATATACACACTGTGACTTTATATATATATATATATATATATATATATATATATATATATATATATATATATATATATATATATATATTTTTTTTTTTTTTATTTTTTTTTTGCAGAGATAGTGCTGCCTTATTTCACATGCACATCAAACACGTTTAGTACATAAAGAGTAGTTTGCATATTTTTAAAGATTGGCCAGCAGCAGTACATCCAACACAGTAGATAAATGACAGTTAATCTAAGAAAGTTAAAACATTGTTTTCATCAGTTTATACAAAACACTCCGTTTCTTAAATCCATGCGGTCATTGACATTGCTCAATCTGCCAGAGTGTGTGGTTGTGCATGTGTGATGTTATAACATAACACAGGAATACATTCAACAATTATCAGGGATTTTTTAAATATGTGTGCCTGGATTTCAGTCTGTCTTGTTTAGTCGTTCATAGTATATTTCTTACCAGTGGAGTGGTTAATTGTTACATTATTTTTGTCCAAAGGTGTTTCTACAAATCATTTGTCCAATGTAACGTGTTCAGGTGATTGAAATACCTGAATGGGGTGATCGAAGCATGAATAGTGCTATCAAACTTATATAGGGGGTGTGTAGATATGCGCAGAACAATAGAAATCGATAGTCAGAGATCAAAGGAAAATAATGCGTATTTATGAATTTAAGTCAGCTTCAACACCGCTGCAGATGTGTTCAGAATGTTTTCTTTATCGTTGCTAAGTATGTAATAAAGCCAGAGGTGCTGGAATGAAAGTTAACGAGACTTCCCCGAGATTTGTTCAGTTTGTTCTTTGATGATAATTTGTTTAAAAATGTAACTCTAAAATTAACAGTCGTCATTTAACAGGAACTTCAAATCATATTGCTACGAAAATAAATCCTACCATATAGCATTACATGTACTAAACAAAGTGTGAGGTAAAGTTTTAAGCATCTGCAGTTATTAATTGTGCAGAGAAAATATTACAGAAATTTACTACAGACAGCCACACAAAAAAGAAAAACAGTGCATTTTCTTTAGAGCAGAGATATATAGATTATTACATGCCAAATTTTATATTGCATCCTATATTAGCCCGAGGTCGCTGTATATCAGCCCAAGAGCTGTTAGGCTTCAGAGGGCTGATATACAGCAACTAGGGGCTAATAAAGGATGCGATATAAAAATTGCCATGTTATGATTTGTATATCATATAATTATAGAAAATATCAAAGAAACAATAAAAACATCATGAGTAAAATGATTATTGATTACAATTCGCTCCGTGTCTATATATTCCACCTCTAATAAACTTCACTGGAATTTTAGCGCCAGCTGTGTGTATACCAAGTTGACGTCAACGTTCTATTTGACGTCATACTCAAAGATCGGAGTTGAATGATGCATACCGAACTCTACGTCATAATAGCCGATGATTAATGGAAAGGGGTGTAATATAACATCCGAAGATTGCTAGAGAGGGGTGTGATATAAATGTTATATCACACCCCTAGGGAGGAAATTTCGAAAATGGTATATTTTCAATAAGTATACGATATGGGCTTTGTTCATATATATAACAAAAGATTGTGACCTCAGTACCATGATTATAACAAAATGGCTCACAGTAAAATTTTGAATGACCATTAGAAATGCCATACTAAAGTATTGTAAACACTAACAAGATATTTGTGAGCCAACGCTCTCTAGTAATTACCCCTGCTCTGATGTGAATATACAAAATAAGCAAAATCAACATTTAACAGAAAGGTGACTTCAAATTGGTACACAAATACCATGCCTAAAGAGAGAATGTGCTAAATTTGAAACATATCTGTGATTAATTCAGAAATTTTTGACTAAAATTTGATTGAAAATATTTAAGCTAAAAATAAATAAAGTTGTCATTTAACAGGATATTGACGTCCGATTAGTACAAAAATGGATCCCACTATATATATGGCACGCACGTATTTATGAATTTAAGTCAGCTTCAACACCGCTGCAGATGTGTTCAGAATGTTTTCTTTATCGTTGCTAAGTATGTAATAAAGCCAGAGGTGCTGGAATGAAAGTTAACGAGACTTCCCCGAGATTTGTTCAGTTTGTTCTTTGATGATAATTTGTTTAAAAATGTAACTCTAAAATTAACAGTCGTCATTTAACAGGAACTTCAAATCATATTGCTACGAAAATAAATCCTACCATATAGCATTACATGTACTAAACAAAGTGTGAGGTAAAGTTTTAAGCATCTGCAGTTATTAATTGTGCAGAGAAAATATTACAGAAATTTACTACAGACAGCCACACAAAAAAGAAAAACAGTGCATTTTCTTTAGAGCAGAGATATATAGATTATTACATGCCAATTTTTATATTGCATCCTATATTAGCCCGAGGTCGCTGTATATCAGCCCAAGAGCTGTTAGGCTTCAGAGGGCTGATATACAGCAACTAGGGGCTAATAAAGGATGCGATATAAAAATTGCCATGTTATGATTTGTATATCATATAATTATAGAAAATATCAAAGAAACAATAAAAACATCATGAGTAAAATGATTATTGATTACAATTCGCTCCGTGTCTATATATTCCACCTCTAATAAACTTCACTGGAATTTTAGCGCCAGCTGTGTGTATACCAAGTTGACGTCAACGTTCTATTTGACGTCATACTCAAAGATCGGAGTTGAATGATGCATACCGAACTCTACGTCATAATAGCCGATGATTAATGGAAAGGGGTGTAATATAACATCCGAAGATTGCTAGAGAGGGGTGTGATATAAATGTTATATCACACCCCTAGGGAGGAAATTTCGAAAATGGTATATTTTCAATAAGTATACGATATGGGCTTTGTTCATATATATAACAAAAGATTGTGACCTCAGTACCATGATTATAACAAAATGGCTCACAGTAAAATTTTGAATGACCATTAGAAATGCCATACTAAAGTATTGTAAACACTAACAAGATATTTGTGAGCCAACGCTCTCTAGTAATTACCCCTGCTCTGATGTGAATATACAAAATAAGCAAAATCAACATTTAACAGAAAGGTGACTTCAAATTGGTACACAAATACCATGCCTAAAGAGAGAATGTGCTAAATTTGAAACATATCTGTGATTAATTCAGAAATTTTTGACTAAAATTTGATTGAAAATATTTAAGCTAAAAATAAATAAAGTTGTCATTTAACAGGATATTGACGTCCGATTAGTACAAAAATGGATCCCACTATATATATGGCACGCAAAACCAAATAGTGTGTTAAAATTTCTAGCACCTGTGATGAATAGTTGCAGACTTATTTTTTGTTACAGACAGACAGAAAGACGGACAAACAGACACACAAGGATAAAACAGTATACCCCCTTCTCCTTTGTAGAGAATTGCCAAAAAATAACCATGCCCCTTATAGTACCATCTAAACAATGTTTTGCTAAAAATCTCTTAAAAATTGATTTGTTAGTGTTTACCTTATTACTGTTCACAGCTTCACAGCAACCTTGATTTTCTATAGTGTTCTCCTTGTTCTTGACAAGTAATCCTCCTGGGTTACAAGGCAGAAAGTGCTCTGCTCTAAAATTACAAAACAAAACAAAGTTCTGAATATATATACAGGTGAATCTCGATAACTCGAACTTCAGGGGACCATGATTAAACTTCGAGAGATCAAGAGTTCGAGAGATCGAAAGTTTAAAAAAATCCAGAAATTTTGGTTCCGGTCATTTTGGTTCTAAAATTATAGTAGCCGGAAATTTATATTAATTTTATAACATGGAAGGATAGTCTGACATGATTTCAATCGTATTTTCTGCTACATTACTTCCATTTAAACAATACAGAACTTACATCTGTGGTTATTAAGTGTATTTTTTCACGTTAAAAAACTTTTAAGCATATTATGTTTTCTTAATCATTACGTTTATTTTAAATAAAAAGCATTTACCGTTAATTTTAAATAAAGAGCATTTACCGTAACATTCACAAGTTGTTAAAATTAATAGATCACTTACAAATTACCTATCTACCCTTTGAAAGAAGCAAGGGGTAGTGTCACTTACGTAATCAACCAATTAACACTACCACGCTAGCCCCCAGGAGTTCACTCAACCATCCAGGTAAGGTCCACGCGAAGCTATAATTATACGCTTGATCGGCCGCGTGTGTACACAGCAACAACTTCGAGTTATCAAGAGTGAAAAACAATAAAATATGTATAACGGGACCAAGGTTTTACTTCGAGAGATCAAGAACTTCGAGAGATAGGAGTTCGAGAGATCAAGAGTAAATTTGCTTAGCATATTGTGAACATTAAAAATTTACAAATAACAAAACAAAATTGTGTCAATCCCTCCTCTCAAATTTAAAATTCTGCCTTTTTGACCGTTTTTACTGCCTCTTGATCAGGCTTAATTTTCATATTAATCAATAATCATAAATGCAAGTACAATATTCTGCTGAATAAAGAAACTACAGGTGAATCTTGACAACTCGAAATTCAGGGGATCATGATTAAACTTTGAGAGATCAAGAGTTTGAGAGATAAAAAGTAGTTTAAAAAATCTGGAAATTTTTGTTCCAGTCATTTTGGTTCTAAAATTATAGAGGCGGGAAGTTTAGGCCACATAAAATTAATTTTTAGATGTTCATCTCCGTCCCCCCTCTGAAAATGGCCCGCCCCAATGCATTTTTTATTTTTTGGAAGAAAAAAAATTGTGGGAAAAAAAAGCGGGAAAAAAATTCAATACATTTTAATAGCTGCCTTAACATGTGGATTACTGTTTGATTCCAGTCATGTTTGTTATAAGGATACAAATGTCTGCATGAAATGTTAAGTCAAAATAAAACGGAATTAAAAGATTTTAAGTGGCTTTGTGTACCCATATTAGCATTAACAATTGAAAAGAAAAGAGCTGTTGTTATTTCTAGAACAAGAACAGTCATTCACTTGATGACAATCGAGAGACTATTGTTGTGAATTTGATAAAACTTTGATTATGAAATTAGGCCCAAGAAAAAAAAATGGTTGTTTCCGCTTTCTCGACACCCTAGCCTAATACAGCCAACTCAAAACTTTTTTGTAACGATCTTTGACTGAGGATCGTTTAGTCTGGTTTGAAAAAAAGTTTACTCAAAATTTAGGTCACAAAAAAGCTTGTAGAAGTCTCTTTAACTCAAACATTTTATCTCCCCTTTAAAGAGGGCGTGGCCCTTCATTTGAACAAACTTGAATCCCCTTCACCTAGTGGTGCTTTGTGTCAAAATTTGGTTGAAATCTGCCCAGTGGTTCTTGAGAAGAAGATGAAAATGTGAAAAGTTTACAACGCCAACGACGACAGACAACGGACAGGTGAGCTAAAAAGTAGCAGGGGGTCTGGGGTCTTGCTTATAGCTACATTGTGTTTAAATGCAATGATAGCCGGGTAATTAAGGCGTTATAGGCGGGGGAATTTCCCGCCTCCCAGGTCTTAGAGACAACCCTGTTAAAATTTATTTTTAAAATCGTCCAAATGTACTGCGTAAATATCTTGGGACAGACTATATATATAAGCTAGTAGCCAATTTTTGTTAGTACATTGTACCCTTGCCCCCACTTTTGACATGAATACAGATTTATTGTCAGTCCCAAGTTATTGCTTCCATCACATTTTGATGATTTTTAATAAAAATACACATACCTGCGAAAGGTGAAAGAAGTACAGTTGAAATCGATGAAATGGAAAATATCCAAGATATCTTCATTGACAAATTATCTCTTTTAACTCATAGTTTACAGGAACGAAAGCAAAATTCTTACGGAAATTTATAATGGAAAATGTTTATCTTTTTACCATTCGGATCTACTAGGGACACCTCACGCAATTTTTTAACATTATCATCGAGGTTTATTAAAGGCTGATGCAATGCAAAATCTCTGTAGACTCTAGACTATTTTGGGTTGTATATTTAAACCTGAAGTGGTTAAGGAGACGTTTCAAAACAGATAATCTGGACACTTTTCAAATTAGTGGATGTACGTAGTTTGAGCATAAAGGTATTTATTATTATCGAAATATCAACAAAAAGTGGTGGAAGCAAAAACTCGGGACAGAGTACGGGTATAGACAAATTGTACATGAATATTAGCCAAGATGCTATATGTATCTACCATGACAGTTCTTGAAATTATAGTTCATTTCTCATTGATAACAATTATGTACTGTAAACAAATTTGTTTCATCAATCAAATATCCGTCAAACTACAATAAGGAAAAACTAAAAAAAAAAATATGTGTTATTTAATGATATCTATCAATTTATTACTTTACGACATCCAAACTTAACGTATGGTTTTCTATAAACAATGATACATGCATTTCCTTATTTTGTATGAGATAACACCAGTTTAACCCCCCCCACCCCCACCCCCAATATTATGAGTTTATAACACTACTGTACTGCAGTACAGGGCCGTTGTTCTGAGTCTCATCACCCCAAACAAAAAATTCAGCAATCATTGGAAATACCATTATTAATCATAACCTTAAATTTGGAGAAAATGTCCAAGTTCCTTTAACACAGTTAAAATATCAACTGAATAGAGAAGATGCGTCTGTGATCACAGTCTACAATAATTGCTGTACAAAATCATCTATTTTTTCAAGGAAATTTTAATGCAAAAGAAGTCGTATCAAGTGCATTATACTTACCTCGTAATGTGTAAATCTCTTCAAAGATGATAATAATAATCAACGAGCCCAGAAATCTTTCGGGTTGTTTCTAACTTACTATGGTCAGTAAAACTAAAAGTTCTCTCGCAGCAGACGCAGACGTGTGCACACTAGCAACGACGGAAAAACGTCACAAACGGTGCCTCTTTATTTCGATCCATACGTAATTCAGATCGCTGAAATACCGCCCTATCACATCATCAGGTTCATATTTTGACCTCTTTTCGCACGATTTTAAAAAAATAACTAAATAGATAACTTTCAATGATAATATAAAACACAATTATCTATTTGTTTGTTTTTTTCCTTGAGGTAAAAGTCAGAAACGAGTTTCTTTTTTATCCGGCGTTACTTCTGATCCTCTCTTTCAGACCTTATATATGACATAATCATTTTTATACTATCAGAATTTGCAAAGAGGTTTTACTCCGGTAACAGTATTTTTCAAGATACTGTCCATCCTCCATTCACCCCCGAGTCCCCCCCCCCCCCCCCCCCCGAGAATAAAATTCAGGGAGGACCACAGGTGAAGATTTTTTCAAGTTTTTATAAAGTGATATACAATGAAAGATACATCTCAGATTCTCATATATACTATATTGTAATTTCAAGTCCGTCATATATTCTTATCGTGTATTTTTTTTAAATTCTGAATAACCGCAGTCAGTGGCGGATCCAAGAATTTCATAACACGAAAAGGAGTCCAACAGAAGATAGAATGTCTAGCGGACCGTTACATTTAAATATTATAACTGTGATTCTGCGGAATAGTTTTATTTTTTATAGAATTATTATCATGCTTATTTTGATGAAAAAAAAAATAAAAGTAAATTTGCAAGTAGAAATATATTTTCTGCCTTTAAAAAATAGAACATGGTTTTTGTCTCACTCGTAAATGTAATGTAAGTCAGACTGTGGTGTTAGGCGCGTTTTTATTAACACTATAATCTATTCGGAAAATTCCGGAGTTTTCCATTGTATGAAGATGGGTATACTGAACATACTGAAGACCTGAACCAGTAAAGACCCGAATGACATGAAATTTTATATAAATGATATATTTAAATTTGTATGTTCTGCGTCAAATAAAATGACTTTTTGTGTGTATTTATTATATTTCCATGTGAAATGTGGTCGAAAGAAATGAAATGCCATCCCTATCCATTATTTACACAAAAATATGAAAAACCTAAAAATTTAAAATGACCTGCAAATATGAGCTGACCTCATTTATTTTTAATTCTTTTGAGAACCTCATGCAATTCAATAACCATGATATTATCTTCATATACTAATGTGTAGATAAGATTTACAATTCCACTTAGGAAAAAAATATCCGGCTTATTTTTTGCCTTTAAAATTGTGCAGTTTCTACCGGATGAGCATCATATGTACCTTTAAAATAATCCATTTTTTATTTTAATATGTGGTCCCTTGAAATCATATCATAGGCGTCGGAACCGGGGGGGGGGGGGGCTTAGCCCCCCCCCCCCCCACTTTTTTTGCAAAGTTATACCTAACCATTAGAAACATAGCATGATAGAGGGTTCAGCCCCCCCCCCACATTTTCTCGCAGGAAAGATTATTGTTCATAAATTAACCTTAAAAGATTGAGAAGTTGGATTCAGAAGCATACTAGCCCCCCCCCTTCCCCCCCCCCCCCCCCCCCCACGGATTAGGAATTTCATGATTTTGGGAAAAAAAATTGGGTAAGTAAGGTATTTTTTCTTTTGTAAGTATAGGTATACCCCCCCCCCACCCCCACGGATTAGGATTTCCATGATTTTGGGAATTACTTTTTTCTCAATATTTTTGAGGATTAGTCTAGCCCCCCCCCCCCCACACTTTCAATTTGCTTCCGACGCCAGTGCATATAAACTAATGCATTAAGTTTTGATTCAATACATTGCAATAAAAAAGTTTTGAAATACATAATCTCCACGAGAATAATGATGAGCTGAACTTTGTATTTGAATAATGTACAAAATTAATCAATGTCTAAGCCATTACTTCATAATATGGCAATGGTCATACAATGCGCATGCCCGCTTACAGTAACGAACTCGATTCTTAATGATAATAGTAGAATGTAGAACTTCAAAACTTAATATTAAAATAAGCCATTAAAATTAGTACAACCAACTCGTTATTTTCTTTTCTTTTTTGTCGTGTGTTTTTTATGTAAACAACCAGTGATGATTCATACAACAATCATATTTTTTGCAGCCCATTTGACGCTTGCGTCAATATGTTTTTTCTTTCATTTATTCTACATGGAATGAATATATTAGTATAAAATCTTGAATAAATTTTACTTCTGGTGAGATATCTCAAATGTCTGTAGATAGATTTTTACAAATTTGATGCCAGCGGGATTTTAGTCACTGTAAGTGATTGAAACACGAAGCTTAAACGAATGATAGATATTTTATTGAGGATGTGATCCGGTTCTTACCGGAAGGGTTAAAACAAATCATATTTTTAACAAGTTTAACTGACTTTCTTTGGTGTTTCATCTAGCCTGGTAAACAGTGATGTACTTTAGCCAAATGTATTAGAAATAACAGCTTTTGTTTTTATCAATCACTTCCGTTCGTCCGTTTCCGATCCCGAGACAAAAAATATTGTTTCAACAAGATCTCAGATTTGGCAGAGACGTGAACAACCAAACTTTGAGGGAAGACTGACTTATGGTTGTACAAATGTCTAACATGTTTTGTTTGGTTCGGCGTTACTTCCGATCATTACAGAAAGTGCTTAAAAATAATTTCTTTTTCATTCGCGTTGTTTTACAAGGAACTAATGTCTGGATATTTCAATCACAATTAGTATCATCTCAACTATTTTTTCTATGTGAGAGAAGCAATGTCTTACAGTTAAATTGAACAACGTTTATCAAAACGGAAGACCTTTTTGTTGCTTTTGCAACAAGAGTCTAGTTAAGGTCTTCCGTTTCCAACGGAAGACCTTATAGTGATTGTAATTAAGGTCTTCCGTTACAACGGAAGACCTTATAGTGATTGTAATGTTTTTTATTATTATTATTATTATTTTTTTCCCCTTTTTTGTCCACAAGATTTCTCAGAGATGGCTGGATGGATTTTCTTGAAATTTTCAGGACTGATAGAAAACGATAATATCTCTAGGCGTTTTTTTCATTTTTTCAAAATTCACTTCCTGTCGTCGGTTTTCTGTCCCGCGACAAAAAGCTATGGACAATGAGATCTCAGAAACGATAATGAGTTGAACCTCCAAACTTTGAGGGATTATAGACCTATAGCTGTAGATGTGTTTAAACTATTTTGTTTTGTTCGTCGTAACTTCCGGTCGTCACCGGAAGCACTTCAAAAATAACTATTTTTTCGCATAAAATTCATTTTCGATAAAATAAATATATAAGTATAATTCTATGCATAGGTTATCTATGCGATGTTAACTCAACAAAAAATGTCGACTTCCGGTGAGATATCTCAAATATCTCAGGTAGCTTTTTTGAAACACATTTTGTACAAACGAGATCTCAGAAACTATAAGTGATCAAAGCACAAAACCTTCATGGATTATAGACATTTGATTGAAGATGTGTTTAACCGGTTTCGTTTTGTCTTCCGTCACTTCCGGTCCACACAGGAAGAGTTCAAACAAATCGAGCTGTTTATCAGTTTAACTTATTTCCATTGATATTTGTAGTGTGCTGGATGAGAAATGAAGTACAAAGGGCAAGTTTACAAGATATATTAAATACAATTTAGATTGAGCACTTCCGTTTGTCCGTTTCCTGTCCCGCGTTGGAAAAGCTTGTATCAACGAGATCTCAAAAACGGTAAAGACTTGAACATCCAAACTTTGTGGGATGATAGACCCATAGCTGTAGATGTGTTCACACTATTTTGTTTTGTTCGTCGTAACTTCCGGTCGCCACCGGAAGCACTTCAAAAATAACTACTTTTTCGCATAAAATTCTTTTTCCATAAAATAAATATATAAGTATAAATCTATGCATAGGTTGTCTATGCTATGTTAACTCAACAAGAAAATTCGGACTTCCGGTGAGATATCTCAAATATCTCAGGTAGCTTTTTTGAAACACATTTTGTACAAACGAGATCTCAGAAACTATAAGCGATCAAAGCACAAAACTTTCATGGATGATAGACATTTGATTGAAGATGTGTTTAACCGGTTTCGTTTTATCTTCCGTCACTTCCGGTCCACACAGGAAGAGTTCAAACAAATCGAGCTGTTTATCAGTTTAACTGTTTTCCTTTGATATTTGTAGTGAAGTCGATGAACAATTAAGTAGAAAGGGCAAGTACAAAAAAAATATTAATTACAATTTACATTGAGCACTTCCGTTTGTCCGTTTCCTGTCCCGAGACAAAAACCTTGATTCCTGGAGATCTCAAAAACGGTAACGACTTGAACGATCAAACTTTGTGGGATGATAGACCTATGTATGTACATGTGTTTACACTATTTTGTTTTGTTCGGCGTAGCTTCCGGTCGTCACCGGAAGCACTTCAAAAATTTGTTTTATTCATTTTACATAAAATGAAAATATCAGTATACAGTCTTACATATGTCATCTATATAATTTTAAATTGGCAAATAAATTTTACTTCCGGTGAGATATCTCAAATATCTCTATGTAGCTTTTCTTTTTACAAATTTGATGTCCGCAATATTTTCGTCATTGTAAGTGATTGAGACACGAATCTTTCATAGATTGTTTGATAGAATTTTGATTGGGGATGTGTTTAACGGGTTTAATTTTGTCAACTGTCACTTCCAGTTCTTACCGGAAGGGTTCAAACAAATCCTGTTTTTAACAAGTTTAGCTGACTTTTTTGGAATTTCATCTAGCCTGATAAACAGTGATGTACATTAAGCAAATGTACGAGAAATACCAGCTTTTGTTTTTACTAATCACTTTCGTTCGTCCGTTTCGGTCCCGAGACAAAAAATATTGTTTCAAAGAGATCTTAGATTTGGCAGAGTCGTGAACAACCAAACTTTGAGGCAAGATTGACATATGATTGTACAAATGGTTAACAATTTTGTTTAGATCGGCGTTGCTTCTGGTCGTCACAGAAAGTACTTCAAAAATTGATTTCTTTTTCATTCTCGTTGTTTTATATGTAAGTATCGTCTGGATATATCATTCACAATAATTATCATATCCATTTTTTTTTCTATGTGAGAGAAGCAATGTCTTACAGTTAAATTGATACATGTATATCAAAACGGAAGACCTCTTTGTTGCTTTTGCAACAAGTGTCTAGTGTTTCTTATTAAGGTCTTCCGTTTCCAACGGAAGACCTTATAGTGATTGTAATGTTTCTTATTATTATTATTATTATTTTTTTTGTCCGTTTTTTGTCCACAAGATTTCTCAGAGATGGATGGATAGATTCTCTTAAAATTTTCAGGACTGATAGAAATTGATAATATCTCTAGGCGTTTTTTTCATTTTTTCAAAATTCACTTCCTGTCGTCCGTTTCCTGTCCCGCGACAAAAAGCTATGGACAATGAGATCTCAGAAACGATAAAGATTTGAACCTCCAAACTTTGAGGGATGATAGACCTATAGTTGTAGATGTGTTTAAACTATTTTGTTTTGTTCGTCGTAACTTCCGGTCGTCACCGGAAGCTCTTCAAAAATTATGCTTTTACGCATTTAATATATTTCTCGGAGAATTGAAGTATAAGTATACATGCTTACATATGTCATCTATCCGATGATTAATAAACATAAAAATTCTACTTCCGGTGAGATATCTCAAATATCTCATGAAGCCTTTTTTAAAATAAATGTTTGAACCCCGAGATCTCAGAAACTGTAAGTGACCAAGACACGAAACTTACAGGGATGATAGACATTTGATAGAAGATGTGTTTAACCGTTTTTATTTTGTCGACCGTCACTTCCGGTCCACACAGGAAGAGTTCAAACAAATCAAGTTTTTTTAAAGTTTAACCCGATTTCTCAGAGATGCATGGATGGATTTTCTTGAAATTTTTAGGACTGAAAAAGAACGATAATATCTCCAGGAATTTTATTTTCATTTTTTCAAAATTCACTTCCTGTCGTCCGTTTCCTGTCCCGCGACAAAAAGCCATGGACAATGAGATCTCAGAAACGATAAAGACTTGAACCTCCAAACTTTGAGGGATGATAGACCTGTTGTTGTAGATGTGTTTAAACTATTTTGTTTTGTTTGTCGTAACTTCCGGTCGTCACCGGAAGCACTTCAAAAATTATGTTTTTACGCATTTTATTTCTTTAACACAAAATTGAAATATAAGTATAAGCGCTTTCATATGTCATCTATCCGATGATTAATAAACAAAAAAAATTACTTCCGGTGAGATATCTCAAATATCTCAGGTACTCTTTTTAAAACAACTATTATTACAGCGAGATCTCAGAAACTGTAAGTGATCAAGACACGAAACTTACAGGGATGAAAGACATTTGATAGAAGATGTGTTTAACCGTTTTTATTTTGTCGACCGTCACTTCCGGTCCACACCCGAAGAGTTCAAACAATTCAAGTTGGTTAAGAGTTTAATTGTTTTTGTTTGACAATGTAAGACAAATTGATAGCCAATAAAGTCCTGTTGTGTAATGGTTAAGAAATACTTACTTTCATTTTCATCAAACACTTCCATTTGTCCGTTTCCTGTCCGGAAACAAAAAACCTTAATTCCTAGAGATCTTAAAAACGGTGACGACTTGAATAATCAAACTTTGTGGGATGATAGAAGTATGTATGTACATGTGTTTCCACTATATTATATTGTTCGGCGTAACTTCCGGTCGTCACCGGAAGCACTTCAAAAATTTGGTTTTTTTTCAAATATTATTCATTTTACATAAAAAGAAAATATCAGTATATAATCTTACATATATCATCTATATAATGTTAAATTAGCAAATAAATTTTACTTCCGGTGAGAAATCTGAAATATATCTGTGTAACTTTCATCTTTACAAATTTGATGTCCGCGAGATTTTTGTCACTGTAAGTGATTCAGACACGAAGCTCTCTTGATTAATAGAAATTTGATTGGGGATGTGTTTAATGGGTTTAATTCTGTCAACTTTAAAAACCGGTTCTTACCGGAAGGGTTCAAACAAATCATGTTTTTAACAAGTTTAACTGATTTTATTGGGTGTTTCATCTAGCCTGATAAACAGTGATGTACGCTATGCAAATGTATGAGAAATACCAGCTTTTGTTTTTATTAATCACTTCCGTTTGTCTGTTTCCGGTCCCGAGACAAAAACTATTGTTTCAAAGAGATCTTAGATTTGGTAGAGCCGTGAACAACCAAACTCTGAGGAAGGATTAACTTGTGATTGTACAAATGGTTAACATTTTTGTTTAGATCGGCGTTGCTTCCGGTCGTCACAGAAAGTACTTCAAAAATTGATTTCTTTTTCATTCTCGTTGTTTTACATGTAAGTAACGTCTGGATATATCATTCACAATAATTATCATATCCACTTCTTTTTCTATGTGAGAGAAGCAATGTCTTACAGTTAAATTGATACATGTATATCAAAACGGAAGACCTTTTTGTTGCTTTTGCAACAAGTGTCTAGTTATTATTATTTTTTTTTTTTCCTTTTTTTGTCCACAAGATTTCTCAGAGATGGCGGGATGGATTTTCTTGAAATTTACAGGACTGATAGAAAATGATAATATCTCTAGGCGTTTTTTTCATTTTCTCAAAAATCATTTCCGGTCGTCCGTTTCCTGTCCCGCGTTGAAAAAGCTTGTACATTCGAGATCTCAAAAACGGTAGAGACTTGAACCTCCAAACTTTGAGGGATGATAGACCTATAGTTGTAGATGTGTTTAAACTATTTTGTTTTGTTCGTCGTAACTTCCGGTTGTCACCGGAAGCACTTCAAAAATAACTATTTTTTCGCATAAAATTCATTTTCGATAAAATAAATATATAAGTATAAATCTATGCATACGTTATCTATGCGATGTTAACTCAACAAAAAATTTCGACTTCCGGTGAGATATCTCAAATATCTCAGGTAGCTTTTTTGAAACACATTTTGTACAAACGAGATCTCAGAAACTATAAGTGATCAAAGCACAAAACTTTCATGGATGATAGACATTTGATTGAAAATGTGTTTAACCGGTTTCGTTTTGTCTTCCGTCACTTCCGGTCCACACAGGAAGAGTTCAAACAAATCGAGCTGTTTATCAGTTTAACTTATTTTCATTGATATTTGTAGTGTGCTGGATGAGAAATGAAGTACAAAGGGCAAGTTTACAAGATATATTAAATACAATTTAGATTGAGCACTTCCGTTTGTCCGTTTCCTGTCCCGCGTTGAAAAAGCTTGTATCAACGAGATCTCAAAAACGGTAAAGACTTGAACATCCAAACTTTGTGGGATGATAGACCCATAGCTGTAGATGTGTTCACACTATTATGTTTTGTTCGTCGTAACTTCCGGTCGTCACCGGAAGCACTTAAAAAATAACTACTTTTTCGCATAAAATTCTTTTTCCATAAAATAAATATATAAGTATAAATCTATGCATAGATTGTCTATGCGATGTTAACTCAACAAAAAAATTCTACTTTTGGTGAGATATCTCAAATATCTCAGATAGCTTTTTTGAAACACATTTTGTACAAACGAGATCTCAGAAACTATAAGCGATCAAAGCACAAAACTTTCATGGATGATAGAAATTTGATTGAAGATGTGTTTAACAGGTTTCGTTTTGCCTTCCGTCACTTCCGGTCCACACAGGAAGAGTTCAAACAAATCGAGCTGTTTATCAGTTTAACTGTTTTTCTTTGATATTTGTAGTGAAGTCGATGAAGAATTAAGTAGAAAGGGCAAGTACAAAAAAAACATTAATTACAATTTACATTGAGCACTTCCGTTTGTCCGTTTCCTGTCCCCAGACAAAAAACCTTGATTCCTGGAGATCTCAAAAACGGTAACGACTTGAACGATCAAACTTTGTGGGATAATAGACCTATGTATGTACATGTGTTTACACTATTTTGTTTTGTTCGGCGTAGCTTCCGGTCGTCACCGGAAGCACTTCAAAAATTTGTTTTATTCATTTTACATAAAATGAAAATATCAGTATACAATCTTACATATGTCATCTATATAATTTTAAATTGGCAAATAAATTTTACTTCCGGTGAGATATCTCAAATATCTCTATGTAGCTTTTCTTTTTACAAATTTGATGTCCGCAATATTTTCGTCATTGTAAGTGATTAAGACACGAATCTTTCATAGATTGTTTGATAGAATTTTGATTGGGGATGTGTTTAACGGGTTTAATTTTGTCAGCTGTCACTTCCGGTTCTTACCGGAAGGGTTCAAACAAATCCTGTTTTTAACAAGTTTAGCTGACTTTTTTGGAATTTCATCTAACCTGATAAACAGTGATGTACATTAAGCAAATGTACGAGAAATACCAGCTTTTGTTTTTCATAATCACTTTCGTTTGTCCGTTTCGGTCCCGAGACAAAAAATATTGTTTCAAAGAGATCTTAGATTTGGCAGAGTCGTGAACAACCAAACTTTGAGGAAAGATTGACTTATGATTGTACAAATGGTTAACATTTTTGTTTAGATCGGCGTTACTTCCGGTCGTCACAGAAAGTACTTAAAAAATTGATTTCTTTTTCATTCTCGTTGTTTTACATGTAAGTAACGTCTGGATATATCATTCACAATAATTATCATATCAACTTTCTTTGCATGTAAGAGAAGCAATGTCTTACAGTTAAATTGATACATGTATATCAAAACGGAAGACATTTTTGTTGCTTTTGCAACAAGTGTCTAGTTAAGGTCTTCCGTTGGAAACGGAAGACCTTATTGTTTTTGCTTTGTTTCTTTTCCTCTATTATTATTATTATTTTTTTTTTCTCCCACGTTTTCTCGAAAACGCTTCAGTCGATTTTGATAAAACTTTCAGATCTTGTTTATGACAACATTTGTAAGAAAAGTACGTGGGATTTTTTTGGTCGTCACTTCCGGTCCCGAGATATTAAAGATTTTATGTTTTTGCTTGTTCACGAGTTTTCTCCAAAAGTATTTAAGATAGAACTTTCAAATTTTCAGAGATCGTAGAGAGTGAACGGCCGCAGTGTACTACGCATATCCGAACGTCTGCCGTCACTTCCGGTCGTCAGCGGAAG
This sequence comes from Magallana gigas, assembly GCF_963853765.1. Lineage (NCBI taxonomy): Eukaryota > Metazoa > Mollusca > Bivalvia > Ostreida > Ostreidae > Magallana > Magallana gigas. The sequence continues at coordinate 42,155,855 of NC_088861.1, forward strand.
GAAATGAAAAACCTTAATTTTTAAATTTTTTGAACTTGAATTTTTTTTATGTTACTATTCGATAGAGACACTCTAAAAACCTCTGAATATGAAATCTGTTTTAAAATCGATCCATGCATTCTCGAGATTTTGGGCTCCAAAGTTCTGAAGCGAGAGTCCGCGTAGCTCAGTCGTTAGAGTGGTGGACTTGTGTCCAGGCGACCCGGGTTCAGTCCCCGAGTGCCGATTATTTGTTCTTGCTTAACTGTGTTTTGTTTAACGATTTTATCTTTATAATGATGGATTTGAATGTTTTCCGTTTTCTTTTTGTCATAAATAAAAATAATAGCGGCTTTTTTTCAGTACAAATATAGAGCTCTTTTCTGTCAACTGCTCGCTAAATTCGGACGATTGTCGCATTGCCGGCATCAAAGACATGCCGCCGAAGCACCCCTGCAGTTTGACCGCATTAGAGTTCACTGGATCGCTTTGCCGGCATCAAAGAAATGCCGCCATTTCAATGATTGTATACACACAACATTTAGCAATGCACCAACGTTTTTAGTATTTCACATGGCTTAAAATGAAAGGTTGTTTTGTATTTATTCAAACATTTAGATATATACATGTATTCATGTATACATGCGTTTATTGACAAATGTTGCGTTTATATTGAATTCCTCAACACTAAAATCTCTCTCTCTCTCTCTCTCTCTCTCTCTCTCTCTCTCTCTCTCTCTCTCTATAAAAGATCTACTACAGGTAACATGGAGTAATGAGGCTAGAGGCTAATGTACATTTGACGTCAAAAAAAGTAAATACGTATTTTTTTCTAGTTACGGGATATTGTCTACGGATGTTATTTTTTGAAATTCACTGTTCAATGATTTAATAACAAATCTATTGACTGTCTGGGATTTAAAAAAACCGATTTTTATTATCAACTGAATGCTTAACATTGGTCATTTAGACATAACACTTGGGTATCGTTTGGATTCGGGAAAATGGGGAATAAATAATCTTACTATATTTCTAATGATGTAGGTTATTTTATTTGCTGACTTACCAGAATTTTTTATTATGCAGTTATTGTCGGCAAAGAAAAACTTGAGACAAAAAGAAATATAATACATATGAAAAAGCAGATAAAACAATTATAAATTTCTTTATCAAATCAGAGACGTAAATGTTATTTATGTCTCTGATCAAATCGATTTCTGATTAATCTCTCTCTCTCTCTCTCTCTCTCTCTCTCTCTCTCTCTCTCTCATCATACATATGTAGTGTTTAGCATGTAAATGTTATGGCATTTTATATATTTTATTTCTGAAAACTTTAAAAGTAAAAAGTAAATCCATAAATTGCGTTTGATGTAAGATTTTAAAAGATTATTGCAAATGTTTCTCGACTTGTTGCAATACTGCTGTTGTCATAGGCAAAATCCCATCGTGAGCTCTGGACCGGTAAATGTCCGAGTAAAAATAAACTGGCGACTTCGAGAGAATAATGCGTATATCTCCCCTATTGTAAGACCCATCAAGTTATATTTGTTGGACTAATAGTCATACAATAATTGCTGTATCTAGAAATGAAACGGAGGCGTGACGAGTGCCCGCAAGGGCACGAGGTCACGGCCCCGTTTCATTTAAAGATACAGCAATTATTGTATGACGATTGGTCCAGCAAATGATTTGTGGCACGCCTACTTTCACGAGCTGCATTTTTCGCGCAGCATTTCAGTTTGGACCGCTTTGACAGATGGACGTAGATTTCCTTGAGGATGAATTCAAAATTGAAAAGATCGACGACTTGACATCATCTCAAGTTTGTGACGAAATGGAAGCTTTCGACGGATTACTGAACATGAGCGTTACGTAGACGCTTGCAGAGTACGAAACAGAATTGGATCATCTCCGAGTGTTCCGTTGATCCGGAAACATCTGCAACTGCCCATAGTAAAGAGGAGCCCATGAGCAAGAGGCCTAAATTCCCGTTTGGATAATTTAAAAACTGCAACGTTACGTTTCAGTTTTAAAGTATAGTTAGTAGCCAGATAGGTTGTTAAACTAAACAAAACGTATTTTTTTTTTCATTTTTGTTGTTGAATTTTATGTTGTCTGTGTTAAAAATTACACAAGAACGTTCAGCAGCAGTTCAGGTGTTTATGGAGAAGAATTTGAGTTTAGAGTTGTTTTGAAATTGATTAAAGCATAAGTTTTGTGGAAGTTTGCTTCTTCTTTTTTTCAGTGTACAATAATTCAAAAATTATTGTACGGTACTATCACCATGCCTTCTTTCATACAGAACAATAACTTGTAAATTCTAAAGTTATTGTACGGTGATAAGCCACGCCTACTCGGGTGAAAGACAAGTATTGGAAATTATTGTACACCAGTCATCAAAGGAAAAACGCCGCATAAGTGCCACAACTTAAAATTCGGCAGGAGTGTATCTCAGACATTACTTTTATGAAAAATACATGCACGTTGCGAGTGTTTTAAAGATTAATTGATTTTTTAGGATTTTGAAGCGAGCTGGTAGTTTTCTATCTGGGTCAGAGTTCGACCTCTTTCTTTATGTATGGTTTCTTTGAAATTAATGTTGAAATGGGCTTGGCCCCTGTGCAGCCACGTAATATTTCTGTTGCATGTATATTTCTTTTTTTCCGTTTAGTCTGAATCTACGATAGCGTGTGAACTACTTATGAATGTTAGAACTGTGGAAATTACTGCATCAAATTTTTACCGAATAGATTTACGTGTTACTGATTTCGTTAATTCTACATTTATAAAGATTCTATCAATCCTGCTGAAATAAAACAGTCAAACATAATAGTAAACGACACGAACAAAAATTCTCAACACTGAAATACATGGGTAAACTGCATCAGTCATTGTTTTAGGACTTCCCCTAATAGTTGTTACACGAATCCGAGATCCACACCTCAAAATTCTATTTTCGATTTATTTACGACGAAAATCAAGCTCGGGTCTTTTCACCCCCCTCCAGACAAAAACACGCGTCAATATTTCAAATGACCTCGCACTGTTACCAAACCTAAATAGTCAGACATCTTACACTTTGTTTTTCATCTCATACAAAAACTTCTCCCGGGCGAAAACGCCCCAAATTCAAACACAAATTCGGGAATTATTTCGCGTCAGCCATGTTTTGAGACACCTGCAAAGGCTGTGTGTTCTAATCTCGCCGGAGCCAAGATTTGTTCTTTCTCTCTATTTCTTTCTCTGCTTTTTATTTAATTTTCTAACTAAAATAATCAACATAAAAGGGTTGTTGGACTGTAGTACAAGTTGAAAAACACTCTTCAATTAAGATTTAGACAAATACAGTCTTTTATTATTAGGGTCTTCCGTCTTCAGCGGAAGACCCTTCTATTCTTATTGTTATTAGGGTCTTCCGTTTACAAAGGAAGGCCCTCTTTTTTTCTTCGGTTTCTTTTTATTACAGGTTATAAGACCTGTTATTAAGTCAATAGACCTCTTATTTAATATGAAATAAAATGGGACTGGTCCTTAAAATTAAGGATCCTACAGGTGTATAATCCTTCATCCATCGCTCTTTTAGATCACATCTGCATTTCCTGATATGTTTCGTTGATGAAGATAAAAGGCAAGGTCATTTCCTCTTCTAAAAATCGGACGGAAGACCTCCTCGTTGCTCGCAACGAGATCGTGTCTAGTTATTATTATTATTTTTTCCCCCTTTTTCTCTCGTGAATTTCTCAGAGATGCCTTGATGGATTTTTATAAAATTTTCAGGAATGACAGAAAATAAAAACATCTAGAGGATTTTAATTAAAAATGTTCTAAATTCACTTCCGGTCGTCCGTTTCCTGTCCCGCGACAAAAAGCTTGTCACCTCGAGATCTAAGAAACGGTAAAGACTTAAACATTCAAACTTTGTGGGATGATAGACCTATAGCTGTAGATGTGTTTAAACACTTTTGTTTTGTTCGTCATAACTTCCGGTCGTCACCGGAAGCACTTAAAAAATATTTTTTTTTACGCATCAATTTTTTTGTCAATAGAATAAATATATAAGAATAAATCTATTCATAGGAAATCTCTGCGATGTAATATCAACAAAAAATTTCTACTTCCGGTGAGATATCTCAATTATCTCAGGTAGCTTTTTTAAAACACATTTTGTACCCGCGAGATATCAGAAACTATAAGCGATCAAGACACGAAACTTTCATAGATGATAGACATTTGATTGAAGATGTGTTTAACCGGTTTCATTTTGTCTTCCGTCACTTCCAGTCCATACCGGAAGAGTTAAAAAAAAAGAGCTGTCTATCAGTTTAACTGTTTTCCTTTGATATATTTTAGTTAGATAAATGAAAAATAATGTACCAAAGGCAAGTATACAAGAAACATTGAATACAATTTAAATTGAACACTTCCGTTTGCCCGTTTCCTGTCCAGAGACCAAAAACCTGATTTCGACGAGATCTCAAAAACAGTAACGACTTGAACAAACAAACTTTGTGAAATGATAGACCTATGTATGTACATGTGTTAACACTATTTTGTTTTATCCGGCGTAACTTCCGGTCGTCACAGGAAGTACACCCAATTTTGATATTTTTATCATTCACAATAATTTTCGTATCCATTTTTTATTTATGTTAGAGAAGCAATGTCTTACAGTTAAATTGATACTTCTATATCAAAACGGAAGACCTTTTTGTTGCTTTTGCAACAAGAGTCTAGTTATTAAGGTCTTCCGTTTCCAACGGAAGACCTTATAGTGATTGTAATGTTTCTTTTTATTATTATTAAGGTCTTCCGTTTCCAACGGAAGACCTTATTGTTTTCGTTCGGTTTCTTTTTCCCTATTATTATTAAGGTCTTCCGTTTCCAACGGAAGACCTTATTGTTTTCGTTCGGTTTCTTTTTCCCTATTATTATTATTTTTCTTTTTTTTTCTTACAAATTTTGTGCACGCGATTTCTCAGAAACGACTCGACCGATTTTCATGAAACTTACAGATATAATAGATAGTGATCGGAACCTTATAGGTTTTTTATTATATTGATGACGTCAGTTCTGTTTTTGAGATATTGACGTTTTAGCGATTTTTAGAGGGGTGGCTTGTTCCTCTAACTTCTCCTAAACTATAAAAGATATCGAGTTCAAATTATCAGGGATAGTAGACAAAAGATTATAGATTTGCAATTTTATTGTCATTTTGATCTGGCTTAAAAGGCGTTGAAGCTCGCCTGGACCCGAAAATTGAGTTTAAAAAAATGTCGTATTTTTTCTGGTTTTCTTTGTTTATCTCTTTACTGAAAAATATTTTGTTAAGACATGTAATGTAAAAAAGGTTTATATTTACTGGACCTTTCATTCGATATCAAGAAAAAGGGGTTGGCCCTTCAAATTAGGGGACCAAAGGGCTCTAAAGTCTTTAATCTGTAGCCCTTTATTGAGAGATATTTTGTGATCGGTTATAGAAGCAAATGTGTTTATCTTACAGTTATGTATCTAGGCAATGTAATGATTTTATCATGTGTCACGTGATTAAGGGTTTTTAGGGGCCAAAAGTCCAAAATTTTGATCACCCATATCTCAGAAAGGAAAAATATTTTGAAATGCAGTACAGAAGAAAAGTTGTTCAAAATGATGTTCTCAACAAAATGCAACCTTCAAAATTTCGTTAAACGGCCCCTATAAGGAGATTAGGGATCGGCCCCTAAAACCTTTTTTTCTCATATGTCTCCAGAACGGTAACGAATTTCTAAACACTTGTTTAACACAATTTGTTTAGAATTAAATGACCGTTCATCTGATATCAAGAAAAAGGGGCTGGCCCCTCAAATTAGGGGACCAAAGGGCTCTAAAGTCTTTAATCTGTAGCCTTTTACTGAGAGATATTTTGTGAAATGTTATAAAGGCAAATATGTTTATCTCACAGTTATTTATCCAAGTAATGTAATGATTTTGTCATGTATTACGTAATTAAGGGTTTTTAGGGGCAAAAAGTCCAAAATTTCGATCACCCATATCTCAGAAAGGAAAAAATTTTGTAATGCAATACAGAAGAAAAGTTGTTCAAATTAATGGTCATAACAATATGCAACCTTCAAAATATTGTAAAACAGCCCCTATAGGGAGATAAGGGATCGGCCCCTAAAACATTTTTTCTCATATATCTCCAGAATGGTAACAAATTTCTAAACACTTGTTGAACAAAATTTGTTTAGAATTAAATGACCTTTCATATAATATCAAGAGAAAGGGGCTGGCCCTTCAAATTAGGGGACCAAAGGGCTCCAAAGTCTTTATTCTGTAGCCCTTTACTGAGAGATATTTTGTGAAAGGTTATAGAAGCAAATATGTTTATCTCACAGTTATGTATCCAGGCAATGTAATGATTTTGTCATGTATTATGTAATTAAGAGGTTTTAGGGGCCAAAAGTCCAAAATTTCGATCACCCATATCTCAGAAAGGAAAAATATTTTGAAATGCAGTACAGAAGAAAATTTTTTCAAAATGATGTTCTTAACTAGATGCAATCTTCAAAATTTCGCCAAACGGCCCCTATAAGGAGATAAGGGATCGGCCCCTTAAACCTTTTTTTCTCATATATCTCCAAAACGGTAACGAATTTTTAAACACTTGTTGACAAAATGTTTTCAGAAATAAATGTGCTTTCATTTGCTTATAAAATTGTCAGGAATGACTGAAAGTGGCGCTTAAAATTGTGCGTCTGATGACATCTTTCTCGAATTAATTGGATGATTTTTAAATTTTTTGAAAAGTTTAAATTGAACTAAATCGTGTTAAAATGACCTCAGACTAATTTCAAAACATAATATTTAGGTTACGATTACAATTCTGCGTCTGATGACGTCTTTCTCGAATTGATTGGATGAATTTAAATTTTTAAAAAAAATTTTAAACTCATTTAAATCGCGTTAAAATGACCTCAGACTAATTTTTAAACATGATATCTAAGTTGCGCATTCAATTCTGCGTCTGATGACATTTTTCTTGAATTGATTGGAGAAATTTTAAATTTTTCAAAATTTTTAAACTCATTTAAATCGCGTTAAAATGACCTCAGAATAATTTTAAAACATGATATCTAAGTTGCGCTTAAAATTCTGTGTCTAATGATTTCTCTCCCGAATTGATTGGATGAATTTTAATTTTTTTAAAAATTTTAAATTTAATTAAATCGTATTTAAATGACATCAGACTAATTTTAAAACATAACATCTAAGTTGCGCTTACAATTCTGCATCTAATATTTTCCTCAAATTGATTGGATGATTTTTAATTTTTCTGAAAATTTTAAATTTGATATAATCGTGTTTAAATTACATCAGACTAATTTTAAAACATGATATCCAAGTTGCGGTAAAATTTTTGCGTCTAATGACATTTTCTCGAATTGATTGGAGATATTTAAATTTTTTTAAAAATTTTAATTTTAATTAAATCAAGTTGAAATGAGCAGAGACTTATTTTAAAACATAACATCTAGGTGGCGCTTAAAATTGTGCGTCTGATGACATCTTTCTCGAATTAATTGGATGATTTTTAAATTTTTTGAAAAGTTTAAATTGAATTAAATCGTGTTAAAATGACCTCAGACTAATTTCAAAACATAATATTTAGGTTACGCTTACAATTCTGCGTCTGATGACGTCTTTCTCGAATTGATTGGATGAATTCAAATTTTTAAAAAAAAATTTAAACTCATTTAAATCGCGTTAAAATGACCTCAGACTAATTTTTAAACATGATATCTAAGTTGCGCATTCAATTCTGCGTCTGATGACATTTTTCTTGAATTGATTGGAGAAATTTTAAATTTTTCAAAATTTTTAAACTCATTTAAATTGCAATAATATGACCTCAGAATAATTTTAAAACATGATATCTAAGTTGCGCTTAAAATTCTGTGTCTAATGATTTCTTTCCCTCATTGATTGGATGAATTTTAATTTTTTTAAAAATTTTAAATTTAATTAAATCGTATTAAAATGACATCAGACTAATTTTAAAACATAACATCTAAGTTGCGCTTACAATTCTGCATCTAATATTTTCCTCGAATTGATTGGATGATTTTTAATTTTTCTGAAAATTTTAAATTTAATATAGTCGTGTTTAAATTACATCAGACTAATTTTAAAACATGATATCCAAGTTGCGGTAAAATTTTTGCGTCTAATGACATTTTCTCGAATTGATTGGAGAAATTTAAATGTTTTTAAAAATTTTAATTTTAATTAAATCAAGTTGAAATGAGCAGAGACTTATTTTAAAACATAACATCTAGGTGGCGCTTAAAATTGTGCGTCTGATGACATCTTTCTCGAATTAATTGGATGATTTTTAAATTTTTTGAAAAGTTTAAATTGAACTAAATCGTGTTAAAATGATCTCAGACTAATTTCAAAACATAATATTTAGGTTACGCTTACAATTCTGCATCTGATGACGTCTTTCTCGAATTGATTGGATGAATTTAAATTTTTTTAAAAAAATTTAAACTCATTTAAATCGCGTTAAAATGACCTCAGACTAATTTTTAAACATGATATCTAAGTTGCGCATTCAATTCTGCGTCTGATGACATTTTTCTTGAATTGATTGGAGAAATTTTAAATTTTTCAAAATTTTTAAACTCATTTAAATCGCGTTAAAATGACCTCAGAATAATTTTAAAACATGATATCTAAGTTGCGCTTAAAATTCTGTGTCTAATGATTTCTTTCCCTCATTGATTGGATGAATTTTAATTTTTTTAAAAATTTTAAATTTAATTAAATCGTATTAAAATGACATCAGACTAATTTTAAAACATAACATCTAAGTTGCGCTTACAATTCTGCATCTAATATTTTCCTCGAATTGATTGGATGATTTTTAATTTTTCTGAAAATTTTAAATTTAATATAATCGTGTTTAAATTACATCAGACTAATTTTAAAACATGATATCCAAGTTGCGGTAAAATTTTTGCGTCTAATGACATTTTCTCGAATTGATTGGAGAAATTTAAATGTTTTTAAAAATTTTAATTTTAATTAAATCAAGTTGAAATGAGCAGAGACTTATTTTAAAACATAACATCTAGGTGGCGCTTAAAATTGTGCGTCTGATGACATCTTTCTCGAATTAATTGGATGATTTTTAAATTTTTTGAAAAGTTTAAATTGAACTAAATCGTGTTAAAATGATCTCAGACTAATTTCAAAACATAATATTTAGGTTACGCTTACAATTCTGCGTCTGATGACGTCTTTCTCGAATTGATTGGATGAATTTAAATTTTTTTAAAAAAATTTAAACTCATTTAAATCGCGTTAAAATGACCTCAGACTAATTTTTAAACATGATATCTAAGTTGCGCATTCAATTCTGCGTCTGATGACATTTTTCTTGAATTGATTGGAGAAATTTTAAATTTTTCAAAATTTTTAAACTCATTTAAATCGCGTTAAAATGACCTCAGAATAATTTTAAAACATGATATCTAAGTTGCGCTTAAAATTCTGTGTCTAATGATTTCCCTCCCGAATTGATTGGATGAATTTTAATTTTTTTAAAAAATTTAAATTTAATTAAATCGTATTTAAATGACATCAGACTAATTTTAAAACATAACATCTAAGTTGCGCTTACAATTCTGCATCTAATATTTTCCTCGAATTGATTGGATGATTTTTAATTTTTCTGAAAATTTTAAATTTAATATAATCGTGTTTAAATTACATCAGACTAATTTTAAAACATGATATCCAAGTTGCGGTAAAATTTTTGCGTCTAATGACATTTTCTCGAATTGATTGGAGAAATTTAAATTTTTTTAAAAATTTTAATTTTAATTAAATCAAGTTGAAATAAGCAGAGACTTATTTTAAAACATAACATCTAGGTGGCGCTTAAAATTGTGCGTCTGATGACATCTTTCTCGAATTAATTGGATGATTTTTAAATTTTTTGAAAAGTTTAAATTGAATTAAATCGTGTTAAAATGACCTCAGACTAATTTCAAAACATAATATTTAGGTTACGCTTACAATTCTGCGTCTGATGACGTCTTTCTCGAATTGATTGGATGAATTTAAATTTTTAAAAAAAATTTTAAACTCATTTAAATCGCGTTAAAATGACCTCAGACTAATTTTTAAACATGATATCTAAGTTGCGCATTCAATTCTGCGTCTGATGACATTTTTCTTGAATTGATTGGAGAAATTTTAAATTTTTCAAAATTTTTAAACTCATTTAAATCGCGTTAAAATGACCTCAGAATAATTTTAAAACATGATATCTAAGTTGCGCTTAAAATTCTGTGTCTAATGATTTCTTTCCCGAATTGATTGGATGAATTTTAATTTTTTTAAAAATTTTAAATTTAATTAAATCGTATTAAAATGACATCAGACTAATTTTAAAACATAACATCTAAGTTGCGCTTACAATTCTGCATCTAATGATATTTTCCTCGAATTGATTGAATGATTTTTAATTTTTCTGAAAATTTTAAATTTAATATAATCGTGTTTAAATTACATCAGACTAATTTTAAAACATGATATCCAAGTTGCGGTAAAATTTTTGCGTCTAATGACATTTTCTCGAATTGATTGGAGAAATTTAAATTTTTTTAAAAATTTTAATTTTAATTAAATCAAGTTGAAATAAGCAGAGACTTATTTTAAAACATAACATCTAGGTGGCGCTTAAAATTGTGCGTCTGATGACATCTTTCTCGAATTAATTGGATGATTTTTAAATTTTTTGAAAAGTTTAAATTGAATTAAATCGTGTTAAAATGACCTCAGACTAATTTCAAAACATAATATTTAGGTTACGCTTACAATTCTGCGTCTGATGACGTCTTTCTCGAATTGATTGGATGAATTTAAATTTTTAAAAAAAATTTTAAACTCATTTAAATCGCGTTAAAATGACCTCAGACTAATTTTTAAACATGATATCTAAGTTGCGCATTCAATTCTGCGTCTGATGACATTTTTCTTGAATTGATTGGAGAAATTTTAAATTTTTCAAAATTTTTAAACTCATTTAAATCGCGTGAAAATGACCTCAGAATAATTTTAAAACATGATATCTAAGTTGCGCTTAAAATTCTGTGTCTAATGATTTCTTTCCCGAATTGATTGGATGAATTTTAATTTTTTTAAAAATTTTAAATTTAATTAAATCGTATTAAAATGACATCAGACTAATTTTAAAACATAACATCTAAGTTGCGCTTACAATTCTGCATCTAATGATATTTTCCTCGAATTGATTGAATGATTTTTAATTTTTCTGAAAATTTTAAATTTAATATAATCGTGTTTAAATTACATCAGACTAATTTTAAAACATGATATCCAAGTTGCAGTAAAACTTTTGCGTCTAATGACATTTTCTCGAATTGATTGGAGAAATTTAAAAATTTTTAAAAATTTTAATTTTAATTAAATCAAGTTGAAATGAGCTGAGACTTATTTTAAAACATAATATCTAGGTGGCGCTTATAATTGTGCGTCTGATGACATCTTTCTCGAATTAATTGGATGATTTTTAAATTTTTTGAAAAGTTTAAATTGAATTAAATCGTGTTAAAATTACCTCAGACTAATTTTAAAACATAATATTTAGGTTAAGCTAACAATTCTGCGTCTGATGACGTCTTTCCCGAATTGATTGGATGAATTTAATTTTTTTTTTTTAAATTTAAACCCATTTAAATCGCGTTAAAATGACCTCAGACTAATTTTTAAACATGATATCTAAGTTGGGCATTCAATTCTGCGTCTGATGACATTTTTTCTGGAATTGATTAGATAAATTTTAAATTTTTCAAAATTTTTAAACTCATGTAAATCGCGTTAAAATGACCCCAGAATGATTTTAAAAAATGATATCTAAGTTGCGCTTAAAATTCTGTGTCTAATGACATCTTTCCCGAATGGATTGGATAAATTTTAATTTTTTTTAAAATTTTTAATTTAATTAAATCGTATTAAAATGACATCAGACTAATTTTAAAACATAATATCTAAGTTGCGCTTACAATTCTGCGTCTAACGTCATCTTTCTCAAATTAATTGAATGATTTTAAAAATTTTTGAAAATTTTAAATTTAATTAAATCGTGTTTAAATGACATCAAACTAATTTCAAAACGTGATATCTAAGTTGCAGTTAAAATTTTGCGTCTATTGACTTCTTTCTCGAATTGATTGGATGAATTTTAAAATTTTTGAAAGTTTTAAATTTAATTAAATCATGTTAAAATGAACTGAGACTAATTTTAAAACATAATCCTTAAATTACGCTTACAATTCTGCGTCTGATGACATCTTTCTTGAATTGAGTGGATGAATTTTAAATTTTTCAATTTTTTTAACTCATTTAAATCGCGTTAAAATGACCTCAGACTAATTTTAAAACATAATATCTAAGTTGCGCATACAATTCTGCGTCTGATGACATCTTTCTGGAATTGATTGGATAAATTTTAAATTTTTCAAAATTTTTAAACTCATTTAAATCGCGTTAAAATGAGCTCAGAATAATTTTAATACATGATATCTAAGTTGCACTTAAAATTGCGCGTCTAATGACATCTTTGTCGAATTGATTAGATGATTTTGATTTTTTTTTAAATCTTAGATTTGATTGAATCGTGTTAAAATGACATCAGAATAATTTTAAAACATGATATTTAAGTTGTACTTAGAATTCTGCGTCTAATGACATCTTTTGTCGAATTGATTGGTTGATTTTTAAGTTGTTTAAAAAATTTAAATTTAATTAAATCGTGTTTAAATGACATCAGACTAATTTTTAAACATGATATCTAAGTTGCGCTTAGAATTCTGCCTCTAACGACATCTTTCTCGAAATGATTGGATGAATTTAAAATTTTGTGAAAATTTTAGATTTAATTAAATCATGTGAAAATAAATTATTGGACGGAAGACCCACTCGTTGCTCGCAACGAGATCGCATCTAGTTATTTTTCTTTTTTTTTCTTACAAATTTTGTGCACGCGATTTCTCAAAAACGGCTAGACCGATTTTCATGAAACTTTCAGATCTGATAGATAATGATCTAAACCTTATAGGTTTTTTATTATATTGATGACGTCACTTCCGTTTTTGAGAAATTGACGTTTTAGCGATTTTTAAAGGGGTCGTTTGTTCCTCTACGTTCTCCTAAACTATAAAAGATATTGAGTTCAAACTTTCAGGGATAGTAGACAAAAGATTGTAGATTTGCAATTTTATTTTCATTTTGATCTGTCTTGAAAGGCGCCGAAGCTCGCCTGGACCCGAAAATTGAGATGGAAAAAACGTCGTATTTTTTTCTGGTTTTCTTTGATTATCTCTTTTCTGAAAAATATTTTGTTAAGACATGTAATGTAAAAAAAGTTTCTATTTACAGGACCTTTTCTTTAAAATCAAGAAAAAAGGGCTGGCCCCTCAATTTAGGGGTCCAAAGGGCTCCAAAGTCTCTAATCTGCAGCCCTTTACTGAGAGATATTTTGTAAGAAGTTATAGAAGCAAATATGTTTATCTCACAGTTATGTATCCAAGCAATGTAATGATTTTATTATGTGTTACGTAATTAAGGGTTTTTAGGGGCCAACAGTCCAAAATTTTGATCACCCATATCTCAGAAAGTAAAAATAATTTTTAATGCAATACAGAAGAAAAGTTGTTCAAAATGATGTTTTTAACAAAATGCAACTTTCAAAATTTCGTCAAACGGCCCCTATAAGGAGATAAGGGATCGGCCCCTAAAACCTTCTTTCTCATATATCTCCAGAACGGTAACGAATTTCTAAACACTTGTTTAACAAAACATGTTCAGAATTAAAAAACCGTTCATTTGATATCAAGGAAAAGGGGCTGGCCCCATAAATTAGGGGACCAAAGGGCTCTAAATCCTTTTATCTGTAGCCCTTTACTGAGAGATATTTTATGAAATGTTATAGAAGCAAATATGTTTATCTTACAGTTATGTATCCAAGCAATGTAATGATTTTATCATATGTTTTGTAAGTAAGGGTTTTTAGGGGCCAAAAGTCTAAAATTTTGATCACCCATATCTCAGAAAGGAAAAATATTTTGTAATGCAGTTCAGAAAGAAAGTTGTTCAAAATGATGTACTGAACAAAATGCAACCTTCAAAATTTCATCAAACGGCCCCTATAAGGAGATAAGGGATCGGCCCCTAAAACCTTCTTTCTCATATATCTCCAGAACGGTAACGAATTTCTAAACACTTGTAAGACAAAACATGTTCAGAATTAAAAAACCGTTTATTTGATATCAAGGAAAAGGGGCTGGCCCCATAAATTAGGGGACCAAAGGGCTCTAAATCCTTTTATCTGTAGCCCTTTACTGAGAGATATTTTGTGAAATGTTATAGAAGCAAATATGTTTAACTTACAGTTATGTATCCAAACAATGTAATGATTTTATCATATGTTTTGTAAGTAAGGGTTTTTAGGGGCCAAAAGTCTAAAATTTTGATCACCCATATCTCAGAAAGGAAAAATATTTTGTAATGCAGTTCAGAAAGAAAGTTGTTCAAAATGATGTACTGAACAAAATGCAACCTTCAAAATTTCGTCAAACGGCCCCTATAAGGAGATAAGGGATCGGCCCCTAAAACCTTCTTTCTCATATATCTCCAGAACGGTAACGAATTTCTAAACACTTGTAGAACAAAACATGTTCAGAATTAAAAAACCGTTCATTTGATATCAAGGAAAAGGGGCTGGTCCCATAAATTAGGGGACCAAAGGGCTCTAAATCATTTTATCTGTAGCCCTTTACTGAGAGATATTTTGTGAAATGTTATAGAAGCAAATATGTTTATCTTACAGTTATGTATCCAAGCAATGTAATGATTTTATCATATGTTTTGTAATTAAGGGTTTTTAGGGGCCAAAAGTCTAAAATTTTGATCACCCATATCTCAGAAAGGAAAAATATTTTGTAATGCAGTTCAGAAAGAAAGTTGTTCAAAATGATGTACTGAACAAAATGCAACCTTCAAAATTTCATCAAACGGCCCCTATAAGGAGATAAGGGATCGGCCCCTAAAACCTTCTTTCTCATATATCTCCAGAACGGTAACGAATTTTTAAACACTTGTTTAACAAAATTTGTTTAGACTAAAATGACCGTTTATTTGATACCAAGAAAAAGGGGCTGACCCCTCAAATTAGGACCCCAAAGGGCTCTAAAGTCTTTAATCTGTAGCCCTTTACTGAGAGATATTTTGTGAAATGTTATAGAAGCAAACATGTTTATCTTAGAGTTATGTATCCAAGCAATGTAATTATTTCATCATGTGTTATGTAATTAGGGGTTTTTAGGGGCCAAAAATCCAAAAATTCTATCACCCATATTTCAGAAAGGAGAAATGTTTTGAAATGCAGCATAGAATAAAAGATGTTCAGAATGATGTACTTACATGTAACAATGTGCAATCTATAAAATTTCGTTTAACAGAGATAAGGGATCGGCCCCTAAAACGTTCTTTCCCGTATATCTCAAGAAGGGTAACGAATTTTTAAACAGTTAACCCCTAATAAGGGTTTTGGGGGGTCAGAAGTCCAAAAGTCTGATCACCCATAGCTCAGCAAGGAAAATTATTTTGAAATGCAATATAGAAGAGAAGATGCTCAAAATGATGTAATAAACCATGTGCAACCTTCATAATTCTGTTAAAATGGTCCCGATAAGTAGATAAGGGATCGGTCCCTAAAATGTTCTTTCAAAGATAAGTCAAATACGGTAAAATAATTTAAACACTTCTTGAGAACAAAATGCACTTGAAATATATAATGACCTTTCATATGATATGAAGAAAAAGGGGCTGATCCCTCAAAATACGGTCCCAGATGTGTCTAGAGTCAATATCTATAGCTCGTTACTTGGCCGGAAATATTTTGTGGTAGGTTATATAAGCCAATATTTTCATCTAACAGTTGTGTACCCAAGCAATACAACGATCTTCTCGTGTGTTACGTATTTAAGGGTTTTAAGGGGTCAAAAGTATATAAGGGGTCTCCTCGAAAACCCCCGCTTCGCCTCTGTTGACAATGGCTTTCTCAGGGTGTCAGTTTTAAATACTGCCTCTCAAACGGGCAGTAGTTATATAATTTACTCTAATTTTGACATTTAAAATTGGTAGCCAGGGTTTCTTTGTTTTGTTTATTTAGTGAAAGGTTTATTATCAACACAAGTTGATGCTATACACACATCCACTGGATTTCAATTAGCAAACCGACGATCAAACACGGATCCAGAAGAATGGGGGTAGTCCCTTTGAATATTTGCGGTTTCCCGGGGGTTGGGGGTATTTTCGGTAATTTTACAATGCGAATTTAATAGATTTGAATTCTCTTGAAAGTATTATTTACTTAAATTATTTATTAAAGACCCAGGAAATAAGTAGCGCCTTACAATTTACCTGGTCTGAACAAGGAATACGTTGCTACAGACTTGCATATTATTTTAATAGACCTAGGCTCAATTTAAGCCTTTGAACGCAGGTATTACATCAGTAACAGCCGATCTGTAAAATTATGCGTTCCCATTTTGATGTTTGCGTTCTGCAAATATTTGAGGGATATGAAGATTTTTTTTAATTTACACATATATCTAAATAATTAATCAAATTTAAGGTGAGTATCCCTCTGATAAGAGAGATAACTTCTGTAGAAAATAATCTCACTTCGTTTCTATTGACTCACAATTATTAAGGCATGTAGCAACAAGGGAGGCGGTGCTGAGCCCCAATTCATTTTAGAAGGCTTCATTTATTTATATTCAAATTTAGAAAAGGAATATTTGAACGGAGTGAACTGAACATCGACTTTTAGCAGGGGGACAAAAAGTAAAGAAAACGTTTGCAAAAAATTGCAAGAAGCGAATCATATTGATCAAATTTTAATGAGGCAATATCTGCATGAATATCCCCCCTCCCCCATATGGAATAATTTTAAAAAATAAAATAAAAATAAATTTTATGTACTAGTTTGAAACTTATAACATTTCAAATGTTTAAAATTGAATAAGGGTTTTCTATTCTGAGAGAACAGATATGGGACAACAAAAATTGAAGATAAAAAAATATAACATTTTATTCAAGACAATATATCCCTATATTATAGAGAACATATCAATTACTGGAAGATCATTTATTTGATCCCCTTTTTGTGTTTTAATAAAATTTTCTGGTTTACATTTAAAGCATTTCTTAAACCTACATGTATGG
This sequence comes from Magallana gigas, assembly GCF_963853765.1. NCBI lineage: Eukaryota > Metazoa > Mollusca > Bivalvia > Ostreida > Ostreidae > Magallana > Magallana gigas. Next base: position 42,173,137 of record NC_088861.1, read on the forward strand.
ATCCTTTTACTATTATCTTATCCAAATTAAAAAACAGAAAACCTTATCTGAAAAATTAGAAACTGTGGCAACTTACCATGCACTGTATGTAAAACATGTATGTAAAACCTTCAATAGTCGATGATAAAGAAAGGTAACTCTTGCTGATTGAAGCAATTTTTGTTACAAAGCGCTATTCTGAACTAAAAAGCAGCGGTTAATTATCTTTTAATATGAATTGGCAATGTATATAACTATATATTATTTTCATGTACAGGTAATATTTTAAATTTTATAATGCGATGGTAAAAGTTTGCTTTTTCCAATCACTATGTCTAGTTTTCTAATATTATGATTAGACACATTATCAATTTTTGAAAAATCTAGCAGCGTTTCATCACTTCAACTTTGTTTCATTTAAATCTATTGATCTTGACTTTGATGAAAATCAATATGAATTTTTTTGAAAAATATATGGTAATATTAATAGCAGAAGGATAAATACATTGTAGCTACCTAATGTAAAACATACATCGAAAATTTATCGTGCGAGTTAATATGTTATATCAGTACATTCGGCAAACATCGGCCGATTCCGTAACCTACATGAGATGATTTACGAATCAGTCGAGGTGTGCCGAGTGAAAAATGATGTCATTGTCTTTAATTTAGAAAAGATAGCGTCGGTCTGGAGAAACTACGCAGCTACTTTACACTTTTGGGCATCGTAGAATTGAGAAGTCAAGAAGAAGCGTATCCGAATCAATATTAAGCAGAAGAGATAGAGGCAAGATTGAGCAACATTAATCAGCAGAAATACACGTCTCGATTCCAGTGTATATTTAGGTCGTGACCTTTTTGATCAGTGTGCAGCGTAAGTAAAATTAAAAACATGAAAGTTCCATGGGTCTGATTTCATAGGCTAATGACACTGACATGATAACAAAATAGCCTTCTTGGTCTTTTAAGAGGCAAATGGATACGTATATGCTAGAAGTGATTGTTGATGTCTCGAATATTGGTTTATGCGTGTAAATATAGAATGCATTGCATAAAGTTGGCCTATTTGTTGATCAAATGGTGTGTAGGATGCCAGTTCCGATTTTTATGCTGAAGTTTGAATCATGCTTAATGATTAGGTCAAGCATAATCTCTTGATTAAGATATAAAACTTTAAAATGCTTTATAGGCAATAATAATGCTATTTAGAATAGTTAATTTCACTTATTTCTTCATAGATGATTTATTTCAGCATGCAAATAAAAATCAACATTAAGCAGTTTAGTGCACTTAAATTTGTATAGATTTTGGGTTATTGATTCATGATCACACAATTACTTCAGGCATGTAGCATCGGGAAGGGGGGGGGGGGGGTTCTGGCCTCCCCACTTTTTCTCACAGCAACAATTTTTTAAAAATTTACATATAAAAAATTGAATTATCATTGAGTTCCCCCCCCCCTCCCACTTTTTTGGGAGTATGTAAAAAATGATATAAGGAAATGAGGTGTGAAATTGTATACTACACCAAAGCCCTACCTGTGAAGAGACAATGGATATAGAGTACTCAAATTGATAGGTAATTTTTATTTGATAAGATTGTACATTTAAAGTTGATTTCCAACAGCAAAATCAGATTATTGAAATGATGTAAATGGCGGGCAGGCGACTATCAAAAGGGTACCCCTATGGTACAGATAACTTAAATTATTGGTAATTTATGATTCAAAGTACTGAAGAACTGACGGGAGTTGATTTTGTCGATGTTTATTTATTTTAAAATCAATGATATGTTATTTGGCATGACAAGTACATGTATACGTAGTTTCTAATTTGAATTACGCATATTTTTATAATATGAATTTTTGAACTTTTTCGACTAGAATGTCGAGAAACTTCCATATGAATCATGTTAAATAATATTTAAAGATAAAATTAATTCAATCAAACTATGTATCAGTGGTAGAAATATTTCTCGAAAATTGTATGGATCCAAGCAATTATTTTATATTGAACTCTAGTCTCGTTCAACCAAACGCTCGGCTGACACCGTAAATCTCCGACAAGGGTTTACGGAGACAGCCGAGCGTCGAGTTGAACGAGACTATATTGAACTCTGGCGTAGGAATACATACGACTACAAAAAATATTTAAATTGTTCGTACCATTTAAAATCTGACTATTTTTAAGGTATTTATAAATAATTTTCGTTTAAAAAAAAATGCTTTAGCATACATTTCATCGAATTCATCAATTATTTTCAAGAACTAAGTCTTGTCAGGAGCAATGATTTGTGCTGAGGTCCAAACACTGTTTCACTTTCGGTTTGTCCGCGTGACTGCATAGGAGAGTTGATTAAAAATCAACTCCCAAAAAAGCACTAGCTTTTGAACTTGGCCATTTATAATTCATATACATGTTGGGTACCCCTTTTTACAGATAATTCCCCCAAAATTTTAAAGATAAGAAGTTGATGCTTTGCAGATCAATTGTACATCTATTGGAAATGTGCATATTACTTGGATTTTGATTTTTAATAATAAATGAAAAAAATGTTACCTGCTGAACTCAGTTAGGCTAAAGGAAATTAATAGTGCGTTTCCTTTTCCAGCTTTTAAAAATACAGGGTATGTAGGTAGGAAAAATATTTTATTTCAACATTTTACTGTTTTATTTTCAACTTTGACAAAAACGGTATTGAGAAAAACCAGGGTTTACAGGGCTCGACATTAACGCTTCTGTGGTACCAGTTAAAAAAATATACGGACAAGTGAATTTTGCTGGCCACTTGTCCGACTGGACAAGTGCAATTTTATGTAAAGAAATCTCCAACATTTTAAAAAGAAAAATAAGTTTTGTGATAAGTTTATTGTTATAAGTTTATCGTTTAGTTATTTTGAATTTGGATCCTGACATCAAATTGCAATGCAATTGAGTTACTCTTGATCGGGATTGTACAAATTAAAACTCTAGGGTATGATAAGCCGGCATATGTAGTTGTACACCCTGGTTTAATTTTTCTCATTTAAGGTTGGCCAACCACTTTCAAGGGGGGGGGGGGTCAAAAGGGTGTTGGGTCTGATATAGAACCTTATGGGAAAAATTGTAGACTTTATTGTAAATGATTATAACTTGAAAACGGACAGAGATAATTACTTAGGGTTTTCAGAATCAAATATTGACTGTTATAGGCAATATATGGAGTTTATTAGATCTTGCTCCTGGGGTCATCCCAACCCCCAGGAATTAGAAATGCCAAAATATCTTGAAAACGGTTGGGATCCCCACCCCTTTACCATATATATTCTTGTTCTTTGTGATAAGGGGCATCAAATGGTATGTAGGTCATGGGCTCCAGGGGTAGTCCTGACCCCCTCAAACAGGAAGTGCCCAAATATTTTGAAAACGGTTGAGATTCCCACCCCTAAACCATATATATTATTGTTCTTTGTGTTAAGGGGCATCAAATGGTATGTTGGTCATAGGCCTCGGGGGTAGTCCTGACCCCCCTTAAACAGGAAGTGCCCAAATATTTTGAAAAAGGTTGAGATCCCCACCCCTAAACCATATATATTCTTAGTCCTAGTGTTAAGAGGCATCAAATGGTATCTAGGTCGTGGGCCCGGGGGTAGTCCTGACACCTGTTGAACAGACAATTTCCAAATATCTTGAAAACATTTGAGATCCGCACCCTTAAACCATGTTTATTCTTGTTCCTTTGGTCATGTCGGTTCACGTGATATACAGTGAATGACTCCTTTGGAACCTCATAAAGTTTCTCAAATGAAAATATTTAAGTATTACTCTTTTTGAGGCGCATCGCTATCAGCGATATAACCTCATTGCTGTCAGCTCACTTCTCTCGGCTTATATACAAGCGGCGTCATAGAACTCAAGTATCAATGTGCCAATAAATATATAGTGCCGTTCTGATTGTTACGTATTTTCAACCAGGAACATATTTTCGGTATTCGTTTTAAAAATATCAACAAATCATTACAACAGATATCTCCTTTACACATTGAAAAACATCAACATCAATGAAAGAACAAACAAAGATTAATACACAGATGAGATAGACAGGCAATCCCTGCAATGCGATATACGTACGATGGGGACAGAGGACCAGTCTACCGATGTGATAATTTGCATAAGAACAGTTGTACGAACTGTTCTTATGCAAATTATCTCATGGGTTGACTGGTCCTCTGTCCCTATCGTATGTATATCGCATTTAAAATTTAAAAGCGGCGACGTTAATTGTTCGAATATCGGAGGTTAAAAAAGTAATAATTTCGTATATAAAATATTTATATTAAAATGAGAGTAAGTGGCTGTCTTCCTATAGCTAGGAACAGATTTCATATTTTATCACTTAATAAAACGAATAAGACGATGTCAGACTGAATGAGGAAAAGCACCCCACCTTCCCCATGTAGAATGGCGATATTTAACAACTTGTACTGATGTTTTAGCTATCTTCAATGCGATGCGCCCTTCAGGCCTTTGATTTTCTGTAAAGTTTGACCCATGTTGGTGCTCCCTACCCCCAATGATGGCTTGTTTGTTTGGGAGACTTTACAATTGCCCTGATTATAATTACATCTTGTTCATTAAATGAATTTTTAAAATGTATCCAAGTCATGCTTATCTAGATTTTGGGACTAGCAAAGATATTGAAATGAAATTTAGAGGCAAGTAAATTGACATAAACTTCTATACCAATAAGTTCCTTAGAAAATTATTATGAAATGAGGAGATTGGCAATCACCACACCATTTTCTCCATGGAAAATCACAGTTCAGAAATTATTCCATATTTGGCCGTATTAAATACACTAGTCTATAAAATGCACACATGCATAAATAACATTTCAACTTATTTTAACTTATTTTAAGAGTACTTTGATTATGATAAGTAATTTGTGATGTTGACTTGGAGGTCTTAATCATGCTACATCTATTAATAGCGTCTGTAATGGTGGATTAAATGGAGACGATAAATACAAATGCAGCTGATTTGGGAAAAACTAAACAGTTAAAATTGATGTTACATTGCCATTTTATAATTGTTTTTAAATGACTCGACACCCCAACTTCTACTTTTCATGACAATACATCAACATACCAATTTTAGCACATTGTGAAAAAGTTTATATCGCTAATTTTTAGCACACCTGAGCTGAAAGCTCAAGTGAGCTATTCTGATCACATTTTGTCTGTCGTCCGTCTGTCTGTCTGTCCGTCTGTAAACTTTTCACATTTTGAAATTCTTCTCTAAAACCAGTTAACCAAATTCAACCAAATTAGGCTCAAAGCATTCTTCTGGAAAGATGAATATTAATTGCAGAAATGAAAGAAAAATTTTCATTGAAAGCGGAGAAAACCTCAAAACTGTAGTAAAAAAAAAGGGGGGGGGTGCATTTTAAAAAATCTTCTTCTCAAGAACTACTGAGGCAAATTCAACGTGATTTAGCATGAATAATCCTTATGGGAAGGAAAATATAAATTGCAAAAATTATGGGTTAATTCTGTTTCAAAACTGAGTTATTACGAAAATAATAAGAAAGAAAAGGCATGTTTCAAGCAATTTATAGCATCCATGAGTCTTGGTAAAATGGGTAGGCATGACCAGGCCAGGGAAAAACAAAAGATTGATAGTTATTAATCTGCCAATCTCATTAAAATTTCAAAATATTTACTGACCAGTATATTTGTACTTGCTGTAAATATTGCTGCAAAATAATGCATAATTGGAATTGACAATTGCCAATCTGCCCCGGCTTTTATTTTGCCCCGGCCCGGGTTTGCTTACCCATTTTACCAAGACTCGTATTCCATAATTAAAAAAAAAACAAAAAAAAACTGAACTTTATTTATTTTACAACGATTGATAAACAAGTTCTACAACTTATATTAATATCTCTCGTTGGCACGGATGTTAGCGCGAGGTGGTCATTGGTGTGGGACGAAGCCGGAGTACCCGGAGAGAACCCACGTGTCCAAGCGGGCGACCGCCATACCCTATCACATACTACCTCTGTCGATCACGGGGATCGAACTCGGGTCGCAGCAGTGAAAAGCGAGTGCATTGTCCACTACGCTACCTGGACACCTTGCATTCCATAATTCTAAAACGAGGTTCTTTGTTTAAAGCAGCCATGACACTTTCTGATAAACGGGTCGATCTGACAATGATGAATTTGTTTGTTGTGCAACAGTTCATGTATGAAGGGAATCTTTGAAACATGCAAAATACATTGGTGCCGATTTTATGAAGTAAATTGAGGCTAAATATTTCAATGCGTTGACAGTTTTCACATATGACCGTGGTGTTAGCTTGTTGTGATTTTCGTTTCGTTTTCATTTATGCTTTGCGTTAACCTGGGAACTGTCGCTTGTATTTCCTGATTTTTACGTATCAAATCAAACAGAGACTTCGGTAAATCAAACAGTTTACTGTTTACCTGCGCAAATTAAGCAATATCTGATGTTTTAAGAAAGAACTAAAATGCAATTTAATCAGGCTATCGGTAATTCGGTATCATCTTTTGCGTAATGGTAGAATAATGCAATATGTTTTGTTGAGATGCTCAGCGTTTTCTCGAGTTTATTCAGTTTAAATAGAGTTTAATATCGCTGACGGAAATATGTAGGTATATACATGTATATGATTCATTTTGAAAAATAAATTGTGTTTTTTATTTGTTATAGTGCATGTTTCTTGTGTTTAATTGTTTACAATTTCTATTTACTTACCATATTTGAGTGTTAAGCTTCGAATTATAAGCAAGATACAGAGATTTGCTCACAATTCCAGTCTTCATGACAATTTTTTTTCAGCACATGCCCTTCGGGCATGTAAACTCATCATTTTATCCCAGCCCATTCAAATTTTTACATGCCCAACTCAAAATTCTTATATTGACCGGTACATGTTTGGTGCAACCAAAATAAATAAATAGCTAAAGATGTACGTCTGTATATACATGTAACTACTCTCTGGAGCCCCCTCTTTATACAGGGAAAAATGTGAAGTGTGAGTAAATAAAAACAACATCGTTAAAACAGTTTCCATAGTTTTTGAATAAAAATGAAAATAATGGGTGGGCCAAAGTAAATTTGAGTGATGTGCCTGTCAATACGGTAACATTGATTTTTATAGCTCTTTAACATGTCACATGGCAACATTTTTCATTCCAGTGTATTCATCAATCAAGTGTGAGTAAAGTTATAAAAGTCACGAGTTTACACGAGGTAAACAACATTCATTTAATTATAATGGAGTAGACAAATTAATAGTTGAATATTTTTAATTTGACAAATTGAGTGCATTGAGGTGCAATTTTCTTCTTCATATGTAGGATTTTTTTTAATAAAATACAATAGCTATTATATTTTTAAAAAAATACAATAAATAGTAAGTAGTTGAGGAAAAAAATGTACCTTTATGCTCTCATATATTTTGATCGCTTTATTAAGTGGAGGAGGGGGGCAGAACGAAAATACAGGGAATTAGAAGTTATATATAACAGTGTACCCCTACCAAATATTTAGTTCTATATCTTGCATAGGATTTTCTTATTTTGTGTAAAAACTGTATTTCATGAAGGTACAATGTCAAAGATTACGTGTATGCAAAAATAAGTGTAAAATTCGAATACTTTACAATATTTATTTTTCTGTTATTTTACCGAGGGCCATATGGCACAGTATTTTTGAACACCCATTGTTGCTCAGGTGAGCTGTTTTATATATCTGTGGCGCAGTGGGTATTGCATATTGCATACCAACCTGCAGGTCCCGAGTTCAAATACTGCAGGGACTTTTATTTTCATGAACAGGGGTAAAATGTTAAAAGGTAGATTTTTTCCCCAAAATTTGAATTGTTTCAGTCATTTTCAAGTCGATCGCATGCTAGAAATCCATATCTTTAAGTAATGTAGAAGAACAAAATATTATTTTAGTTTATCGCTTACATTTTAATTGCAGACTATGATTGATGGAGAAAAAAAATTGATATGTTAATTTATTTGTTATCAGGTACAGTTTCCAAAATAAATGTAAGTGATAAAGGTACCTAGTGACTTTTTTGCCATAAATAAACATGATAATGCAGTTGGTTTGGTCGAGCATTTTAGTTCGCACATGGATTGAATTTATTTGTAAACAACTATACCATAAGTAATCTTGTTTCAAACAGGAATTGAAATGAATAAAAGTATTATTTATTATTATAATCAAGGACACCAGGGGAAGGGGGGGGGGCACAATGGGGAATGAATTTTTACTTAGGAATATAAAGAGAAAGTGTTTAAAAATCTTCTTTTCAAAAACTAGTAGGCCAGAAAAGCTCAAATTTGAGTGGAAGGATCCACAGATAGAGTGGATTCAAGATTGTTTAATTCATGGTTCCCGAGGTAGGGTGGGGCTACAATGGGGGATGAATTTTTACATAAGAATATATAGAGAAAATCTTCTTCTCAAAAATTATTAGGCCAGAAAAGCTCAAATTGAAGTTGAAGCATCTTCAGATAATGTAAATTCAAGTTTGTTGCTTAAATCATGGTCACCAGGGAAAGGGCGAGGCCACAAGGGAGGATGACCTTTTACATAGGAATATACAGAGAAAACTTTAAACATATTCTGGGAATGTTTTCTGTCCAAAAACCAGTAACCTGTGTGAAAGCAGGGATAAAGGTGGGGGGGGGGGGGGGTTGTTATATAGGAATAGAGAAAAATCTTCTTACGGGTACAACAACAAAAGGGGCTTGGTATATACCATAAAAATCCATGGATTTTTAATTTTTTTAGCAAGATCTACTGTACTTGATTGTCAAGATAATTTGATTTTGATTTTATAATGCTAATTTGAATACTGATAAGGCTATTGTTGCTCAGGTGAGTGATGTGGCTCTGAGCCTCTTGTTGTACCAATAGAACCTCTTAATTTTTTTAATGACTTGACTGGATGAATTTAATTCTAAAATTCCAACAAATCTGCTTAAAAATTTATATTTCATTAATTTGTAGTATTTATCATATTAAAACCACAAATTACATTATCTCCATTTATAAAGCTTACATATTTGTGCCATAAAGAATTGCTATAATACTTAAGCAGTATTGTTTCAATATCTCTTTCGCTGTAAGATACTGCCTTTGAAACTTTGCCAATAAAATACAAAAAACAACATAACAATCTTTAAGACAAGAATTAAAAAAAACTTAAATAATGCCAAAAAGTTTGTAAAAAGTTGAAATCCAAAGCCCAAGTTAATCCCTTAAACAGAAATAGGCATGATAACTTAAAAATGTTATCGATGAATTTTAAAGGTGAATTTAGGGTATATAAATCAATTATTTTTACCTGGAATTGTTAACTTTATCATATGCAATGAAATAATAATCGACTATTTAAATTTCTTATTAAAATGTTAATGATACCTATCAGACATAGGGTGATCATTTTAACACTAAAATGTTTTCTTTGATGATTCATGCAGAATATGAATCTGGCGACATTGCAATATTGGATTATGTAATTTTTTTCTGCAAATGATCACTAACTTAATAACCAGCATGAATCATCAAAGAAAGCAATTTATTGTTTATATTTACATATTTGTTTTAAGAAATTAATAAATCGATTGTGAAAAGTAAGTAAAATTCACTACATTACTGATAATATACATCAGGACGTTAGCAAAAATAAACATATTTTGTGATGCATATATTGTATGAGAATCACTCAATGGAAGCCTGAGTATTGCCAGCTACCACATAATACAATAGATACCACAATATATTAATGTGATACCTCGTGTATTACAACATAGTAGTAAACTATAAATAAACTGGTATCTATATAGATTCAAGTTTCCTCAAATCATGACCACTAGGGGGTAGGGTGGGGACACATGGGGGGGGGGGGGTCAAACTCTTACATAGAGATATATATAGAGTAAATCTCTAGAAGTCTTTTTCTCTGAGAGCAGTATCCATAGGTAATGTTCATTCAAGATTTCTCAAATCATAATCCCCAATAGATTGGAAGGGTGAAACAATGTCGGGGAGGGGGGGGGGGGGTGTCAAATGTTTAGGGAAAAATCTTTATCTAAAACTCAATTTGCTTCAGCAGAGCCCGGCTAAAAAAGCATTTTAAATATTCACAAAAGCTGAAATGTTAAGATATGTATTTTTACTTTCATCCTAGCATTATGACTTATTGCTGATTCTTTAAGATATATAGAGTTTGCTGCCTGGACTATTATTTGGCCTTTGAACGGGTTCACATTTTGATGTAGGAAAAGGTAGTAATGAAAATTAACCTAATATCCAAGAGGAAATTATACAAGATATGATTGTATTATACTACATTGTCCAGATGGTCTGTATTATGACTTTATTAAGTTAATTTAATGATACCTATTGTTACTTAGGTGAGCAATATGGCCCATGGGCCTCTTGTTTATGACATTCCATTTTCACTTAAAATGTTTATATTGCTTCACATGAACATATAATCTGTTAATCAGTTAGAGCTCTGCGCTTCCTTGCAGATTTTAACACTTGTTTCAAGCTACCTACTGATTGACCATAAGAGAGAGGGAGAGGGTTTATATTTTCTGTCTGTCTGAAAGAGACAGAAGTGTGTTTAAGTGTCACTAATAGTGTTTGCCTTTTCAGTTCATAAATCCACAATGCAGTTAATGATGTTTGACCACCCTTATGTTTGGATAGTAATTGAAATAGTTTTAATAAGGACCAATTAAATTGGAAAATTTACAAGCTCCAAACACATTTCATTCAAATACTGAAGCAATGTTCCATCAAAGTTTGTTTATTGCGGATAATATTTTAAAGTATTTGATAAAATTAATTCAAATTTCATTTTTCAAAAAATCAGTAAAAACAAAATAATTATAATGGTTAAAGGCGCAAAGTCAAGATTTTACTCTTAAATCCTCCACACCCCTCCCCCCCCCCCCCAAAAAAAACCCCTCTTTACATAGATTTTTAAAAATTGAGCTTTCTATGTTGGTTTAGATTTGTATAATGAATAAGCACTAAAAATTCTAAAATATTATTTTATTAAGATTGAAATATGAAGTCTAAATTTTTTATATCATTCATAATGAAAATACCCCATTAATTCTAAAAGCAAATCGATTTGAAGAATTCATACAATATGTTCAAAAGAGGTTTACATTCACATTTTAATGAAAAAATAATTTAATAAACAAAGAAAATACTATTATAAACCGGGTTTTCCAACGGAAAAATCCGGTTATTAAAATGGTGAAAATGGCGGGCGGGCGGCTGCCAAATGGGTATCCTCATTGTACGGATAACTCCTCCTACAGTTCTCAAGATAGGAAGTTGTTCTTTTGCAGATCAATTGTACATATATAAGAGGTGTGCATATTGCTAGGAATTTGATTTCCGATAATTTATCGAAAAAATACCTGCTTTTGAACTTAGTCATTTTTTGGCAAAATATTGCATATAGGGTACCCTCATTGTACGGATAACTCCTCCTACAGTTTTCAAGATAGGAAGTTGTTCTTTTGCAGATCAATTGTACATATATCAGAGGTGTGCATATTGCTAGGAATTTGATTTCCGATAATTTATCGAAAAAATACCTGCTTTTGAACTTAGTCATTTTTTGGCAAAATATTGCATATAGGGTACCCTCATTGTACGGATAACTCCTCCTACAGTTTTCAAGATAGGAAGTTGTTCTTTTGTAGATCAATTGTACATACATGTATATCAGAGGTGTGCATATTGCTAGGATTTTGATATCCGATAAGTTATCGAAAAAATACCAGCTTTTGAACTTAGTCATTTTTTGGCAAAATATTGCATATAGGGAACCCTCATTGTACGGATAACTCCTCCTACAGTTCTCAAGATAGGAAGTTGTTCTTTTGCAGATCAATTGTACATATATCAGAGGTGTGCATATTGCTAGGATTTTGATTTCCGATAAATTATCAAAAAAATACCTGCTTTTGAACTTAGTTATTTTTTGGCAAAATATTGCATAAAGGGTACCCTCATTGTACGGATAACTCCTCCTACAGTTCTCAAGATAGGAAGTTGTTCTTTTGCAGATCAATTGTACATATATCAGAGGTGTGCATATTGCTAGGATTTTGATTTTCGATAATTTATGAAAAAAATACCAGCTTTTGAACTTAGTCATTTTTGGCAAAATATTGCATATAGGGTATCCTCATTGTACGGATAACTCCTCCTACAGTTCTCAAGATAGGAAGTTGAACTTAGTCATTTTTTGGCAAAATGTTGCATATACATGTAGGGTACTCCATTTCACTGGATAAGGGTTGACATGGATTATGGATACAGTTTACATAAAAGAAAACCCGGTTTGCTGTCACATTGACAGCTTTTCACTTGTTATTGATTTTCATGAAAAGAAAATTGATTAAAATTTTGCCATTAAATTACTATCAACAATATATAAAGAAGTTCATGGTAATCTCCCTTCATGATTTTTATGAATTAGTTAAAATGTAGAGCTTGCTATTGTTTTAATTTTGTAGATCCTTATTTGGACTATTTTTAATCGTTATCCAAACATAAGGCTTGCCATACCCCAGTAGCTGCTTTTATGGATTATTTTTAAAAACGACAATGATAAACTCAGTGACACATACACATCCTTTTGTGTTTTCCTCTTGAAAGATAAACATAAAATGCGGGTATATGTCTTTTAATTTCTCTCATTTGTGGTCAACCATAAGTTAGCTCTACTGATTTATAAAAACATGTTAGGTTAGATAATTAAAAAGTCTGCACAGAAGTATGAAACACAGAATAAATATCTAATCATATTCACAGTTGAATAATTATTTACATTTTAAGAAGGCTCAATGGTCAACATGAGCAATCAGATCTAAAAAAAAAAAATGAAAGACGTGAATTTTTTATTTATGAATTATTATTAAATAAAAAAAACACCATAAACTTTGACGATAAGATATGAGTATTTCTATATGAATATTTCATAATAAAGATGTTTTAAAAGAGACCAATACCGTATAAAAATGGTCACGACCATCCAGTCCTCTAAAGTGTAAGTGGCAAATCGTAAAAAATGGAGATATCAATTTTGTTTTATGAATTATATTATTAACAACACTAAAAGATTCAAAACTAAAAAAAGTAATTAGATTGATATTGTCGGCTGTAATCGATGACATTACAATTTCTAGTACTGTCGAATCATTTATATTCGTGGGGTTCAATGTTCGTGGGTAGCTCAACATTTTCCTGCTTCATGTGGACGCAATTTCGTTGGTAGTGGATCATTTTAATAAATATTAAACAAATGATTGTATACATGTTCATTGGGATGTAAATTCGTGGGGCAAGGGTTACAAATGTACCATTGGTCCCCACAAACGATGATGATTCCACAGTATTCGACTCGACTACAGATTATTGTCAATTCTACAGTATATTAAAATTGCTTTGACTACAGATTTTTGTCAACTAATTATAGTCAACTTACCGTTACAGTACATTATGATTAGTTAATACAATTATCTCATGCCTAAATTTTAATTAGAAAGAAAGTCAATAATGTAGAAGTTGTTTTGAAAACTTTAAATTTTAGGATATTTTTTCAGATGCCAAAGAGAAAAGCTGTTAACACTCGACAAAAGCGAGAAAGAAAAAGGGAGAGAATGAGACAGAAGAGACGCAAATCTGTTTATGAAGATGCCCAAGACGATCAGACCTTGACAAAGTCCTCTGTTCCTTGCGGGACAGAGGAGGAAGCTGAGGCAGCTTCTCCCGGTAATTTTCCGGGGCACGGTTCTATGGGGTTTCCGCCTAAAGAGGAAAAACCCCTGGCCAGGGTGCAGGCCTCGCCTCGAGTGAAAATGCATTCACCTGCCCCGAGGTTGCCATCTCCTCGGGGAAGTCGTCTGTTTGTCCACGAACAGGACAAGGCACCGTCCCCTGACTCCCTAGAAAGGGTTTGTGCTCCACCGAGGGCACCTGGACCGGACACCGTGCACGTGTCTGGACCAGCAGGTCAGGCGCAGCTGGAAACCTCTATGTATGGAGGGACCAGCAGGAAATCAAAAGATGAGGGCAACTTGAGGGTAAACAAAAAGGAAACTGAAAGGAAAACAAATAGAAATGAGAATGAAAACTATGAGAAAAATGTTATTTCAGATAAAGATATTGACCAAAACAAGAGAGAAAGAAAAACTGGTCAGTTATTGCAGAAATCATGTAAAACAGGTAACTATGAATCAACTTATTCAGTACAGGGGTCATTTCATCAAGCTAATCCATTGTTTGAAGACAATGCTGGAACTCAATGCGTTGCAAATTGTTTAGCAGGATTGGCCTTTCACAAATTTAAAAATGCAAAGAATTGGACTACACAAGATATGGATAGAGTGTTAATGACAGGGAATGAGTTGTATTCGTATTTGCAAAAGAGCTCATTAATTACTGAAAGATATTTGCTTGTGGAAGAATTACCAGAACTGTTTGAGTGTTTTAATCGATCGTACCAATTTCATGCAAAAGAATCACTCGCAAGTGTTGTTATGGCTGATGATGAATTGAACTATGCAGAATTTAATGCATTACCTCTAGATGAAGCTTTGCAGGTTGCTCTTGCGGATACTGATGGTTGCTTTGTTTGCTTTGGTGGTAACACCTTTTTAATAGGTAAAACAGAAAGTGGATTTTTTGCTTTTGATTCTCATTCAAGGTCATCTAATGGGATGTTAAGTATGTTTGGAAAAAGTACAAGGGTTTTACTTCAAAATGTAGGTGAAGTATATTCACACATACAAAATCTTGCTCTTTCAATGAGATATTCAAACAGCGTTGAATGTAATTTGACTGGTGTGTCCTGCAAAATGAACTCTATTGAACATGACAATATCAAGCTAGAGAACGGACACTATTCTGGTGAACAATTTGAAAGCCCTATGTTATTAGAAACAACGAGTGTTGAAACATATGATCAAAATGATGATGTTGTGTTCATTAGTCAAGAACAGTTTCAGTTCAGTTTTTCCCCATTGAATTTAGGCAGCAAACAACATCTTTGCCAAAAATTGAATGTCCCTTACATATCAAGCAGAGATTTAATTGATATCCAATGCTCCAGAACAAACATTACTACACCAAGGCTAGAAAAAGAAATCTTAGGAGATGGAAACTGCTTTTTTAGAGCTGTTTCATTCAGTCTAACAAACTCTGAGGGTTTTCACAATGTAATGCGCAGCGCTGTCTGTAAGCATATGATGGAAAACAAACAGTTATTTCAACCATTTGTAGATGATGAAGAATCTGTTGAAAGTCACATTTCTTCTACACAAATGACACAGGAAAGTACATGGGCTACTGAGGTTGAAATATTTGCTACAGCTCACTTACTGAACAGCGATATATACACATTCTCTGGAGGGAGATGGATAAGATTTGCAGTGAATGATGTAGAACCCGGTGACCAAAATAGAACAGGGGCACTTTACTTTAATCATCACCAACAAAACCATTATAATGTTGTGCTCTCGGTTAATGAAGAAGAGTTGAACTTGACCCAAATGCCAATACTTAAAAGTTCACTTGAGTATGAAAAGCGATATCGAAACCGGACACGAATGCAAAAAGTTAGACAACAATCGTCAGAAGTACAAAAAAATCATAGTTATGCAGAGGTACGGAAAATCTCTTTGAGAAAAAAGTACCAGAATGACATGAATTTTAGAGAAAAAAAACTCAAAATAGCTGCTCAAAGATATTTGGATGATGAAGAATTTCAAGAAAATATTAGAAAGGTTAGCAAACAAAAGTATCATTCTGAAATTGACTGCAATATCAAAACAAAAGAAAGAAGCAGGGAAAAAAGCAAAATCAAATATCAAAAAGATCCTAACCATAGACAAAGAGTGAAAACGAGAATGGTTAAGGCATATGCAACAGATCAAGAATATAAGAATGCTTCCAAAAAGAGAAGCACTGACAAATATAGAAATGATGAAGAACATAAACAAAAATTAAAAAACAGAAGCATTGAAAGGTATTCAACTGACAAACAGCACAGAGATGACGTCAAAAGGAAAAGTATTCAGAAATACGAATCAAACGCTGAACACAGAGAACGAGTCAAAACAAACAGTAAACTGAAGTACAAGTTAGATGAAGTGCACAGGATTCACGTCAATACTGCAAGTACATTGAAGTACAGGGAAAATGAAAACTTCCGGGAAACAAAACTTCATGCAGCAGCTATGAAGTATGAAGAAGATGATTTATTCAGGTCAAAAAGGAAGGCTTCAAGTAAAAATCGATACGATTCCAGTCCAACGACAAAAGCACAAATTAAAGAGAGAATAAAGAAACAGAGAAGTGTTCAACGAGCTAGATTGGAAAATCAGGAAGAAACTGTTAAAGTCTTTAAAGAAAAAGCTAAACAAGGGATAGATTATTCCTGCTGTTGCTGTGATCGGCTCTTATTTAAAAATCAAGTTCAAAAGTGTGAACGACACACATATACAAAAAACGAACAGACAGCAAATGTTGCAGAGGTTTGCATTCAAGAAAAGTATTGCCACCAATGTACAGAGACGTGTGAAGAAAATTGTATAAAATCCAATTTATGGATTTGTTTTACATGTCACAGGAAAATTTTGAGTGGAAATATTCCAGCAGAATCCGCAGCTAATAAAATGGCCCTTGAAGATATTCCGAAGGAATTTGAAGAACTTAACAGTCTTGAAAAACACTTAATTGCGATACACATTCCGTTTATGAAAATTATGGCTCTTCCACACGGAGGTCAACAAAATATTCATGGACCAGTTGTATGTGTTCCATCAGATCTGAAGAAAGTAACAAGTTTACCAATGAAACCTGAGGAAGACCTGTTACTAAGAGTGAAGTTAAAGAGAAAACTAAATTATAAAGGATTCATCGAATACCAGTTCGTTAATCCAAAACACGTATTCGAGGCATTGCAGTATTTGAAAAGAAACAATCAATGGTATGAAGATGTAGCAATAGATACAAGCTGGAATGGAACTGTCGAGAGTTGTCTTACAACTGCTGAAACTGAGGAACAGTTATTAAACGATGAACACCAGCAACTTGCGACAGATTCTTGTTTACAACCAGTTGATATTGGTCAGGTGGTTCTGGATCATTACTTTGATGATATTTATGATATTGCTCCAGGTGAAGGAAATAATCCGATTAGAATGTTGCAGGAACCAGGTAATGAGGCAAAAACATTTCCGTACCTCTTTCCTACTGGAAAATTTTCATGGAATGACAAAAGAGAAATACGAATTACACTGTCAAGATACTTCAACAATCGTCTTATGAATACTGATGATAGATTCGCAAAAGACAGCAGCTACATCTTTTTCTGCCAGTTTATGTCCGACTTAAATCAAGTTATAGAAAAAACACAAATATCAATCAGAAAATCTGTTAGGAGACTTGAATGTGACCAAAATATGACAGCTAATATGGTACAAAACCCCGAAATTCTATCAAAGCTAATGAGAAATGACGAGGCTTTAAGGTTTATGCAACCCATACGTGGAACGCCAGCATATTGGTCAGCCTCACAAAAAGATCTGTTTGCTATGCTTCGTCAGCTAGGAATCCCAACGTGGTTTTGCTCATTTTCTGCTGCAGAACATAGATGGAATGATGCAATTTCAACGATATTGAGACAGCAAAATGATCCAAGAGATCCAAGTATGTTGGACTGGAGTGAAAAAAATGAAGTTCTGAGAAGTAATCCTGTAACAGTTGCTAGAATGTTCGAGCATAGATTTCATGTTTTTCAAACAGAAGTGATATTTTCACCATCACAACCAATTGGAAATGTTAGTGATTATTTCCAGAGAGTCGAATTCCAGCAAAGAGGGTCACCCCACATGCATTGCTTATATTGGGTAGAAAATGCTCCAAACCTTGATGAAAACGGAGAGGAAGAAGTATGCACTTTCATCGACAAATATGTGAGTTGTGCAATACCATCTGACAATGAAGATGTAGAGCTCAAGGGTATTGTTTTGTCTGTACAACAACACAGCAAAAAACATTCCAAGTCGTGTAGAAAAAAGGGCACAGAATGTAGGTTTAATTTTCCTAGACCTCCATCTGAATATACATTCATCAATTCTCCTTATGAGGAAGACAACATCGAAAATGATACGGATACAATTCATTTAAAAGAGGAAGAGTCAAAGGCTAAACAAATCCTTTTACAAGTTTGGAATGAAATCCAAGATGATGCAAACGGATTGGAAAACACAGAACAGGTTTTCGAAAAGTTGGGATTGACACAAGCACAGTACATGGAAGCACACAAACGATTAGCAAAGAAAACGTCAGTTGTTTTGAAAAGAAACCCATCTGAATTATGGACCAATCAGTATAATCCGTGCCTTTTGAAATGCTGGGATGCTAATATGGACATTCAGTTTGTTTTGGATCCATTCAGTTGTATCGTCTACATTATTTCTTACATTTCAAAGTCTGAAAGAGAAATGGGAATGGTGTTAAGACAAACCAAAATAGAGGCAGAAGAAGGAAATGAAAGTGCCCGATCAACCTTAAAGAAAATTGGCTCTGCGTATTTAACTCACAGAGAAGTTAGTGCACAGGAAGCTGTTTATCGGGTATGTAACTTGAAAATGAAGGAATGTTCGAGAAAGGTTGTTTTTATACCAGTTGGGGAGAATCCAACGAGACTGACAAAACCATTGTCTCAAATCAAAAGAATACAAAAATCAAGAAAAACCGATGAAATTGAGGAAGACGACGATGAAGACATATGGATGACAAACATTGTAGACAGATATGAAAGTCGGCCAAATGAACCGTTGTTTCAAAACATGTGCCTGGCAGAATTTTGCTCAGAATTCAGAGTCCTTGCCAAATCACAGGTTCCAAAGACTAAAAATGAAAATGTGTTTGAACTGCAAAATTCAAAAGGATTTATTCAGAAGCGAACACGTGCTAAGCCGGCAATAGTACGATACCCAAGATTCGATGCTAAAAAAATGCCGGAAAAGTATTACCAGTGCCAATTACAACTGTTCTTGCCTTACTGGGGAATTAATCAACTAAAACCACCAGGCTATGATCAATATGAGGCATTTTACGAAAACGGGCACGTGCGAATATTAGGAAAACAGAAATTGCAATCTGTCAAATCCATTGTTGACACAAACAGAGCAAGGTATGCCCAAAATGAAGATGTAATCACAGAAGCACAAGAACACTTCGAACAGATAGGGGAGCCAGAAGATGCTTGGGCAAATCTTTGTCCAGAGACAGAAGTAATGAGACATGAATGCTCTAGAAATAGAAATGTTGATCTAGACTTAAATGCTACAGAAGAATTGCCAGACATGCAACCACAACATAATTCTGATGTTCTTTACAAGGTAAAGCAAAATACACAGTCAAGAGAACAGATAACGCATGTTCTACAAAATTTGAATGAGACTCAAATGAAAGTATTTTACTTGGTGAGAGATTGGTGTTTAAAGAAAACCTTCGGCGAAAAAGTTGAATCGCTGCACATTTTCATAACTGGCGGAGCAGGAACAGGCAAGAGTCACCTAATTAAAGCCATACATTATGAAGCATCACGCTTACTGGAAAAAAACTTGACAACTCCAGATAGTGTTTCAGTTCTTCTTACAGCTTTCACAGGAACAGCTGCATTTAACATCGGAGGAAATACTATTCACCATTTGTTTTCACTGCCAAAACATATGCCATTGCCATATGAACCATTGAGAGAACAGAGTCTCAGTGAAATGCAAGTTCAACTTTCAGATCTTCAAATTCTGGTCATTGATGAAATTTCAATGGTGTATAAAAGATTATTATACTATATTCATGAAAGACTAGTTCAAATTAAGAAATGCAAGGAACCATTTGGGGGAGTGTCAGTAATTGCCGTTGGAGATTTCTATCAGCTTCCGCCTGTGAAACAGCGCAAAGATGAACGTCTCTATAAGGATAGTGCTCTTTATCCTTTCGATTTTTGGCTAGACCTTTTCAAAGTAGTAGAATTGACAGATATTATGAGGCAACGACAAGACATTCCATTTGCAGAGGCACTGAATACACTTCGAACAAGAGAAATAAATCAACCATTAGAAGAGCAAACTAACGCTATCTTAAACGAATGTGTACGAGAGGGCCCAGACGATGTCCTTCATGTCTATGCAACAAATGATGAGGTTAATGCTTATAACTTGACAATGCTTAGAAAAAAATGTGACGACTTTGTTGAGATTGACGCTCAAGACTCCACAAAAGATAGAACTACAGGAAAACTGATCGTAAGAGATAAGCCATTGACAAGCTCTAAAACAGACAGTCTTCCAAGCACATTGTTATTAGGACTCGGTGCAAGAGTGATGCTCACAAGAAACTGCAACGTAGATGATGGCCTTGTAAATGGAGTTATGGGAATTGTATCAACATTTGTCTACGGTCAGAGACATGCACAAAACACAGTTGCTGCAATAGGAGTAACCTTTGATAATGTAAATGTCGGGAAGAAACATGGAAAAGGAAATAAAAATGGAAATATCGTTTTAATTGAAAGGATTCATGAGGATATTATGTCCCAGAAAACAAAAAATGTTGTTCGGCATCAGTTTCCGTTACGATTGTCATGGGCCTGTACAGCGCACAAAGTGCAAGGATTGACAGTTGATAAAGTAGTAGTTAATTTAGACCGGACATTTTCACCCGGACAAGGTTATGTTGCGTTGAGCAGGGTTACGTCTAAACAAGGATTATTCATTGAATCAAATAAACCTGAAATGGTACAGAAAAGAATTTATGCTGATCCAGAAGTCAATGCAGCTCTCGAGAAAATGCCGACATTAACACTCCCAAAAGCTGAAACATCAGATAATGACTTAAAGATTTATCTTCACAATATTCAAAGCCTTAGCAAACATTTCAGTGATCTTCAGATGGATTTTCGATGTAAAAATGCAGACATAATCTGCCTAACGGAGACTTGGCTGAGATCTGGACAAAACATGAATGATTTTGAAATAAATGGTTTCAGATTTCACCAAACGAATAGAGCGGATTCATATGATTGCACAAATGCACAAGTTTCTCAATTGCATGCCTCAAAAGGTGGTGGTGTGGGTGTTTACATAAAAGAAGCAACTTGTAATAAAATAGTTAGTTCACTTCCTGTGAAAAATATTGAAGGAATCTGTGTAAAATGTATGCCAGAAGATATTGTCGTTGTCACTGTATATCGCCCCAACTCCTTGGATGTTACAAAGTTTTTGATGCAACTCGAAAAGGTGATTACATATTACAAATCTCAGAGTAAATTCTTTGCATATCTTGGAGACTTCAATGAAGACGCATCTTCTGCAGGCCCTATTCAGACTTTTATGATTAAACATGGTTGTAGGCAAATCGTAAATTTCAAAACAACAGAAGGAGCTACTATTTTAGACCATGTTTATTTGTCAAATTCTTTAATGGCAAAAGTCGAAAGAGTATCAACTTACTACAGTTACCACGATGCGTTAATTTTGACCATCACACCAAGCAAATAGATATTTGCGGAAATTTTATTCTTGCTCCCTGCTAAAACTGGTTACAATTTTTTTTTCAGATTTCAATTTCAACTTTTGCAGATTTTATCAAAAATTTCAAAATCAATTTTATTCTTCATTTTTTGCACTTTAAATTTATATCCTATTCTGGCTATTATGTCTCAAACGGGTTAGTATATCCAATTTAGGCGATTGGTCCCAACCTGTATAATGTCTTAAAATTTTCTGACAAAATGATTAAAGTTTTCTGACAAAAGTATTAAAGTTACAAAAGAATTCATTTCATATTGATTATATAACGACAGACACTTCAAATTAGTGACCAAGATTTCGTTGAACGGCCCTTTAAGGAGATATGGGATCAAACCATAAATGTTCTTTCCCATATATCTCATGAACGGTAAAAAAATTTCTAAACATCGTTAATTAAATGTGTTTAAAATCAAATGACATTGCATTAGATATCAAGAAAAAGAGACTGACCCCTCAAATAAGTGGTCCAGATTGGTCTGAAGTCTTTTGTCTATGACTCTTTACTGAGAGATATTCTTTGAAATATCTTAGAAGCAAATAAATTTACCTTACAGTTATGTATCAGAGCAATGTAATGGTTTCCCCATTTGTTGCGTAGTAAGGGGTTCTTTGGGTCAAAAGTCCAAAATTTTCATCACCCATATCTCAAAATAAAAATATATATTGACATGCAGTAGAGAAAAAAACATGCTCAAAATAATGTACTAAACAAAATACAACCTTCAATGTTCGGTAAACGGCCCTCATACGGAGATAAAGGATCATTCTCTCAAACGTTCTTTCTGGGATAACTCAAGAAAGGTAATGTCTTGGAAACACTTGTTGAACAAAATGTGTTTGTAATTAAATGACCTTTCATTTGATGTTAACAAAAAGGATCTAACCTCTCAAATTTGGGATCCAAATAAATAAAACGTGTTTAAAATCAAATGACATTGCATTCGATATAAAGAAAAAGAGACTGACCCCTCAAATATGTGGCCCAGATGGGTCTGAAGTCTTTTGTCTATGACTGATTACTCAGAGATATTCTTTGAAATGTCTTAGAAGCAAATAAAATTTATCTAACAGTTATGTATCAGAGCAATGTAATGGTTTTCCCATTTGTACGTAATAAGGGGTTCTTTGGGTCAAAAGTCCAAAATTTTCATCACCCATATCTCAGAAAATAAAAATATATATTGACATGCAGTAGAGAAGAAAACATGCTCAAAAAATGAACTAAGCAAAATACAACCTTTAAAAGTTCGATTAACGGCCCTCGTACGGAGATAAAGGATCAATCTCTCAAACATTCTTCCTGGGATAAATCAAAAACGGTAATGCCTTGGAAACACTTGTTGAACAAAATGCGTTTGAAATTAAATGAACTTTCATTTGATGTTAACAAAAAGTGCCTAACCTCTCAAATTTGGGATCCAAATAAGTCTTTTAACTATAGCCGTTTACTGACAGATATTGTGTAAAAGGTTAAAGAATCAAAAATGATTTTAATACAGTTATTGTAACGATTTTTCATGTGTTACAAAAAAACATTTTTTAGGGGTCAAAAGTCCAAAATTTAAATCACCCATATCTCAGAAAGGAAAACTATATTGAATGCTGTATAAACGAAAATGTACCCAATTATTATGTAACAATACATTATCTTCAAAATTTCTTTAAAAGGCCCCCATAAGGAGATTACGGATCAACCTCTTTAACCCTCTTTCCGATATATCTTAAGAACGGTGACGAATTTCTTAATACTTGTTGAACACAATTTGTTTAAAACTAAATGACCTTTCATTTGATATCAAAAATGGACTAGCCCTTAAAATAAGGGCCCTATATGGGCCTTAACTCATTGATCTATAGCCCTTTACTGAAAAATATTTTGTAAAAGGTTATGAAAGAAAAATTAATTATAATACGTTTACATATCCAAACATTATAATAATGATATTCACATGCGTTACGTAATTAGATGTTTTAGGGACCAGATTTAAAAATCTTTAAAGGATGTGAACATGAAAAAATTAATTGTTGCTTAATAAATTTTAAAAGCCTTTTGAAACTTAAAAATGAGGTATGTAACCTTTTTGTTTATTTCTATCAAGAGATTTTATCAATTTAACACTCTCATTGAAAGGTTTATGGAGGTAATCCATTTTTCCCTAGCATGCATCTATTCTCTGACATCGATCACCCACATCGCTGCTAGTGACTGGGTCAATGTTGGAACTAGGCCAGTGTTTATGTACATGGTTGATAAAAGTTACGAAAAAAAATGCCTGGATGTGAAGAAAATTTTTTTACTGTCATATGAGGACAAAATTTTAGTACATTTCTACAGATGAACCTCCGATAACTATACATGATTTGTGCAAAAAATGAATAGATAAATTAATTTGTGAAATATGAGACCATGTTTGTATGGAGATCTGGCAGTCAGTGTTTAAATAAATAAAATGCTGTTTGTAGATATCAATTTAAATTAATATAAAAATGTAATTTCATTTTCTTTGTGGGGTTTCTTACCGTTACTTTTTATTTAAATGCCCTGGAAATTTTTCTGATTTGTTTTTATCTTTTTTGATAGATAAGATCTTGATGATACGTACGCAGGTTCTGTTTATGCTGTCAGAAGAATAACAAAACTTAGACACTTTTTAAAAATCAGGATGCTGAGCAATGCACCTTGTGTGCTCATTTATGAAGCACAAATAATGTTCAAACTCATAAACAAGAAATTCCCGAGTGCAAGAAAAAATAGGTCACAATACCACTGATCCACGGACATTCCATTCTAGTTACATGTCCTATTAACTGCTGGGGGGAATGCATCATTCTGAGATCCAAAATCTTCCTCCATAAACACTGTTTCAAAATAACAACTCTTTACATCCATTTCAAGTTTCAATCCACATTTCGATGATGGCATTTTATCTCTATTCGGCCTACTAAACGTGTGTAAAAATGCAATGTGTTGCCCTCTCTTAGATGCTTAGAGATAACCCAACAGTGAGGTAATGATTTTAACAATATGGCAGCTCTCATGGATTGCAAGAATTAGTTACTCTAAGTGGTATATATTCTTACTGATGAAACCTGCTCTGTCCAAACGTTTTTCAGATATCATTATACACACCTAACAGACAAATTTGAGCCCTTGATAATTTTTTCATGTTCACTTCCTTTAATCTCTTCTTTCTCAATAGAAAGAAATACAAGTATTTGAAAAAACAACGTTAGTACTTCACTCATATTTATCATGATTCGTTGTCGAATATCAAAGTCGAGATAACATATTACCATCTAAAAGTCGGACGGAAGACCTCCTCGTTGCTCGCAACGAGATCGTGTCTAGTTATTATTATTATTTTTTTCCCCGATTTTCTCAGAGATGACTGGATAGATTTTCTTGAAATTTTCAGGAATAATAGAGAATGATAAAGTGTAGGAATGATTTTTTCATTTCATAAAAATTCATTTCCGGTCGTCCGTTTCCTGTCCCGCAATGAAAAACCTTGTCACCTCGAGATCTCAAAGATGGTAAAGACTTGAACAACCAATTTTTGTAGAATGATAGACCTGTGTATGTAGATGTGTTTAAACACTTTTGTTTTGTTCGTCGTAACTTCCGGTCGTCGCCGGAAGCACTTCAAAAATAGTTATTTTACGCATTAAATTCATTTTCCGTAAATTAAATAAATAAGTATAATTCTATGCATAACTTATCTATGCAATGTTAAATCAACAAAAAAATTTTACTTCCGGTGAGATATCTCAATCATCTCAGGAAGCCTTTTTAAAACACATTTTGTACCCGCAAGATCTCAGAAACTATAAGTGATCAAGACACGGAACTTTCGTGGATGATAGACATTTGATTGAAGATGTGTTTAACTGGTTTCATTTTGTCTTCCGTCACTTCCGGTCCACACCGGAAGAGTTCAAACAAATCGAGCTGTTTATCAGTTTAACTGTTTTTCTTTGACATTTTTAGCTAGATAAATGAAATATAACGTACAAAAGGCAAGTATACAAGAAATGTTTAATAAAATTTACATTGAGCACTTCCGCATGTCCGTTTCCTGTCCCGAGACAAAAAACCTTATTTCGACGAGATCTCAAAAACGATGACGACTTGAACAACCAAACTTTGTGGGATGATAGACCTATGTATGAACATGTGTTAACACTGTTTTGTTTTGTTCGGCGTAACTTCCGGTCGTCACCGGAAGCACTTCACAAATTTTGTTTTCTTCATATTTTATTCATTTTACATAAAATGAAAATATCAGTATATAATCTTACATATGTCATCTATATAATGTTTAATTAGCAAATAAATTTTACTTCCGGTGAGATATCTCTAATGTCTCTGTGTAGCTTTCCATTTTACATATTTGATGTCCGTGAGATTTTTGTCACTGTAAGTGATTGAGATTATTCACAATATTTATCATATCCACTTTTTTTCTATGTGAGAGAAGCAATGTCTTACAGTTAAATTGATACATGTTTATCAAAACGGAAGACCTTTTTGTTGCTTTTGCAACAAGTGTCTAGTTATTATTAAGGTCTTCCGTTTCCAACGGAAGACCTTATAGTGATTGTAAGGTTTTTTATTATTATTATTTTTTTTTTCCCCTTTTTTTGTCCACAAGATTTCTCAGAGATGGCTGGATAGATTTTCTTGAAATTTTCAGGACTAATAGAATGTGTTAATATCTCGAGGCGTTTTTTTCATTTTGTCAAAAATCATTTCCGGTCGTCAGTTTCCTGTCCCGCGTTGAAAAAGCTTGTACATTCGAGATCTCAAAAACGGTAAAGACTTAAACATCCAAACTTTGTGGGATGATAGACCTATAGTTGTAGATGTGTTTAAACTATTTTGTTTTGTTCGTCGTAACTTCCGGTCGTCACCGGAAGTACTTCAAAATAAACAACTTTTATGCATTAAATTCTTTTTCAATAGAATGAATATCTAAGCATAAATATACACAAAAGTAATCTTTGCGATGTTATATCAACAACAAAATTCCACTTCCGGTGAGATATCTCAAATATCTCAGGTAGCTTTTTTGAAACACATTTTGTACACGCGAGATCTTAAAAACTATTAGTGATCAAAGCACAAGACTTTTATGGATGATAGACATTTGATTGAGGATGTGTTTAACCGGTTTCATTTTGTCTTCCGTCACTTCCGGTCCACACAGGAAGAGTTCAAACAAATCGAGCTGTTTATCAATTTAACTTTTTGTCTTTGATATCTGTAGTGTGCTCGATGAACAATAAAATGCAAAGGGCAAGTATACAAAAAATTATTAATAAAATTTACATTAAGCACTTCCGTTTGTCCGTTTCCTGTCCCGAGACAAAAAGCCTTATTTCGATGAGATCTCATAAACGGTGACAACTTGAACAATAAAACTTTGTAGGATGATAGACCTATGTATGTACATGTGTTTACACTATTCTGTTTTGTTCGGCGTAACTTCCGGTCGTCACCGGAAGCTCTTCAAAAATAACTATGTTTACGCATTTAATTCTTTTGCCATAGAATAGATATATAAGTATAAATCTATACATAAGTTATCAATGCAATGTTATATCAACAAAACAATTCTACTTCCGGTGAGATATCTCAAATATCTCAGGTAGCTTTTTTGAAACACATTTTGTACAAACGAGTTCTCAGAAACTATAAGTGATCAAAGCGCAAAACGTTCATGGATGATAGACATTTTATTGAAGATATGTTTAACCGGTTTCATTTTGTCTTCCGTCACTTCCGGTTCACACAAGAGGAGTTCAAACAAATCGAACTTTTTATCAGTTTAACTCTTTTTCTTTGATATTTGTAGTGAGCTCGATGAACAATAATGTACAAAAGACAACTATACAAGAAATATTTAATACAATTTACATTTAACACTTCCGTTTGTCCGTTTCCTGTCCCGAGACAAAAAACCTTATTTCGACGAGATCTCATAAACGATGTCGACTTGAACAATCAAACTTTGTGGGATGATAGACCTAGATATGTACATTTTTTTAAACTATTTTATTTTGTTCGGCGTAACTTCCGGCTTTCACCGGAAGCACTACAAATAATATGTTTTTCCTTTATTTATTTCTTTTACATGGAATGAATATATCAGTATACAATTTTAGATGTGTCATCTTTATAATGTTAAATTTTCAAAAACCTGTCCCTTCCGGTGAGATATCTCAAATATCTCTATGTAGCTTTCCCTTTTACAAATTTGATGCCCGCAAGATTTTTGTCACTGTAAGTGAATGAGACACAAAGCTTTCATGAATGATAGATATTTGATTGATGATATGTTTAGTGGGTTTTATTTTGTCAACTGCCACTTCCGGTTTTCACTGGAAGGATTCAAATTAATCATATTTTTAACAACCAAACTTTGTAACCTGTTTTGTTTAGTTCGGCATTACTTCCGGTCGTCACAGAGAGTACTTCAAAAATTGATTTCTTTTTCAATCTCGTTGTTTTACATGGAAGTAACGTCTGGATGTATCGTTTACCATACTTATCATATTAACTATTTTCTCTGTGTAAGAGAAGCAATGTCTACGGTTAAATTGATTCATGTATATCAAAACGGAAGACCTTTTTGTTGCTTTTGCAACAAGAGTCTAGTTATTATTATTATTTTTTTCCCAGTTTTTGTCCACAAGATATCTCAGAGATGGCTGGATAGATTTACTTGAAATTTTCAGGATTGATAGAAAATGATCATATCTCTAGGCGATTTTTTCATTTTTTGAAAATTCATTTCCTGTCGTCCGTTTCCTGTCCCGCGACAAAAAGCTTGTCACATCGAGATCTCAGAAACGATAAAGATTTGAACACCCAAACTTTGAGTGATGATAGACCTATAGTTGTAGATGTGTTTAAACATTTTTGTTTTGTTCGGCGTAACTTCCGGTCGTCACCGGAAGCGCTTCAATTTTTTTTGTTTTTAAGGATTTAATTTATTTTCCATAGAATAAAGATATTAGTATAGATCCTTACATATGCCATCTATACAGTGTTGAATAAACAAAAAAAATCTACTTCCGGTGAGATATCTCGATTATCTCAGGAAGCTTTTTTAAAACATATTTTGTACCCGCAAGTTCTCAGGTACTGTACGTGATCAAGACACGAAACTTTTACTAAACATAGACATTTGATTGAAGATGTGTTTAAACAGTTTCATTTTGTCTTCCGTCACTTCCGGTCCACAGCGGAAGAGTTCAAACAAATTAAACTGTTTATCCGTTAAACTGTTTTAATTTGATAGTTTTAGCTACTTCGATGAATAATAATGTAAAAGAGGAAAGTAACAAGATATAAAAAATTTAAATTTCATTAAGCACTTCCGTTTGTCCGTTTCCTGTCCCGAGACAAAAAACCTTATATCGACGAGATCTCAAAAACGGTAACGACTTCAACAACCAAACTTTGTAGGATTATAGACCTATGTATGGACACGTGTTAACACTATTTTATTTTATCCGGCGTAACTTCCGGTCTTCACAGGAAGTACACCCAATTTTGATATTTTTAAAAATATTTTGGTTATTTAGCGTATAAGTAACATTTTATCTATAGAAATACAAAAAGTCATCTACACATGGTAAAAAAATGTTCTACTTCCGGTGAGACATCTCATATATCTCAGATAGCCTTCTTTTTTAAAAACAAAGAATAAATAAGATCTAAGAAACTATGATAGATCAAGACACAAAACTTATATATATTATATTCATTTTCTGTTTACAAGACAACTGGATTTCTTGTGCATATTAATACATGAGGAACGGAAGACCTTTTTGTTGCTATAGCAACAAGAGTCTAGTTATTATTATTATTATTATTATTTTCCCAGTTTTTGTCCACAAGATATCTCAGAGATGGCTAGATAGATTTACTTGAAATTTTCAGGATTGATAGAAAATGATCATATCTCCAGGCGATTTTTTCATTTTTTTAAAATTCATATCCTGTCGTCCGTTTTCTGTCCCGCGACAAAAAGCTTGTCACATCGAGATCTCAGAAATGATAAAGATTTGAACATCCAAACTTTGAGGGATGATAGACCTATAGTTGTAGATGTGTTTAAACATTTTTGTTTTGTTCGGCGTAACTTCCGGTCGTCACCGGAAGCTCTTCAAATTTTTTTGTTTTTACGTATTTAATTTATTTTCCATAGAATAAAGATATTAGTATAGATCCTTACATATGACATCTATACAATGTTGAATAAACAAAAAAATTCTACTTCCGGTGAGATATCTCGATTATCTCAGGAAGCTTTTTTAAAACATATTTTGTACCCGCAAGTTCTCAGGTACTGTACGTGATCGAGACACGAAACTTTTACTACACATAGACATTTGATTGAAGATGTGTTTAAACAGTTTCATTTTGTCTTCCGTCACTTCCGGTCCACAGCGGAAGAGTTCAAACAAATCAAACTGTTTATCCGTTAAACTGTTTTTATTTGATAGTTTTAGCTACTTCGATGAATAATAATGTAAAATAGGAAAGTAACAAGATATAAAAAATTTAAATTTCATTAAGCACTTCCGTTTGTCCGTTTCCTGTCCCGAGACAAAAAACCTTATATCGACGAGATCTCAAAAACGGTAACGACTTCAACAACCAAACTTTGTAGGATTAAATTACTGTGTATGGACACGTGTTAACACTATTTTATTTCATCCGGCGTAACTTCCGGTCTTCACAGGAAGTACACCCAATTTTGATATTTTTAAAAATATTTTGGTTATTTAGCATTGAAGTAACATTTTAGCTATAGAAATACAAAAAGTCATCTACACATGGTAAAAAAAAGTTCTACTTCCGGTGAGACATCTCATATATCTCGGATAGCCTTCTTTTTTAAAAACAAAGAATAAATAAGATCTCAGAAACTATGATAGATCAAGATACAAAACTTATATATATTATATTCATTTTCTGTTTACAAGATAACTGGATTTCTTGTGCAGATTAATACATGAGGAACGGAAGACCTTTTTGTTGCTATAGCAACAAGAGTCTAGTTTATTATTATTTTTTTCCCATTTTTTGTCCACAAGATATCTCAGAGATGGCTTGATCGATTTACTTCAAGTTTTCAGGAGTGATAGAAAATGATCGTATCTCGAGGCTTTTTTTTCATTTTTTCAAAATCGACTTCCTGTCGTCTGTTTCCTGTCCCGCGACAAAAAGCTTGTCACATCGAGATCTCAGAAACGATAAAGATTTGAACATCCAAACTTTGAGGGATGATAGACCTATAGTTGTAGATGTGTTTAAACACTTTTGTTTTGTTCGTCGTAACTTCCGGTCGTCACCGGAAGCTCTTCAAAAATTTTTGTTTTTACGTATTTAATTTATTTTCCATAGAATAAAAATATTAGTATAGATCCTAACAAATGTCATCTATGCAATGTTAAATAAACAAAAAAGTTCTACTTCCGGTGAGATATCTCGATTATCTCAGGAAGCTTTTTTAAAACATATTTTGTACCTGCAAGTTCTCAGGTACTGTACGTGATCAAGACACAAAACTTTCACTAATCATAGACATTTGATTGAAGATGTGTTTAAACAGTTTCATTTTGTCGTCCGTCACTTCCGGTCCACAGCGGGGGAGTTCAAACAAATCAAACTGTTTATCCGTTAAACTGTTTTTATTTGATAGTTTTAGCTACTTCGATGAATAATAATGTAAAATAGGAAAGTAACAAGATATAAAAAATTTAAATTTCATTAAGCACTTCCGTTTGTCCGTTTCCTGTCCCGAGACAAAAAACCTTATATCGACGAGATCTCAAAAACGGTAACGACTTCAACAACCAAACTTTGTAGGATTAAATTACTGTGTATGGACACGTGTTAACACTATTTTATTTCATCCGGCGTAACTTCCGGTCTTCACAGGAAGTACACCCAATTTTGATATTTTTAAAAATATTTTGGTTATTTTGCATGGAAGTAACATTTTAGTTACAAAAATACAGGAGGTCATCCACACATGGTAAAAAAACCCAAAAAAGTTCTACTTCCGGTGAGACATCTCAAATATCTCAGATAGCCTTCTTTTAAAAAAACAAACTACCCCCAAAATCTCAGAAACAGTGAGAGATCATGACACAAAACTTGTATGGATAATGGACATTTGAATGAACATGTGTTGAACGGGTTCCATTTGGTCGTACGTCACTTCCGGTTTTCACTCGAAGTGTTCAAGCAATAAAAGATTTTTTGTTTTGTTTTAACATTAGAATTTTTTAACATTTTACTCAATGTGATGAACAATAACGTATCATAGGTAAATGTACTAAAATACGTATTTTCAATTTCTTAATCACTTCCGTTCGTTCGTTTCCGGTCCCGAGACAAAAACCTTTTCTCAACGAGATATTATAACTAACAAAAACTTGAACATCCAAACTTTGAGGAAAGACAAGGCAATGTATGAAGATATGTTTACTATGTTTTGTATGATCCGGCGTAACTTCCGGTCGTCACAGAAAGTACTCAAAAAATGACGTTTTGTCTTTTTGTTTTCTTTATTTCTTGGGAATTCCTTTACAGTATAAATTATATCCGTTTTCTGTTTACAACAGAAATGGATCTTTTGTACAGATTTATATGTGAGGAACGGAAGACGTTTTTGTTGCTATAGCAACAAGAGTCTAGTTAAGGTCTTCCGTTTCCAACGGAAGACCTTATAGTGATTGTAATGTTTCTTATTATTATTATTATTTTTTTTTTTCCTTTTTTTGTCCACAAGATTTCTCAGAGTTGGTTGGATAGATTTTCTTGAAATTTTGAGGACTAATAGAAAATGATAATATCTCTAGGCGTTTTTTTCATTTTGTCAAAATTCATATCCGGTTGTCCGTTTCCTGTCCCGCGTCGAAAAAGCTTGTACATTCGAGATCTCAAAAACGGTAAGGACTTGAACATTCCAACTTTGTGGGATGATAGACCTATAGCTGTAGATGTGTTTAAACTATTTTGTTTTGTTCGTCGTAACTTCCGGTCGTCACCGGAAGTACTTAGAAAATAACAACTTTTCAGCATTTATTTCATTTTAAATAGAATAATATATAAGTATAAATTTTATGCATAAGGTATCTATGCGATGTTATATCAACAATAAAATTCTACTTCCGGTGAGATATCTCGAATATCTCAGATAGCTTTTTTGAAAAACATTTTGTACAAACGAGATCTCAGAAAGTATAAGTGATCAAAGCACAAGACTTTCATGGATGATAGACATTTGATTGAGGATGTGTTTAACCTGTTTCATTTGGTCTTCCGTCACTTCCGGTCCACACAGAAAGAGTTAAAACAAATCAATCGGTTTATCAGTTTAACTTTTTGTCTTTGATATTTGTAGTGTGCTCCATGAACAATAAAATACAAAGGGCAAGTATACAAAAAATATTTCATAAAATTTAAATTAAGCACTTCCGTTTGTCCGTTTCCTGTCCCGAGACAAAAAACCTTATTTCGATGAGATCTCAAAAACGGTGACGACTTGAAGAATAAAACTTTGTGGGATGATAGACCTATGTTAGTACATGTGTTTACACTATTCTGTTTTGTTCGGCGTAACTTCCGGTCGTCACCGGAAGCACTTCAAAAATAACTACTTTTACGCATTAAATTCTTTAGCCATAGAATAGATATATAAGTATAAGTCTATACACACGTTATCAATGCAATGTTATCTCAACAACAAAATTCTACTTCCGGTGAGATATCTCGAATATCTCAGATAGCTTTTTTGAAAAACATTTTGTACAAACGAGATCTCAGAAAGTATAAGTGATCAAAGCACAAGACTTTCATGGATGATAGACATTTGATTGAGGATGTGTTTAACCTGTTTCATTTGGTCTTCCGTCACTTCCGGTCCACACAGAAAGAGTTTAAACAAATCAATCGGTTTATCAGTTTAACTTTTTGTCTTTGATATTTGTAGTGTGCTCCATGAACAATAAAATACAAAGGGCAAGTATACAAAAAATATTTCATAAAATTTAAATTAAGCACTTCCGTTTGTCCGTTTCCTGTCCCGAGACAAAAAACCTTATTTCGATGAGATCTCAAAAACGGTGACGACTTGAAGAATAAAACTTTGTGGGATGATAGACCTATGTTTGTACATGTGTTTACACTATTCTGTTTTGTTCGGCGTAACTTCCGGTCGTCACCGGAAGCACTTCAAAAATAATTACTTTTACGCATTAAATTCTTTAGCCATAGAATAGATATATAAGAATAAGTCTATACACACGTTATCAATGAAATGTTATCTCAACAACAAAATTCTACTTACGGTGAGATATCTCAAATATCTCAGGTAGCTTTTTTGAAACACATTTTGTACAAACGAGATATCAGAGACTATAAGAGATCAAAGCACAAGACTTTCATGGATGATAGACATTTGATTGAGGATGTGTTTAACTGGTTTTATTTTGTCTTCCGTCACTTCCGGTCCACACAGGAAGAGTTTAAACAAATCGAGCTGTTTATCAGTTTAATTTTTTGTCTTTGATATATGTAGTGTGCTCCATGAACAATAATGTACAAAAGGGAAGTATACAAAAAATATTTCATAAAATTTAAATTAAGCACTTCCGTTTGTCCGTTTCCTGTCCCGAGACAAAAAACCTTATTTCGATGAGATCTCAAAAACGGTGACGACTTGAAGAATAAAACTTTGTGGGATGATAGACCTATGTTTGTACATGTGTTTACACCATTCTGTTTTGTTCGGCGTAACTTCCGGTCGTCACCGGCAGCACTACATTTAATATGTTTTTTCTTTATTTATTTCTTTTACATGGAATGAATATATCAGTATACAATCTTAGATGTGTCCTCTTTAAAATGTTAAATTTTCAAATAACTGTTACTTCCGGTGAGATATCTCAAATATCTCTATGTAGCTTTCCTTTTTACAAATGTGATGCCCGCGAGATTTTTGTCACTTAAGGTGATTGAGACTCGAAGCTTTCATGAATGATAGACATTTGATTGATGATATGTTTAGCGGGTTTTATTTTGTCAACTGCCACTTCCGGTTTTCACCGGATTCAAATAAATCATATTTTTAACCAGTTTAACTGAATTTCTTGGGTGTTTCATCTAGCCTGATAAACAGTAATGTACGCTAAGCAAATGTACGAAAAATACCAGCTTTTTTATTAATCACTTCCGTTTGTCCGTTTCCCGTCTCCAGACAAAATCTTTTGTTTCAAAGAGATTTCAGACTTGGCAGAAACGTTAACAACCAAACTTTGAGGAAAGATTGACTTATAATTGTACAAATTTTTAACCTGTTTTGTTTAGTTCAGCATTACTTCCGGTCGTCACAGAGAGTACTTCAAAAACTTATTTCTTTTTCAATCTCGTTGTTTTACATGGAAGTAACGTCTGAATATATCTTTTACAATAATTATCATATCAACTATTTACTCTATGTAAGTGAAGCAATGTCTTCGGTTAAATTGATTCATGTATATCAAAACGGAAGACCTTTTTGTTGCTTTTGCAACAAGAGTCTAGTTAAGGTCTTCCGTTTCCAACGGAAGACCTTATAGTGATTGTAAGGTTTTTTATTATTATTATTTTTTTTTCCCCCTTTTTTTGTCCACAAGATTTCTCAGAGATAGCTGGATAGATTTTCTTGAAATTTTCAGGACTAATAGAAAGTGTTAATATCTCGAGGCGTTTTTTTCATTTTGTCAAAAATCATTTCCGGTCGTCCGTTTCCTGTCCCGCGTTGAAAAAGCTTGTACATTCGAGATCTCAAAAACGGTAGAGACTTAAACATCCAAACTTTGTGGGATGATAGACCTATAGTTGTAGATGTGTTTAAACTATTTTGTTTTGTTCGTCGTAACTTCCGGTCGTCACCGGAAGTACTTCAAAATTAACAACTTTTACGCATTAAATTCCTTTTCAATAGAATAAATATTTTAGCATAAATATACACAAAAGTAATCTTTGCGATGTTATATCAACAACAAAATTCCACTTCCGGTGAGATATCTCAAATATCTCAGGAAGCTTTTTTGAAACACATTTTGTACAAACGAGATATCAGTGACTATAAGAGATCAAAGGATAAGACTTTTATGGATGATAGACATTGGATTGAGGATGTGTTTAACCGGTTTCATTTTGTCTTCCGTCACTTCCGGTCCACACAGAAAGAGTTCAAACAAATCGAGCTGTTTATCAGTTTAACTTTTTGTTTTTGATATCTGTAGTGTGCTCGATGAACAATAAAATGCAAAGGGCAAGTATACAAAAAATAACTAATAAAATTTACATTAAGCACTTCCGTTTGTCCGTTTCCTGTCCCGAGACAAAATACCTTATTTCGATGAGATCTCAAAAACGGTGACAACTTGAACAATCAAACTTTGTGGGATGATAAACCTATGTATGTACATGTGTTTACACTATTTTGTTTTGCTCGGCGTAACTTCCGGTCGTCACCGGAAGCTCTTCAAAAATAACTATTTTTACGCATTAGATTATTTTGCCATAGAATTTATATATAAGTATAAATCTATACATACGTTATCAATGCAATGCTATATCAACAAAAAAATTCTACTTCCGGTGAGATATCTCAAAAATCTCAGGTAGCTTTTTCAAACACATTTTGTACAAACGAGTTCTCAGAAACTATAAGTGATCATAGCGCAAAACGTTCATGGATGATAGACATTTTATTGAAGATATGTTTAACCGGTTTCATTTTGTCTTCCGTCACTTCCGGTCCACACAAGAGGAGTTCAAACAAATCGAACTTTTTATCAGTTTAACTGTTTTTCTTTGATATTTGTAGTGAGCTCGATGAACAATAATGTACAAAAGACAAGTATACAAGAAATATTTAATACAATTTACATTGAACACTTCCGTTTGTCTGTTTCCTGTCCAGAGACAAAAAACTTTATTTCGACGAGATCTCATAAACGATGTCGACTTGAACAATCCAACTTTGTGGGATGATAGACCTATATATGTACATGTTTTTAAACTATTTTATTTTGTTCGGCGTAACTTCCGGTTGTCACCGGAAGCACTACAAATGATATGTTTGTTCTTTATTTATTTCTTTTACATGGAATGAATATATCAGTATACAATCTTAGATGTGTTATCTTTATAATGTTAAATTTTCAAATAACTGTTCCTTCTGGTGAGATATCTCAAATATCTCTATGTAGCTTTCCCTTTTACAAATTTGATGCCCGCAAGATTTTTGTCACTGTAAGTGAATGAGACACAAAGCTTTCATGAATGATAGACATTTGATTGATGATATGTTTAGTGGGTTTTATTTTGTCAACTGCCACTTCCGGTTTTCATCGGAAGGATTAAAAAAAATCATATTTTTAACAACCAAACTTTGTAACCTGTTTTGTTTAGTTCGGCATTACTTCCGGTCGTCACATAAAGTACTTCAAAAATTGATTTATTTTTCAATCTCGTTGTTTTACATGGAAGTAACGTCTGGATATATCATTTACAATACTTATCATATTAACTATTTTCTCTATGTAAGAGAAGCAATGTCTACGGTTAAATTGATTCCTGTATATCAAAACGGAAGACCTTTTTGTTGCTTTTGCAACAAGAGTCTAGTTATTATTATTATTTTTTTCCCAGTTTTTGTCCACAAGATATCTCAAAGATGGCTGGATAGATTTACTTGAAATTTTCAGGATTGATAGAAAATGATAATATCTCTAGGCGATTTTTTCATTTTTTTAAAATTCATTTCCTGTCGTCCGTTTCCTGTCCCGCGACAAAAAGCTTGTCACATCGAGATCTCAGAAAGGATAAAGATTTGAACATCCAAACTTTGAGGGATGATAGACCTATAGTTGTAGATGTGTTTAAACATTTTTGTTTTGTTCGGCGTAACTTCCGGTCGTCACCGGAAGCTCTTCCAATTTTTTTGTTTTTACGTATTTAATTTATTTTGCATAGAATAAAGATATTACTATAGATCCTTACATATGTCATCTATACAATGTTGATATCAACAAAAAAATTCTACTTCCGGTGAGATATCTCGATTATCTCAGGAAGCTTTTTTAAAACATATTTTGTACCCGCAAGTTCTCAGGTACTGTACGTGATCAAGACACGAAACTTTTACTTAACATAGACATTTGATTGAAGATGTGTTTAAACAGTTTCATTTTGTCTTCCGTCACTTCCGGTCCACAGCGGAAGAGTTCAAACAAATCAAACTGTTTATCCGTTAAACTGTTTTAATTTGATAGTTTTAGCTACTTCGTTGAATAATAATGTAAAATAGGAAAGTAACAAGATATAAAAAATTTAAATTTCATTAAGCACTTCCGTGTGTCCGTTTCCTGTCCCGAGACAAAAAACCTTATATCGACGAGATCTCAAAAACGGTAACGGCTTCAACAACCAAACTTTGTAGCATTATAGACCTATGTATGGACACGGGTTAACACTATTTTATTTCATCCGGCGTAACTTCCGGTCTTCACAGGAAGTACACCCAATTTTGATATTTTTAAAAATATTTTGGTTATTTTGCATTGAATTAACATTTTAGCTATAGAAATACAAAAAGTCATCTACACATGGTAAAAAAAAGTTCTACTTCCGGTGAGACATCTCATATATCTCAGATAGCCTTCTTTTTTAAAAACAAAGAATAAATAAGATCTCAGAACTATGATAGATCAAGACACAAAACTTATATATATATTATTCATTTTCTGTTTACAAGATAACTGGATTTCTTGTGCAGATTAACACATGAGGAACGGAAGACCTTTTTGTTGCTATAGCAACAAGAGTCTAGTTAAGGTCTTCCGTTTCCAACGGAAGACCTTATAGTGATTGTAATGTTTCTTTTTATTATTATTATTCTTATTTTTTTCCCCGATTTTCTCAGAGATGACTGGATATATTTCCTTGAAATTTTCAAGAATAGTAGGAAATGGTAAACACTAGGGACGTTTTTTTCATTTTTTCAAAAATCGTTTCCGGTCGTCCGTTTCCTGTCCCACAACAAAAAAGCTTGTCACCTCAAGATCTCAAGAATGGTAAAGACTTGAACAACGAAACTTTGTACGATAATAGACTTGTGTATGTAGATGTGTTTAAACTATTTTGTTTTGTTCGTCGTTACTTCCGGTCGTCACCGGAAGCACTTCATTAAATAGTCATTTCACGTAATAAATTTATTTTCCACAAATTAAATATATAAGTATAAATCTACACATACGTTATCTATGCAATTTTAAATCAACAAAAAAATTCTACTTCCGGTGAGATATCTCAATCATCTCAGGTAGCTGTTTTAAAACACATTTTGTACCCGCGAGATCTCAGAAACTATAGGTGATCAAGGCCCGAAACTTTCATGGATGATAGACATTTGATTGAAGATGTGTTTAACCGGTTTTGTTTTGTCTTCCGTCACTTCCGGTCCACACAGGAAGAGTTCAAACAAATCGAGCTGTTTATCAGTTAAACTTTTTGTCTTTGATATCTGTAGTGTGCTCGATGAACAATAAAATGCAAAGGGCAAGTATACAAAAAATATCTAATAAAATTTACATTAAGCACTTCCGTTTGTCCGTGTCCTGTCCCGAAACAAAAAACCTTGATTCCTAGAGATCTCAAAAACGGTGACTACTTGAACAATAAAACTTTGTGGGATGATAGACGTATGTATGTACATGTGTTTACAATATTCTGTTTTGTTCGGCGTAACTTCCGGTCGTCACCGGAAGCTCTTCAAAAATAACTATTTTTACGCATTAAATTATTTTGCCATAAAATAGATATATAAGTATAAATCTATACATAAGTAAACAATGCAATGCTATATCAACAAAAAAATTCTACTTCCGGTGAGATATCTCAAATATCTCAGGTAGCTTTTTTGAAACTCATTTTGTACAAACAAGTTCTCAGAAACTATAAGTGATCAAAGCACAAAACGTTCATGAATGATAGAGATTATATTGAAGATATGTTTAACCGGTTTCATTTTATCTTCCGTCACTTCCGGTCCACACAAAAGGAGTTCAAACAAATCGAACTGTTTATTAGTTTAACTGTTTTTCATTGATATTTGTAGTGACTTCGATGAACAATAATGTACAAAAGACAAGTATACAAGAAATATTTAATACAATTTACATTGAACGTTTCCGTTTGTCCGTTTCCTGTCCCGAGACAAAAAACCTTATTTCGACGAGATCTCATAAATGATGTCGACCTGAACAATCAAACTATGTGGGATGATAGACCTATATATGTACATTTTTTTTCAAACTTTTTTATTTTGTTCGGCGTAACTTCCGGTTGTCACCGGAAGCACTACAAATAATATGTTTTTTCTTTATTTATTTCTTTCACATGGAATGAATATATCAGTACACAATCTTAGATGTGTCATCTTTATAATGTTAAATTTTCAAATAACTGTTCCTTCCGGTGAGATATCTCAAATATCTCTGTGTAGCTTTCCCTTTTACAAATTTGATGCCCGCAAAATTTTTGTCACTGTAAGTGAATGAAACACAAAGCTTTCATGGATGATAGACATTTGATTGATGATATGTTTAGCGGGTTTTATTTTGTCAACTGCCACTTCCGGTTTTCACCGGAAGGATTCAAATAAATCATATTTTTAACAACCAAACTTTATAACCTGTTTTGTTTAGTTCGGCATTACTTCCGGTCGTCACAGAGAGTACTTCAAAAATTGATTTCTTTTTCAATCTCGTTGTTTTACATGGAAGTAACGTCTGGATATATCATTTACAATACTTATCATATTAACTATTTTCTCTATGTAAGAGAAGCAATGTCTACGGTTAAATTGATTCATGTATATCAAAACGGAAGACCTTTTTGTTGCTTTTGCAACAAGAGTCTAGTTATTAAGGTCTTCCGTTTCCAACGGAAGACCTTATAGTGATTGTAATGTTTCTTATTAAGGTCTTCCGTTTCCAACGGAAGACCTTATAGTGATTGTAAGGTTTTTTATTATTATTATTTTTTTTTTTCCTTTTTTTGTCCACAAGATTTCTTGGAGATGGCTGAATAGATATTTTTGAAATTTTCTGGAATGAAAGACAATGATAATATCTCTAGGCGTTTTTTTCATTTTTTCAAAATTCATTTCCGGTCGTGCGTTTCCTGTCCCGCGTTGAAAAAGCTTGTCACCTCGAGATCTCAAAAACGGTAAAGTTTTGAACACCCAAACTTTGTGGGATGATAGACCTATAGCTGTAGATGTGTTTAAACTATTTTTTTTTGTTCGTCGTAACTTCCGGTCGTCACCGGAAGCACTTCAAAAATTATTATTTCTCCGCATTAAATTTCTTTTCCATAGAATAAACATAAAAATATAATTCTATACATAAGTTACCTATGCGATGTTATATCAACAAAAAAATTCTACTTCCGGTGAGATATCTCAATTATCTCAGGTAGCTTTTTAAAAACACAATTTGTACCCGCGAGATCTCGGAAACTATAAGCGATCAAGACACGAAACTTTCATGGATGATAGACATTTGATTGAAGATGTGTTTAACCGGTTTCATTTTGTCTTCCGTCACTTCCGGTCCATACCGGAAGAGTTAAAAAAATCGAGCTGTTTATCAGTTTAACTGTTTTCCTTTGATATTTTTTAGTTAGATAAATGAAAAATAATGTACAAATGGCAAGTATACAAGAAATATTGAATACAATTCAGATTGAACACTTCCGTTTGCCCGTTTCCTGTCCAGAAACCATAAACCTTATTTCGACGAGATCTCAAAAACAGTAACGACTTGAACAACCAAACTTTGTGGGATGATAGACCTATGTATGTACATGTGATAACACTATTTTGTTTTATCCGGCGTAACTTCCGGTCGTCACAGGAAGTACACCCAATTTTGATTTTTTAAAAATATTTTGGTTATTTAGCATTGAAGTAACATTTAGCTATAGAAATACAAAAAGTCATCTACACATGGTAAAAAAAAGTTCTACTTCCGGTGAGACATCTCATATATCTCAGATAGCCTTCTTTTTTAAAAACAAAGTATAAATAAGATCTCAGAGACTGTGATAGATCAAGACACAAAGCTTATTTATATTATATCCATTTTCTGTTTACAAGATAACTGGATTTTTTGTGCAGATTAATACATGAGGAACGGAAGACCTTTTTGTTGCTATAGCAACAAGAGTCTAGTTATTATTATTATTTTTTTTTTTCCTTTTTTTGTCCACAAGATTTCTCAGAGATGGCTGGATAGATTTTTGTGAAAGTTTCTGGAATAAAAAGCAATGACAATATCTCGAGGCGTTTTTTTCATTTTGTCAAAAATCATTTCCGGTCGTCCGTTTCCTGTCCCGCGTTGAAAAAGCTTGTATCAACGAGATCTCAAAAACGGTAAAGACTTGAACATCCAAATTTTGTGGGATGATAGACCTATAGCTGTAGATGTGTTTAAACTATTTTGTTTTGTTCGTCGTAACTTCCGGTCGTTACCGGAAGCACTTAAAAAATAACTCCTTTTCGCAAAAAATTTCTTTTCCATAAAATAAATATCTAAGTATAAATCTATGCATAGGTTATCTATGCGATGTTATATCAACAAAAAAATTCTACTTCCGGTGAGATATCTCAAATATCTCAGGTAACTTTTTTTAAACACATTTTGTACAAACGAGATCTCAAAAACTATAAGTGATCAAAGCACAAAACTTTCATGGATGATAGACATTTGCTTGAAGATGTTTTTAACCGGTTTCGTTTTGTCTTCCGTCACTTCCGGTCCACACAGGAAGTGTTCAAACAAATAGAGCTGTTTATCAGTTTAACTGTTTTCCTTTGATATTTGTAGTGAAATCGATGAACAATTAAATAGAAAGGGCAAGTACAAAAAAAATATTAAATACAATTTACATTGAGCACTTCCGTTTGTCCATTTCCTGTCCCGA
The DNA here is from genome assembly GCF_963853765.1 of Magallana gigas. Classification (NCBI taxonomy): domain Eukaryota; kingdom Metazoa; phylum Mollusca; class Bivalvia; order Ostreida; family Ostreidae; genus Magallana; species Magallana gigas. The sequence goes on from NC_088861.1 coordinate 42,215,846, forward strand.
GACAAAAAACCTTATATGACGAGATCTCAAAAACGGTGACGACTTGAACAATCAAACATTGTGGGTTGGTTGACCTATGTATGTAGATGTGTTTACACTATTTTATTTTGTTCGGCGTAACTTCCGGTCGTCACCGGAAGCACTTCAAAAATTATTATTTTCCTTAATTTATACATTTCACATGGAATGAATATATCAGTATACAATCTTAGATATTACATCTATATAATGTTGAAATAGCAAATAAATTGTACTTTCCGTGAGATATCTCAAATATCTCTATGTAGCTTTCCTTTTTAGAAATGTGATGCCCGCGAGATTTTTGTCACTTTAAGTGATTAGGACAGGAAGCTTTAATGAATGGTTGACATTTGATTAAAGATGTCTTTAACGGGTTTTATTTTGTCAACTGTCACTTCCGGTTCTCACCGGAAGGGTTCAAACAAATCATGTTTCAACAAGTTTAACTAACTTTCTTGGGTGTTTTATCTAGTCTAATAAACAGTGATGTACGCTAAACAAATGTACGTACTAGAAATACCAGGTTTTGTTTTTTTTATCACTTCAGTTCGTCCGTTTTCGGTCCTGAGACAAAAAACATTGTTTCAAAGATATCTCAGATTTGGCAGAGACGTAAACAACCAAACTTTGAGGAAAGATTGACTTATGATTGTACAAATGGTTAACATGTTTTGTTAAGTTCAGCGTTACTTCCGGTCGTCAAAGAATATACTTCAAAAATTGATTTTTCATTCTCGTTGTTTTACATGGAAGAAACGTCTGGAAATATCATTCACAATAATTATGATATCCACTATTTTTTCTATGTGAGAGAAGAAATGTCTTACAGTTAATTTGAAACATGTATATCAAATTTTAAAACGCTTTGTGGGATGATAGATCTATGTAGATACATGCGTTAACACTATTTTGTTTGATCCGGCGTAACTTCCAGTCGTCACAGGAAGTACACCCATTTCAATTTAAAAAAAAATAGTTTGGTTACTTAAGATGGAAGTAACATTTAAGCTGTAGAAATACAAACGGTCATCTACGCATGGTAAAAAAACAAAAAAAGTTCTACTTCCGGTGAGACATCTCAAATATCTCAGGTAGCCTTCTTTTATGAAAACAAAGTACCCGCAAGACCTCAGAAACTATGAAAGATCAAGACACCAAACTTATATGGATGATGGACATTTTTTTTTACTTAAGATTTTTTTTAACATTTTACTTAGTGTGATGAACAGTAATGTACCGTAGGTAAATGTACTAAAAATATCTACTTTTAATTTCCTTAGTCCGTTTCCGGTCCTGAGACAAAATCTTTTCCTCAACGAGATACTATAACTAACAAAAACATGAACATACAAACTTTGAGGAGTGACAAAACAATGTATGAAGATATGTTTACTATGTTCTGAATGATCCGGCGTAACTTCCGGTCGTCACAGAAAGTACTCAAAAATTGACACCTCGACTTTTATTTTGTTTAACTTAGAAATAATTTCTTTGGAATTCCTTTACGAACAAGAGTTACTTTTAATTTCATTTAACACTACCGGTTGATCACACTCACCTGACTGATATATCTCAACTTTGCTTGCAGGGCAAACAGAAAACAAAAACAATTCATTAATAAAAGAATAATTAATTTTATTCAGCAATACACAATTTGTTGACTATATGGCATTATTTGTTATGAACAATTGGGCATTTGTGTATGAAAAAAAATCCAAAAATCCATTATTAAGTACAATAAATGGAACAAATGAAAAATAACAATATCATGCTGTCACGGTTAATCTAACAATTCGATGCGTCGTGAAGTTTTTCAAAGACAACAAACCTGCATATTTTGAAATTGTATACCTTTCCTCAGGTGTTATATGATTTTTCCAAAGAGATGGGTTATGTGTTACTTTTTTCGTATTTTTATACGCTGGTCATTGACACTGTCTTTACAATGATATGAACAATGTCCACACGTGTGGACAAGCAACTGACAAACATGGATTTCCTTGGGTATTCTGATTTAAAAAGGTTCAATGTCCATCACGTTTACAAAATAATCAATCATGGGATTGTAAATTGGTGTATATGAGTGACCCAAAATATTCCTGAACATTTATGTCCCATGAACATGATAATTAATTCAACAACAATACAAATCAATTAACAAAGTAATCAGTCACTGAGTCTGTTTTCCTTCCTGTGAGTGTTTCCGAGTGAAAAATGATAATTTAATTGGCAATGAAAATATTTTGGTTATTTTCCCTTTCATCAATTCCAACTATATTTCTTTCACGAGTATGTGTATTTTGATTAAAAATCCTCTAAATATTATGGGAGCATTACTTAGGACAGACTATGGATAATGTTTAAATATAACATAAAACTTAAAAGGCATACTTTTGCATTCTTATGCAATTAATCTATAGTATCAAAAATCATTGCATGAATTTTTGCATATAAATTGTCAATGAAGAACACAACTACATGTACCTGTATAATGACAGTTATAGATTATTAATTTCAAATACACATAATACAAGGCACCCTTCTTACTCAAGTAAATATTGTCTTTATCTTCTAAATATCATAATGATAATGATACAATCTTTCATTTTTCATGAATGAGAACATATTGACACATATCTAGCTACATGTTATCTTCACATCATATCTTATATATTTTGTCTGAATAAGAGGGACTAAAAGGCCAACTGTAGATGAAATGACGTTTAAGCATTATTGAGTCCAAATCCACACACAACTAGAGTAGGAAGAAAAATACATGTAATGGGGAAATATCTGAAATATATAAAAAATGATTCAAATTTGGCTTTTCTTCAAGTTCGTCAAAATTGGAGGGAGCAAAGAGCCCTTCTCCCACTGCATTTTGCATCTATCTTAACAAAACCACCAACTCTTTGTAATGTACAAAATAAATTTGGCTGGAGTCAAAAACAGTTTATTAAATCTAAACCAAAAATCTATATTAAAAAAAAAAACCTATTTGCACAGGAACACTTAATCTATACTTGAATATGCATATCTACATATTATGTCCTTATTGAGTAATTTGATGGAAGTACAATTTAAAGGTCTCTGAGAGGAGTTGCAATGTAAAGGAAAGGACCTAGCATTACTTTACATGTATGAAATAGAAAAAGAGATGTTTCAATGGAAATATTGAATGTCATTCACATAAAAGTTTTAAATGGTTATGCAGTCCAGTAATGCATTTTCCGTAGGCGGTATTAAATGTTAACATTAGGGTTCATAGCTCTCGCTCTAATTTTTGTTCACCAACAAGGGACCCCACAAGGGACCCCTTGAATAAAAGCTCATCAAGTTGTCTCTCTCTGGTAAAAATTTCATGGTGTGAAGTCAGATTCGTTTTCTGGCAAAATGCGTCTGTATTGAAAAACTCTGAAAATAAAAGTATAAGTAGGAAATTTCACAGTTTCGGAAAGGGTGTACAAAAAACAATTTGAATTCTTTCCTTCAAATGATAATTCAATTTGACACTTGCTTTTCAATTTTGACATGTGTCAAGCATTTTGATTAAAAAATGTCACATTAAATGCATATACACTCTGCAAGTACAAGAGCTATTTTGCTGAATGGCACTACTTTGTCCTACAGTTTTAAAAATAATAAAATGGATATACCCAATATGAAACAGTCATTGTGGTTATTTACAATTCTAAACTTATATTTTCACTCTATTCACAATACAGAGCCATGATATCAAATCTGGAAAAATTCAATACATTATAATGGATTTTGCAGCATCCATGATTTCTGAAGAAACAGTGAAGTCAAAATTTACATAAACAACATCTAGGTCATTGGCCCTCGATGTTCTTCATATCCCATATATTGAGAAAACGTTCATCTCAAGGATTAACACAAATGTAAAACATAAACATTCAATATTTTACCAAATTTATTTTATTCATATTCTTATTAAAAAGCTCAATGATGTCTGATTTTTTTAACTTTTATTTGCAGAATGTTAATTCTTTTTTTTTTTTTGGAAGTTCCCAAATAGAAAAGTTTTTAAATATTTTGAAATAGGTAAAATAAAAAAAGTACCTCTGAATGTGTAATATTAACAGAACTTTTAATTCAGCCTAATTTCAGAAGAAATGCACCATAATTTTACCCCTTAAAGATATGTCATAGAGAAAAGTAAATTGCTAATAAGGAGGTTTTTTTTTTACTCTTGTGTATGGTTAACGTAGTAACTATTTACTTATATTAAGTGTGTCTCATTGTTGAGTTTTAATCTTTTATGCAGTTCGATTTCAATTAACATAGAGTACATGTATATAAAATGAAATGTTTTGGATTTAATTCTACATGTATCAAATACTATCCCCACAATTTGCATTTTCATGTCACAAGCACCAAATATTTAAAGCTCTCAGAGAGAGAGAGAGAGAGAGAGAGAGAGAGAGAGAAAGGGAGAAAGGGAGAGAGAGAGAACTGCACTTTTATGCACTACACATTTCTGCAACCTAAAGACCAACCTCCCTCAAACATTCAATATCAACCCCCGTATGCATCGCCAACTAATATATCTATGTTTTAATAGTAAAAATATGACAATAAAAATCGTCAATAATGAATATAATAAATAGATATGAAAAGATAAATAGATAAATTACCTGTAAATATCTACTTAAAATAATTACAGATAATTTAAACAAAGATAGGTTTTATGCATTAAGTTCTAAGCAATATGATAGGCTTTGACTTGTAAAAGTGTGAAAACGTACATCTTCATAGTTCTGTCACATGCATGACAGATTTTTTTATGCAGAGTCAAGGTAAAGTTTTAACATCAACCATTTAAAGACTGTCATAACTTTAATACAAAATGCATGATGTTGAAAAAGTTCATTCAGTTATTGATATACAATAACATACATTTCGCTCCGACAAAAAGTGATTGGGATGAAGGTTAATTAAATGATTTGTTCAACATTTGTTCAAAATCATGATTGGTTCTGAAAATAAAAATGACAGAATATTTTATTTGTAATGATTTCCAGCATTAAAGTACTATTTGTCATATACTAAAATTTGATAGTTTATTTATTAGTTTATTGATTATCATGACAAATCTATTTTACATTATAATTAAAACATTTATTCATTAAAGTTTATATTTCTGATATTTTTATCAATCTGACTTTTCTGCAAAGTTACATCTAAATGTCATTAGCAGAATTTTAAACATGACAATCATGTGTCAAAGTGTACACAGAGATCATAAAATCTAATAAGAATCCTCAATTCAATGTTGTTACATGATATTGTGTAAAATATGATTTGTATCGAAGATTTGTGCGAAAAATTATTCTTTAAACAATTCATGAAAGTATTTCTTGAATTGATCCATTAAGTGGCACTACCTGCAGTTAATTACTGAAGAAAACAAATGAGCCTTACTTTTTGGGTGTTGATTTTAATCAACTCTCCTATGCAGTTACTCTGGCAAACCGAAAGTGAAACACTGTTTGGACCTAAGCACAAATCATCACTGCTGACAAGACTTAGTTCTTGAAATCAAAGTAATGTATGCTGAAGCATTGTTTTTTAAGGAAACTTATCAATAAACACTTTGAAAATAGTCATATTTTATGAAATATTAACAACTAAGATATTTTAATAGTCTCATGTATTCCTACACCAGAGTTTAATATAGCCTCATTCAACCAAACGCTCGGATGTCTCTGCAAATCTCTGACAAGCAGAAAGACTCTCTTGCTTGTCGGAGATTAATGGAGACAGCCGAGCGTCTGGGTGAACGAGACTAGAGTTCGATATCAATAGTGCTTGGATCCATAAAATCTTTAGAATTGCTTCGATTACTTATACATAGCTTGAAATCTTTCTTTAAATATTACACAACATGATGCATATGGGGTTTCTCGAAATTCTTGTCAGAAAAGTCTAAAATTCATATATATAATAAAAAAGTGCATAATTCAAATACAGACTAGAAACTAATTGCCATTCAAGATAAGTTGAGTTTAAAATTAATGATAATCAGTAAAATAAACTCCCGTCAGTACTTCAGTACTTTGATTATTCTTTACTAGAAATTAACCTATTTTTCAAACAATTAAGGAAGCTGACTTTAGTTTTCATTTCACATGTATATGCACATTCTAGTAAAATACAATGTATTTATACCTTTTATTAATTTTTTTTTCGACATAATTTCTGAAATTGAACACAATAAACAAAGATAGATAAAAATATTAAGAATTTTTAAGGAATTCTTTCCTTACAAACAATTTTTCCTTTCTATGGTAGAAGAGTGTTGCTGTTAAGCTTTCATGACGTTAATATAAAATGAGGCTTTGTAGGAGATAACATATCAAAAACTAAAAATTGTACCCAGTTCAAATTTTACACACATAATAATGCTTTTTGGGGTTATTTTGCTTAATTTTTCAATGAATGCACTACATCAATCTACATTTGTAATACTCCATATTTATAGCAAAATTTGGTGCAATTTTACATTTTGAGATAGCTGCCACTAAGCACCAGATTGTAAAATTTAGTATTTTTTTTATATGCGAGTTAAAAAATGATGTGAACTTATGACATATTTCTATTTGAGGATAATTGTTACAGAAGTATTTTTAAAATTTGATTAGAAGAGCGTAAAATGACATTATACATTTATATAGGTAAATATACCTGAATTTTGAGATGGTTTCCCCAAAAATTCCAGATGGTCAATTTTCTCAAAACTTTGCAAATAACCTTTAATTGGCATTAATTACATATGGTTGAAAAATAAGGAGTTTTCTTTTATTCAAGTTTAATGTCAAAAACAAAATACCAAACCCATTAAGAAATTTTTTTCAAGTCATTTTTTTAAGAAAGAGGCGTTGTACTGTATCTTTAAGTATTTCTTGGAAAGACACAAATTATGTCAATCTTTTTTTGATTAACCATAAAATGTACATTTTTACATTAACTTTGGGTAAAATGGAGCAAAGACCTACTCATGTGAAAATATTTTATTTTGAGTAAATTAACATTTTTGTCCATTTTTTGTCAACAGCAAATTATTTAATTCTTTTATTTTAGATTTTTTGCAAATTGATTTAAAAGAAAACTTTGTCATCATGGAGATGTATCATCTTCATTAATTAAAATTCATAAATTATAATAGGCATTTGGCTCACTTCATTTGCCCATATTCTTATGTTTCTTTCATTGACAACTTAAGAAAGATTTCTTTGCTTAAAGTATGAAACTGAGATTTCTTAACTTCAAATATTGACATATATTGAATGCATTAAAGAAGATGTATATACATGTATACGCTGTACAGATATGTAATACATACAAGAAATAGAACCTATATTATTTACTTTTCTGTTTAAATTATATTGCAAATACAGTTTCTTAAAGTTCCAGCAATTTAAATTGTAAATCAATTCATTTTTAAGAATTTTTGTGGCATTATTACCTTCAAATTGTAGACATTTTTCTGCTCTTCAACTTAAGTACATTTCCCATTCTTTATGCAAATTTCATGTACTGCTAGGATTGCAGTAGGCATTGAGAATCTAACCCATGTCTCAATAAACATCTGTCAAAACAACAATGAAAAATATAAGTACATATGTATAACTGATATGTAAACATTGTAAACACAGTATCAATTTGATTCTCATTATCTCATGAATTTAGCACTGCACTCTTCTATTTAGAAAATCACTTTATAAAGATATTATATATGTCCTCTGAACATTGTTATGACATAGAAATTAAGTATGAAAAATTCTTTCAAATTGAAAAGGCAACATGTTTTTTAATATTGAAGAACAGGTAATCTTTTGAAAACTAAGGCTTCCAAATAAAGAAAGTATCTAATAATATATCAACAACCGTTAAATTCATTTTTTATCAGACAAAACTAAAAATTATCCTTGTTTAAAAAAATGTGAACTCAAAATCAGTTTGAACCTTTTTATTTAGTTCTCACATGAATTTCAATAGCTTCATGATAACTGAAATAAAATGACACTTTGTGTACACAGGTTTTTAGAGGGTCAGTTACGTATACATGATCTAATATTGTTCCACCCTCTGTTGTGTAAAAATGCACTAATTGCATAAATCCCATTGATTCTAAGAAACTCTGTATGGGTCCTTGCATTTTGGCATCTTCATTCATGTCACCTATAATAATCAAGTTGCAATAACGTCTCTTAAAAAAATCCACCACTTTTTGTAATGTGTCAAGAAAATTGTTCACAGGCAGTAAACTGGGCCGGTAGAGTGTAATGATCGCAATGTCTTCCTGATGTATTTCTATAGTTATTCCCTCTATGTTCTTGTATTCCAAAGCATTGATCAAGACTGTCTCCTTTGTTTTCTTTTTGTACACTCCAACCCCACCACCTTTTGCTTTCCTCAGTCTTGTCATCAGATCTTCACTATCATCATAACACTGGTTACGAACAACATGGTGAAAATCAAAGCCTGAAATTTCAATATCTTGAATGTCCTCCTCTTCTTTCAACCATGTTTCAGTTAAACAAACAAAATCTGCTTTCATTAATCTGCTGTCGCAATTTATCTCCTGAAAGTGTCCTCTCAAACTCTGAACATTGAACAAAAGAATTGTTTTGTAATTTCCATATTTTGCTACATTGCATTTCCAGTCTTCATCTAAAATGTATCTCTCCATACTATTAAGAGCTAATTTCACATCTAAATCTGCATATATTTTTTTCTGTAAGACACTTTCATCATTAGTCTCAATGAATAGACCATCTTTTGAAGTTACGCGACTGATTGCTACGTATGCTTGCCCAGGAGAAAAAGTGCGATCTAAATTGACAACAACACTTTTGGTAGTCATGCCCTGAACTTTATGTGCTGTACATGCCCACGAGAGTTTTAGTGGAAATTGATGTCTGACAACACTCTTCACATTTTTTTCATTTATCTCTTCTTCCACTCTTTTAATTGGGACCACATTCCCATTGGGAGTCATCTTTCCTTGGATTTTACCAATATTTGCACTATCAAAGATGACTTCAACTACTTCTACTGCATTTACAGGCTGTTTGCTTTTAAACACAAAATTTGCAATATATCCCATTGCACCATTCACTAGTCCATCCTCAACACTTACATTTCGTGTTAGCATTACTCGTGCATTCACAGCTAAAAGTAATGAAGCAGAAAGGCCATCAGTTCGGGAACTAGTCAAAGGTTTGTCACGTAAAGTTAATTTTCCTGTTGTCTTGTCTTTCTGATAATCATCAGCTTGCACTTCTATTAATTGTTCACAATTCCTATGCAACATTTTGAGATTGTATTCATTTGCTTCTTGGTTTGTAGAATAAACATGTAAAACATCATCTGGTCCTTCTCTAATGCATTCTTGAAGTGTTGACAAAGCATCATCTGATATAAATTCTTCAGATGTCCTAATGCGCAGTGAATTCAAAACAGTTGCAAACGCTTTATCTTCTCGTTGTCGCATAATTTCATCCAACTCGACAATTTTAAAAAAATCAAGCCAGTAATCAATTGGATATGAACCATTTTCTTTATACAACCTCTCATCTTTTCGTTGTTTGACAGGTGGAAGTTGGTAGAAATCTCCAACTGCTATCACAGATACACCACCAAAAGGTTTTTTACATTTTTTGATTTGGACAAGTCGTTCATGAATATAAAACAGTAGCCTTTTGTACACCATGGAAACCTCATCAATCACTAAAATCTGCAAATACTCTAATCTTGTTCTTATTCCACATAAACTTTGTTCCTTCAAGGGTTGATATGGAATTGGTAAAGCTTTTGATAAAGAAAAAACATGATGAATGGTATTTCCTCCAATATTGAATGCTGCTGTTCCTGTAAAAGCTGTCAAAATCACAGATATTGCATTTGGGGAAGGCAAAGTTTTTTCAAAGAGACGAGATGCTTCATAGTGTATTGTCTTTATCAGATGGCTTTTTCCTGTCCCTGCTCCTCCAGTTATAAAAATGTGCATAGGTTCTATATTCTCTCCAGACACTTTTTTAATACACCATTCATGAACAGCATAAAAAATCTGCCTCTGTCTCTCATTCAAACTGCGCAGTAAGGGAAGCATCTCTTTTCTAGTGTTTTGGGTTTCTCTCAAATGATAAACAATGTCTTCAGAACCACTAATTTCAACTTCGTGTGTTACTTCTGATTCTGTATTCTCTGTTTCCTTTGATTTTTCATTCAAACATTGTCTTCGATTTAATTCTGATTCTGGACATAAATTTGCCCATGCATCTTCTGGTTCACCAAGCATTTCTAAAGCATCCTGAGCATTTTCAATATCATCCTCATTCTTTGAGAAGTAATTATGATTGCTATCCACAATGCTTTTCACTCTTTCTAAATCTCTGTTTGAATTCACTTTGACATATCCATTTTCATAAAAAGTCTGGTACAAATCAAATCCAGGTGGTTTCAATTGATTCAGATTGCGGTATGGAAGGAAAAGTTGTAGGCGACACTGATAAAATTTTTCAGGTGCATTGTCACGACTAAACCTTGGGTAACGTACAACAGCTGGTTTCCCTCTGCTCCTCTTTTGAATATAACCCTTTCCATTTCTCAATTCATATACACCATCCTTTTTGCCCTTTGGAATCTCAGATTTACTAAGCACTCTGTATTCTGAACAGAATTCAGCAAGACACATTTCATGGAAAAGATTCAACTGAGGTCGGTTTTCATACCTTTCCACAATATTTGTCATCCATAAACTGTTTTCTTCATCATCATCATCATCATCATCCATAATCACATCATTTTCACCAATTTTGACTTTCTTGTTGTTTGTTATTTGTCGAAGAGGCTTACTCAGTCGAGTTGGATTTTCTCCCACAGGAATGAAATTGACTTTTCTTGAACTCTCCTTCATTTTAAGATTGCACACCCTGTAAACTGCTTCCTGTGCACTAACTTCTCTATGATTGAGATAAGCTGACCCTACTCTCTTAATGGTGTCATGTGCACTCAAATTCCCCTCTGCTGCTTCTATTTTAGTTTGCTTAAGTAACATTCCCATTTCCCTTTCTGATTTTGAAATATATGAGATAATATAGACAATGCAGCTGAAAGGGTCCAATACATATTGTATGTCCATGTTAGCATCCCAGCTTTTGAGGAGGCATGGATTATATTGATTTGTCCACATTTCTGTTGGATTTCTTTTCAAAATACAAGTGGTTTTAGAGGCCAATACTCTATGTGCTTTTTCATATAAATCCTGTGATAGCTGCATGTTGCTGAATATTTCCTCTGTTGTTCTACACATATTAGCTTCATTAGTTACTTCATTCCATACCTTCAACAAAATCTCCTTTGCCTGTGGACAACTTAATTCATTACCTGAATCATCCAAATTTTGTTCCAGTTGTCTTGAAATGAATGAACGCTCAGATGGTGGTCTAGGAAAATTGAACCTACACTCTGTTCCTTTTTTTCTACACGATTTTGAGTGACTTTTGCTATGTTGTTGTACATCCAGTACAGTTTGTCGAAGTTCTTGGTCAGTGTCTTCTGATGGTAGAGCACATGTGATATGCCTATCAATAAATTGACAAATACTCTCCTCACTGTCTTCATCTAATTTTGGGGCATTCTCAACCCAGTACAAGCAATGCATATGAGGAGAACCTCTCTGCTGAAACTCAACTCTTACAAAATAATCTACAATATTTCCAATCGGTTTTGCTGGGGACATAATTACATTTTTCTGGAAAATATGGAACCTATGTTCAAACATCCTTCCAACTGTAACAGGATTGCTCCTCAAAATTTCACTTTTCTCAGTCCAATCTAAATCAGAGGGATTTCTGTTGTCATTCATTTGTAACATAATTGAACTCAATATTTCATTCCACCTGAATTCTGCAGCGGAAAAAGAACAGAACCATGTTGGAATTCCAAGTTGTCGAAGCATTGCAAAAAGATCTTTTTGTGCAGTTGACCAATAAGCAGGTGTTCCCCTAATTGGTTGCATAAATCGCAGGGCTTCGTCACTCCTGAGCAGTTTTGCAAGTACAACAGGATTTTGTAACATTTCTGTAGTGACTGGTATCCCTCCATCAAGTTTTGATACAGACTTGCGAATTGAAATTTGTGTTTTCTCAATGACCTGATTCAATTCAGATAGATATTGACAAAAGAAAATGTAATTTGTATCCTTTGCAAATCTATTATCTGCATTCATCAACCTGTTGTTAAAATATCGAGAAAGTGTTATCCTTACATCTCGACTTTCATTCCATGAATATTTTCCAGTTGGAAATAAGTGGGGAAATGTCTTTGCTTCATTGCCCTCCTCTTGCAACATTCTTACTGGATTTTGTCCTTCACCTGGAGCTATATTATAAACATCATCAAAGTAGTGATCTAGGACTTCTTGTGCAATATCAACAGGTTGTAAACAAGTATCTGTAGCAATTTCTTCAATTTCATTGTTCTGTTCTTCAACTATTTCTTCATTGTCAAAAACCTCTGGCTGGCTGAACAACATACTCTGGTCATTATCTTTCTCCCATGTTCTGTTGATTTCAACATCATGATACCACTGATTGTTTTCTTTCAGGTAATTGAGGGCTATTCTAATGTGATTTGGGTTTACAAACTGATATTCATAATATCCCTTGTAGGACAACTTTTGCTTGAGCTTAACTCGTAACAAAAGATTTTCATTTCCATCCAAAGGCAAACTGCTCGTTTTCTTTATGTTTGATGGCACACATACAACAGGTCCATGTACATTTTGTTGGCCACCTTTTGGAAGCATTGTCACTTTCATGAAAGGTATATGTAAAGCAATAAGATGCTGTTCAAGAGTATTTAAGCTATTGAGTTCTGGTGGAATATCTTCCAAACACATTTTGTTAAAGGCTGCTTCAGCAGGAACATTTCCATTGAGAATTTTTCTATGGCATGTAAAACAAATCTAGGTACGTGATTTGGGACAATTCTCAAAACACGCAGATGTACAGCTATGAACATATTTCTTATCAATGCACAAATTTGCAACCTGAGCTGCTTTAATACTTTTTTCATACATTTCAAATGAACATCCTTGTATCTGGTTTTCAAACAAAAGACGATGGCAGCAGCAACATGTATATTCCGGTCCATGTCTAGTGCAATTTTTAAATGATTTCACCACTTCATCAGTATTTTCAAGCATTTTGTTCAGTGCATTTCTTTGTTTTTTCACAGAAACTTTTTTCTGTATCTTTGTTTCTGCATTGGAATGATATTTAACTTTAGCAGCTGTTTTTACATTTTCTTTATGTTGTTCATCTGTTTTATACTTCTGTACACTTCTTTGTTTGACTTCCTTTTTGAACGACTGATCTGTTTTATATTTCTGTATGCTGCTTTGTTTAACTTCCTCTTTGAATGATTGATCTGTTTTATATTTCTGTCTGCTTCTTTGTTTAACTTCCTCTTTGAATGATTGATCTGTTTTATATTTCTGTCTGCTTCTTTCCTTGACTTCTTCTCTGTGTAGCTTGTTTGTTTCATACTTATTTTTGCTTTTTTCTTTCATCTTTTCTTTGTGCAGCTGGTCAGTTTTATATCGTTGAACACCGATTTGTATTAAATTGTCACGATAGTGTTCATCATTTCTGTATCTTTTCTTTGTATCTACAATGCATTTTCTTTTGAAGTCTAAGTCTGTCTTGTACTTCATGTTTTGCTTGTGCAATTTATTTTCTTTAGCACTAACATCTGACTTTTGAACTTTGTTTCTTTCATTATGGAATGAAACAGATTCTCGTTGTTGTCTCTTTCGGTTTTTATCTGCAAATTTCCTACTGTTTTCCTTCAAACATGATAGTTTCTGTGATGTTGTTGCGGACACATTTTCTCCCAAAGTAATAGACGTAACAACATTATAATGGTTCTGATTCTTATGATCCAAATAAATGCCTCCCAATGATGTCATGTTTTCCTGTGAATCTACCATTAACCCAGAAAAAGTAACCCATTTATTCTCCGAGTATGTATGAATTTCAGTTTTCAGTAAATGGGACAGTGCAAGAATCTCTATTTCCGTTGCCCATTTCCCATCCATGGTCATGTCTGATGTAGAAATGTGGTTCTCAATAGAAGTTTGACCTGGCCTTAAGAATGATGTGAAAAGCAACGCATTTTCCAACAGATGATAACATACTGCTAAACGTATCATGTGATGATAGTCTTGCTTTCCTGTTAAACAGAACGAGATTGCTCTGAAGAAACAATTTCCATCTGGCTCAACTGGTACAGTGGTCATAGGCACCGTTATTTCCTGTCCATACTGATGTTGATTTTCACATTTCTGCATTGAATATGGTATTCTTAAGATTTCACAATGTCTTTTCTTTTGTTCATTAGAAAGAGGTAAAAATCTAATCTGATGCTGCTCACTCCCAACAAATTCTACTTCATCATCATTATCTTTTACACCAGTACTACTAATACTGCATTCAAACTCTGCAGGTTTCTTCACTTGATATTTTTCATCACTGATTTCCAATTGTTTTTCAATACCTTCTTCTATACCCAATGAAAGCTGTGTAACTGAGCATTGCACTCCAGTTATTTCACATTCAACTGCTTGAGAATAACCCATTGACAAAGCAAGAGACAAGACATGATTACATACATCTTGTACCATTTCATACAATACTCGTGTACTTCTACCATTTACACATTGAAATCCTGCAGATGACCTTGAGTGGGAATCAAATGTAAACAATTTATAGTGGCATTTCCCAATCAAAAATGTATATCCGCCAAAACACACAAAACAACCATCATTGTCATCAAGGGCTATTAGAAGTGCATCTAATATCTGATAGGCATTGAAGTCATCATAATTCAGCTCTACATCTGCCAAGTTAATCAGACTTGGTAAAGACTCATTTGCTTTAAACTCAAACATTCTACCAAAGCATTCAAAAAAGTGAGGCAATTCATTTACTAAAAGGTATCTGTTTGCAATTGTTGAACTAAACTGTAGATAGGAATACATTTCATCTCCTGTTGCCAATATCTTGTTCATATCTTCAGATTGCCATTGCTCACAATTCTTTAATTTATGGTATGCCAATGCTGTTAAAGAATTTGCTACACACTGAGTTCCAGCATTTTCACCAAACATTGGATCCCCCTGATGAAATGAACCTTGCACAGACAAGTTGACATTTTTTGAACATTTATCATAACTTTCTTTACCAGTAACTTGTGTAGTACTAGCTTTTCTATCACTATTCAGTTTATTTGCATTCATACATGTATTACCAATTTTTTCAACTTGAAATTTCTCTCCTTTTGTGTTATTTGTTTCACTTCTACCAATACATGCATTATAGTCCTCCACACGTATATCTATACCATTTCCATCATATCTTTCTAACTTTTCTGTATATTTCTTTGATTTCTCTGAATATTTCTTTGATTCTTCAATATTTTTGTTAGTTTTCTCTATATCGCCTTTGTTTTCCTTAATATCGCCTTTGTTTTCCTTCATATTGCCTTTGTTTTCCTTTATATCGCCTTTGTTTTCCTTTATATCGCCTTTGTTTTCCTTTACATTGCCTTTGTTTTTCTTTATTTTGCCTTTGTTTTTCTTTATATTGCCTTTGTTTTCCTCTATATTGCCTTTGTTATGTTCCTCTACGTGCCTTTCATCTTTTTTTAATGCCTTGCTGACCTCTTCCCTCTTGGAAGGTATCAGCTGCGCCTGACCTGCTGAATCTGACATCATCCAGATGTCTGATTCAGATACTCTCGGTGGAGTACAAACCCACGCTGGGGAGTCAGGGGATGCTACCTTGTCCTTTGTGACAATCAGACGACTTCCCCGAGGAGGTGACAACCTCGGGGCTGAGTGCATTCTCTCACAAGGAGAGGCCTGCACCCTGGCCATGGGTTTTTCCTTAACAGGAGGTAACCCATTAGAACCTTGCCCAGGAGTACCCAAGTCAGCAGGAGACTCTGATCTAATCTCATCTTGAGGGATATCATCCTGTCTCTGTTGCCTTTTCATCAACTTCTGTTTCACTCGTTCCTTTCTTCCAGTCAAAGACTTTCTCTTTGGCATCTTTAATATTAAAAAAGAACACTTAAACATGTAACACAGCTACAAAAATCATTTGAAAAATGTCCTATTACGAATTAAGACATTACCAATTTTTTCTTAGACCTATGGGCTACATTGCTCATCTGATAGCACTTACTTTCATGACTGATTCAACTAGAGGTACTGTGAGCAAGCTCACAATTGATACCCCCCGCTAAGATAAAAATCATAATGCGTGTATTTTTCCAATTATAAAAAATATTGGATGAATCTATTTCACAGTACATTATCTATAAATAACAACTGCTCTATTTTTTTAAAACTGCTGGTCATAAGCAATATTTGTGTAAAGTAAGAACATTCAATGCTTCTCCATAAGAAAGATAATGACCGGACACGAATTTTGCACTTTTTCTGCCAGTGACCTTGACCTTGCCCAAATGACCTTGGGTCAAAGTCATGACACACCCTTTGGTCCTAAGCAATATTTGTGTGAAGTTAGAACATTTAATAATTCTCCAAAAGAAAGATAATGACCGGACACTAATTTTGCACTATTTTTTCCCCAACGACCTTGACCTTGCCCAAATGACCTTGGATCAAGGTCATGACACACCCTTAGGTCATAAGCAATCTTTGTGTGAATTAACAACTTCCAATAATTCTCCTTAAGAAAGATATGGACCGGACACAAATTTTGCACTTTTTCTGCCAGTGACCTTGACCTTGCCCAAATGACCTTTGGTCAAGGTCATGACACACCATTAGGTCATAGGCAATCTTTGTGTGAAGTAAGAACTTCCAATAATTCTCCATAAGAAAGATATGGATCGGACACAAATTTTGTATTTTTCCTGCCAATGACCTTGACCTTGCCCAAATGACCTTGGGTCAAGGTCATGACACACCCTTAGGTCATAGGCAATCTTTGTGTGAAGTAAGAACTTCCAATAATTCTCCATAAGAAAGATATGGACCGGACACGAATTTTGTATTTTTTCTGCCAGTGACCTTGACCTTGCCCAAATGACCTTGGGTCAAGGTCATGACACACCCTTAGGTCATAAGCAATCTTGTGAAGTATGAACTTCCAATGTTTCTCCATAAGAAAGATATGGACCGGACACGATTGCACAGACAGACGGACAAGGTGATTCCTATATACCCCCTCAAACTTCGTTTGCGGGGGGTATAATAAAATATTGCAATACTTTAATAAGTCAAATACAAAAGTATCTGTATTATTTAGCAG
Source organism: Magallana gigas (assembly GCF_963853765.1). Taxonomy (NCBI): domain Eukaryota; kingdom Metazoa; phylum Mollusca; class Bivalvia; order Ostreida; family Ostreidae; genus Magallana; species Magallana gigas. The sequence goes on from NC_088861.1 coordinate 42,233,242, forward strand.
ACAAGCATTTTGTAAATTCTCCCCCAATTTTACAAATTCAAATCCACTGAAGAGCCGATTAGGCGAAAGCACTTTCGATTAAATTTGAGAAAAATGGAGTATTGTGTAATCGCCTGCTAAAATCATTTTTCTGTATCGTTACATGGTCTATACCAAGGATTAATTCGTTTATATATAATCTAAGCAGATTTGATCAAATCCAACCAACCTTATATCCTGGTGAACTTGCTGTATATTACTTATTTTTACATTTAAAAAAGACAAATCATTTAAAACTGTTAAAATTACATATTTTATGTTTACAATAATCCAAGTCACAAGCAATAAGTGCTTGCTATGATCATTGTGGCGTCATCGAAAAGTTCATACAGAATTAACGTTTTCGCTTTTCTATAAGTTCATATAAGGAAACAAATTTGCAAATGTAAAACTGAAAATTTACAAATCGGGTCAATGTGCGGTCAGATTGATACTACCAAGCTGCCCCATTGTGGCCCCATCCTACCCCCCGGAGTCATGATTTTCACAACTTCGAATCTACACTACCTGAGGATGCTTCCACAAAAGTTTCAGCTTTCCTGGCTAGATGGTTTTTTAGAAGAAGATTTTTAAAGATTTCATAAAAAAATTTCAATGATTCCTAATTATCTCCCCTTGTAAAAGGGTGTGGTCCTTAATTTTCATAACTTTGAATTTTGAACTACATTTGTTGGTAGTTTCATTTCTAGGCCACAAAAAGGGGGAAAAAATAACATAATAAGAATTTAAAGCAGTAACTGAAATAAAATTTTGCACGGCATTGATAATTTAGATGCTAAAATGACGATTTCTAACCAGTAAAATGTATATGTCTCATATTATATATCTTAGATGAATGATTACATATTTTATAAACTATTCAGGAAAATATTGTGATGCCTACTAATCATTAGACTTCAAGTTTTAAATAGTAACTTGAACTTTGCTTAAGGGTGCACTGTGCCAAGTTTGGTTGAAATTGGTCCAGCAGTTCTGGAGATGTTGAAAATGTGAAAAGTTTACAGACAGATGGACGGACAGACGGACGACAGACAAAATATGATCATAATAGCTTACTTGTGCTTTCAGCTCAGGTGAGCTAAAAGGCAATTGCATGGCTGGATATTTAGAGGTGCTGGCAGGAATGAAAATCTTAACTTAAGGAGGCCGATTTGGGTTTTTTTGCGGAAAAACTACAATAGCATAACTCTTTATTTTTTAACCATATGTAATTTAAACCAACTCTAGTTTATATGCGAAGGTTCATGAAAATCGACCGTCTGGTTTTTTTTAGGGACCATCTCAAAATAGAGCTACATTTACTATAGGAATATATAGGAAACTGTCATTTTCCGCACATCAAAGCAGTTTTAAAAAATACTACAATAGCTTTTTTTCTCAAATTGTTTTATATGATAAATAATATCATTTCCTACCTTATATGTAAAAAACACAAAATTCTACCGTCTGGTTTTTAGTGGGGGCCATCTCAAAATATTAAAATGCACCAAATTTTGCTATATATTTGGATCATCACGAATGATGATTGGTATAATGGATTCATTCCAAAAAAGAGGAAAATATCCTCGAGGATAGCATTATTCTGTATATAAAATTTCAACAGCGTACAATTTTTACTTTCTCTTTTATGTTATTTCTTATAACGTACTCCTACAAAGCTTCATTTTATCATAACGTCATAAAAGCGCAATGGCAATGCTCCCCTGCCACACAACGTAAAAATCGTGTTAAAAAAAAAAATTTCCTATACAAATCTAAATATTTTTATCTGTATTTTGTTTATTGTGTTCAATTTTATAAATGATATCGAAAAAAATCATAAGAAGTATAAAACAACTGTATTATATTAGAATGCGCAAAAACATGCGCAATGCAAACTAAAGTCGGCCTCCTTAAATTGAATATATTATAAATATACATGTACATATACATTCTCTTAATTCTGTCTGTTGCAGCTGACTGGAAAAAATTACAAACTTTTTATTTTATTTCAAACCAGGTAGTTAGTGTATATAGTGAATCTTATCATCTTTTCTAAATGTTGTTCTTTAGTTCAATTTCATTATAATTGTTATCACTGTCCCAAATAAGAATTTCAAATACAAGACTATCATTCCAAACATAGATGTAAAGTTGGAGGTTTTGATATTGTGACTGCTCAAATAGCTAAAACATGTTGACATGCTGATATTTTAAAATAAAGAATTTGAAGTAGAGTCTGTTGCAGTTCTTATTGTCTCTCCCTGCAACTTAAACTTAACCCAATCTGTCAAAACATTCATTTTGTATAGGAACTGTAAATTCATTAATTGTTGCACTGCAGCACATTTTATAATCTTATTTCAATAGATCAGTGGACTGTGTAAAATGCATTGTACCCCTATTTTTGTCTAGTTTTGCTAGATTATTTATCATCTAATTTTTTTTTTTTTATTTAAACAGTTTATGAATGAACACCAAAATTGTTGTTATTTATTCTTTTTTATATAGACTTAAAGTGCAAAAAAATTATGTATATAAATCTATCAATAAACATCGAAAGAACTCAAATTTTGATGAAAAAAATACTGCAATACATATCACAATACATATCTAAATATCGCAATATATCAAAATACCCAGCCCTAGTTATAAGATTAACTACCAATCAGTCATGGTATAAAAAAATGTATGTAACTTACAAACGTGTACCCATATTTTTTTATGTCATCCAAGATTTCTGCCTGAACATTAACTTGCTCTACACTTTCCGCCATGACGTTAATTACTCAACCCGCATTTTTTGGGCTCCCGTTCTGTAGAGTTCTTTCCATCAAAACTTCAATCTGGTAAAATTGGCCCAATTTTAACTACTTTTTTTGTATTAACTAAAGATGCCGTTTCAGGGTATCTAACAACAACTCTATACATGATGAACTCGTCCTACATTCTCCGTTATGTCGTTAATTAGTCAACCTGCGTTTCTGATTGCTCCGTTCTAGACAGTTCTATCCATCAAAACTAAAAGCGCAATTTCAAGACACGAATTGGCTCATTTATTCAACATTTGTTAAATCTCAGTATGTATACCCTAAATGAATTCCCAGTACAAATGTAAATATATTCACTTTTAACATATTTATTTAATATTATTTCATTGCAAGTATATATTTTGATGCAAACTTCCACTAACTTCATTCGCCAAAGTGTGTCCACCACGTTACTCTTATTTCTGCTATTTTGGGCTGATTAATTGACAATGAAAATAGATTTTTAATTTATGTTACAATAATTATTTATCAGGTAAAATTCAAATATAGTTTAGAAACATCATCTCACTTATATTGAACGAAATACCAAAGGTGTAAGCAGTTACTCTGGTGCAAGCATTCCTTGATTTATTGGCAAAACTTCTTAATTCATTAGCATGCATATATATATATATATATATATATATATATATATATATATATATATATATATATATATATATATATATATAAAAGAAGAGGCCCAGGGGCCACATCGCTCACCTGAGCACCAATTGCTTAAATTCTGATCCAATTAGCATTACAGTATCAAAATATCTTGACAACTGAGTACAGTAGATCTTGCTAAAAAAAATTGAAAATCTGCCAATTTTAATCCACGTCTTATTTTTGGTAAATACCATGCCCCTTTTGTTGTTGTACCTGTAACAAAATTTTTCTCTATTCCTATATACCCGCCCCCTCCATTTTGTGGCCCCCACTTTTCTCTAGGGAATCATGGTTTCATCAAACTTAAATCTGCATAACCTGTGCTTTCACACTAAGTACCGAGTTTTGGACCGGAAACTTTCCCAGAATATTTTTAAAGATTTTCTCTATATTTCCTATGTAAAAATTCAAACCGCCATCATGGCCCCGCCCTACCACTAGGGACTGTGATTTTGCAAACTTGAATTTACACTACCCGAGGATGCCTCTACACAAGTTTAAGCTTTTCTGGCCAAAAAGTCTCTGAAAGAAGATTTTTAAAGATTTTCTCTATATATTCCTAAGTAAAAATTTATCCCCCATTGTGGCCCCACCCCCAGGGACCATGATTTGAACAAACTAGAATCTACACTATCTAAGGATGCTTCCACTTAAATTTGAGCTTTCCTGGCCTAATAGTTTTTGAGAAGAAGATTTTTAAAGATTCTCTCTATATATATATAAACTTGAATCTACACTATCTGAGAATGGTTACACACCAATTTGACCTTTCTTGGCCAAATAGTTTTTATAAGAATTTTTTTTAAAGATTTTCTCTATATATTCCTAAGTAAAAAATTTAGCCCCCAATTGTGGCCCCACCCTACCCCCGGGGACCATGATTTGAAGAAACTTGAATCTACACTATCTGAGGATGCTTCCACTCAAATTTGAGCTTTCCTGGCCTAATAGTTTTTGAGAAGAAGATTTTTAAAGATTTTTTCTATATATTCCTATGTAAAAATTGATCCCCCAATTGTGGCCCACCCTACCCCTGGGGACCATGATTTGAACAAACTTGAATCTACACTATCTAAGGATGCTTCCACTTAAATTTGAGCTTTCCTGGCCTAATAGTTTTTGAGAAGAAGATTCTTAAAGATTTTCTCTATATATTCCTATGTAAAAATAGATTCCCCAATTGTGGCCCCACCCTACCCCCGGGGACCATGATTTGAACAAAACTTGAATCTACACTTCCTGAGGATGCTTCCATTTTAATTTGAGCTTTTCAGGCCTGATGGTTTTTGAGAAGAAGATTTTTTAAAAATACCAAAAAATTGTCAATAATTCTCAATTATCTCCCCTTTAAAGAGGGCGTGGCACTTTATTTGAACAAACTTGAATCCCCTTCACCTTGTGGTGCTTTGTGCCAAATTTGGTTGAAATTTGCCTATTGATTGTTGAGAAGAAGATGAAAATGTGAAAAGTTTACAACGACGACGACGACGACAACGACAGACAACGGACAAATTGTGATCAGAAAAGCTCACTTGAGCCTTTGGCTCAGGTGACCTAAAAAAGATCATGATTCAGTCGGCTGGAAAAGGGACATGAAAATATAATTTGGTCCCTATATCAGTTTTGTTCTTTTTTTGCTCCGTAACTCCCAATGGGGTACATAAACAGGTCAACAAAGTTACGGTCAGCTGATTTCCTATCTAGGCATTCAGGTTGCACAGACTTCTTATTGCATTGCATGAACTTTTACATTGTACTAAGTAGTGATGGGCAATCGGACCAAAAACCATAATCGATTATCGGAAATAATCGGACACATATATCGATTAATAATCGATTATAATCGTTATTTTCATCCATATTGTTAAAAGTGCATGGCTTACTGAGTATTTATTAATAAATACACCAGTTTCAATTATTATTTATTAACCTTCCTTTGATCACAGATAAATAAATCCGAATTTAAAGTCATGGAATTTAGTTCATAATGTCTCCAAAAAAGAAATGCTTTAAAACCTATTAACTATTGACACTCTCTCTATATATATGTGGTTACTAAAACTAGAGGCATTATGGGAACTAATTCAATATCCTATAATCTTCTGCAGTTTTTGTAGAGATTTAATTGAAATCACACTAAGCTTGATAATTACAAAAATCTGTGAATGTATTTGAATATTGAAATGCAAGAGTATTTTTCTAGAGGCTTGCAATTTTTACACTGTTTGTGACATGCTATCTAACTTGATTTTGTTAGGAGGGTTTATTTTTAAATCTGTAAAACATTGTAAACTCCGAGATACTTGACATTGTAACTCCTGAGGATTGAAAAACAAACCGATCTCCTTTATTTGTCAGAGAATTGTTACTGTTTCCATACACGCAATCAACTACCGCCATTTTGTTTTTCTTGTTTATAGATCGGGTTTGACATCCAGAAAATAAAATCTGAACCAAAACTAACCAAAATCCGGATTTTTTTTCTGTTAGCGATGTCGGCGACTTGTATTTTGAAATCGATTAGTAGCATCGTGGGCCTCAGAGCGATAGATAATCGATCATCGGCGACAATCGTTCCATCACTAGTACTAAGTAAAATGTTATAAAGAATAAATGAAACTACAATCAATAAAACAATATATATATACACACTGTGACTTTATATATATATATATATATATATATATATATATATATATATATATATATATATATATATATATATATATATATATATATATATATATATTTTTTTTTTTTTTATTTTTTTTTTGCAGAGATAGTGCTGCCTTATTTCACATGCACATCAAACACGTTTAGTACATAAAGAGTAGTTTGCATATTTTTAAAGATTGGCCAGCAGCAGTACATCCAACACAGTAGATAAATGACAGTTAATCTAAGAAAGTTAAAACATTGTTTTCATCAGTTTATACAAAACACTCCGTTTCTTAAATCCATGCGGTCATTGACATTGCTCAATCTGCCAGAGTGTGTGGTTGTGCATGTGTGATGTTATAACATAACACAGGAATACATTCAACAATTATCAGGGATTTTTTAAATATGTGTGCCTGGATTTCAGTCTGTCTTGTTTAGTCGTTCATAGTATATTTCTTACCAGTGGAGTGGTTAATTGTTACATTATTTTTGTCCAAAGGTGTTTCTACAAATCATTTGTCCAATGTAACGTGTTCAGGTGATTGAAATACCTGAATGGGGTGATCGAAGCATGAATAGTGCTATCAAACTTATATAGGGGGTGTGTAGATATGCGCAGAACAATAGAAATCGATAGTCAGAGATCAAAGGAAAATAATGCGTATTTATGAATTTAAGTCAGCTTCAACACCGCTGCAGATGTGTTCAGAATGTTTTCTTTATCGTTGCTAAGTATGTAATAAAGCCAGAGGTGCTGGAATGAAAGTTAACGAGACTTCCCCGAGATTTGTTCAGTTTGTTCTTTGATGATAATTTGTTTAAAAATGTAACTCTAAAATTAACAGTCGTCATTTAACAGGAACTTCAAATCATATTGCTACGAAAATAAATCCTACCATATAGCATTACATGTACTAAACAAAGTGTGAGGTAAAGTTTTAAGCATCTGCAGTTATTAATTGTGCAGAGAAAATATTACAGAAATTTACTACAGACAGCCACACAAAAAAGAAAAACAGTGCATTTTCTTTAGAGCAGAGATATATAGATTATTACATGCCAATTTTTATATTGCATCCTATATTAGCCCGAGGTTCTGTATATCAGCCCAAGAGCTGTTAGGCTTCAGAGGGCTGATATACAGCAACTAGGGGCTAATAAAGGATGCGATATAAAAATTGCCATGTTATGATTTGTATATCATATAATTATAGAAAATATCAAAGAAACAATAAAAACATCATGAGTAAAATGATTATTGATTACAATTCGCTCCGTGTCTATATATTCCACCTCTAATAAACTTCACTGGAATTTTAGCGCCAGCTGTGTGTATACCAAGTTGACGTCAACGTTCTATTTGACGTCATACTCAAAGATCGGAGTTGAATGATGCATACCGAACTCTACGTCATAATAGCCGATGATTAATGGAAAGGGGTGTAATATAACATCCGAAGATTGCTAGAGAGGGGTGTGATATAAATGTTATATCACACCCCTAGGGTTTATATCACATGGGTAGGCAAAATTTCTGTTTATATCACGCAGGGAGGAAATTTCGAAAATTGTATATTTTCAATAAGTATACGATATGGGCTTTGTTCATATATATAACAAAAGATTGTGACCTCAGTACCATGATTATAACAAAATGGCTCACAGTAAAATTTTGAATGACCATTAGAAATGCCATACTAAAGTATTGTAAACACTAACAAGATATTTGTGAGCCAACGCTCTCTAGTAATTACCCCTGCTCTGATGTGAATATACAAAATAAGCAAAATCAACATTTAACAGAAAGGTGACTTCAAATTGGTACACAAATACCATGCCTAAAGAGAGAATGTGCTAAATTTGAAACATATCTGTGATTAATTCAGAAATTTTTGACTAAAATTTGATTGAAAATATTTAAGCTAAAAATAAATAAAGTTGTCATTTAACAGGATATTGACGTCCGATTAGTACAAAAATGGATCCCACTATATATATGGCACGCAAAACCAAATAGTGTGTTAAAATTTCTAGCACCTGTGATGAATAGTTGCAGACTTATTTTTTGTTACAGACAGACAGAAAGACGGACAAACAGACACACAAGGATAAAACAGTATACCCCCTTCTCCTTTGTAGAGAATTGCCAAAAAATAACCATGCCCCTTATAGTACCATCTAAACAATGTTTTGCTAAAAATCTCTTAAAAATTGATTTGTTAGTGTTTACCTTATTACTGTTCACAGCTTCACAGCAACCTTGATTTTCTATAGTGTTCTCCTTGTTCTTGACAAGTAATCCTCCTGGGTTACAAGGCAGAAAGTGCTCTGCTCTAAAATTACAAAACAAAACAAAGTTCTGAATATATATACAGGTGAATCTCGATAACTCGAACTTCAGGGGACCATGATTAAACTTCGAGAGATCAAGAGTTCGAGAGATCGAAAGTTTAAAAAAATCCAGAAATTTTGGTTCCGGTCATTTTGGTTCTAAAATTATAGTAGCCGGAAATTTATATTTATAACATGGAAGGATAGTCTGACATGATTTTAATCGTATTTTCTGCTACATTACTTCCATTTAAACAATACAGAACTTACATCTGTGGTTATTAAGTGTATTTTTTCACGTTAAAAAACTTTTAAGCATATTATGTTTTCTTAATCATTACGTTTATTTTAAATAAAAAGCATTTACCGTTAATTTTAAATAAAGAGCATTTACCGTAACATTCACAAGTTGTTAAAATTAATAGATCACTTACAAATTACCTATCTACCCTTTGAAAGAAGCAAGGGGTAGTGTCACTTACGTAATCAACCAATTAACACTACCACGCTAGCCCCCAGGAGTTCACTCAACCATCCAGGTAAGGTCCACGCGAAGCTATAATTATACGCTTGATCGGCCGCGTGTGTACACAGCAACAACTTCGAGTTATCAAGAGTGAAAAACAATAAAATATGTATAACGGGACCAAGGTTTTACTTCGAGAGATCAAGAACTTCGAGAGATAGGAGTTCGAGAGATCAAGAGTAAATTTGCTTAGCATATTGTGAACATTAAAAATTTACAAATAACAAAACAAAATTGTGTCAATCCCTCCTCTCAAATTTAAAATTCTGCCTTTTTGACCGTTTTTACTGCCTCTTGATCAGGCTTAATTTTCATATTAATCAATAATCATAAATGCAAGTACAATATTCTGCTGAATAAAGAAACTACAGGTGAATCTTGACAACTCGAAATTCAGGGGATCATGATTAAACTTTGAGAGATCAAGAGTTTGAGAGATAAAAAGTAGTTTAAAAAATCTGGAAATTTTTGTTCCAGTCATTTTGGTTCTAAAATTATAGAGGCGGGAAGTTTAGGCCACATAAAATTAATTTTTAGATGTTCATCTCCGTCCCCCCTCTGAAAATGGCCCGCCCCAATGCATTTTTTATTTTTTGGAAGAAAAAAAATTGTGGGAAAAAAAAGCGGGAAAAAAATTCAATACATTTTAATAGCTGCCTTAACATGTGGATTACTGTTTGATTCCAGTCATGTTTGTTATAAGGATACAAATGTCTGCATGAAATGTTAAGTCAAAATAAAACGGAATTAAAAGATTTTAAGTGGCTTTGTGTACCCATATTAGCATTAACAATTGAAAAGAAAAGAGCTGTTGTTATTTCTAGAACAAGAACAGTCATTCACTTGATGACAATCGAGAGACTATTGTTGTGAATTTGATAAAACTTTGATTATGAAATTAGGCCCAAGAAAAAAAAATGGTTGTTTCCGCTTTCTCGACACCCTAGCCTAATACAGCCAACTCAAAACTTTTTTGTAACGATCTTTGACTGAGGATCGTTTAGTCTGGTTTGAAAAAAAGTTTACTCAAAATTTAGGTCACAAAAAAGCTTGTAGAAGTCTCTTTAACTCAAACATTTTATCTCCCCTTTAAAGAGGGCGTGGCCCTTCATTTGAACAAACTTGAATCCCCTTCACCTAGTGGTGCTTTGTGTCAAAATTTGGTTGAAATCTGCCCAGTGGTTCTTGAGAAGAAGATGAAAATGTGAAAAGTTTACAACGCCAACGACGACAGACAACGGACAGGTGAGCTAAAAAGTAGCAGGGGGTCTGGGGTCTTGCTTATAGCTACATTGTGTTTAAATGCAATGATAGCCGGGTAATTAAGGCGTTATAGGCGGGGGAATTTCCCGCCTCCCAGGTCTTAGAGACAGCCCTGTTAAAATTTATTTTTAAAATCGTCCAAATGTACTGCGTAAATATCTTGGGACAGACTATATATATAAGCTAGTAGCCAATTTTTGTTAGTACATTGTACCCCTGCCCCCACTTTTGACATGAATACAGATTTATTGTCAGTCCCAAGTTATTGCTTCCATCACATTTTGATGATTTTTAATAAAAATACACATACCTGCGAAAGGTGAAAGAAGTACAGTTGAAATCGATGAAATGGAAAATATCCAAGATATCTTCATTGACAAATTATCTCTTTTAACTCATAGTTTACAGGAACGAAAGCAAAATTCTTACGGAAATTTATAATGGAAAATGTTTATCTTTTTACCATTCGGATCTACTAGGGACACCTCACGCAATTTTTTAACATTATCATCGAGGTTTATTAAAGGCTGATGCAATGCAAAATCTCTGTAGACTCTAGACTATTTTGGGTTGTATATTTAAACCTGAAGTGGTTAAGGAGACGTTTCAAAACAGATAATCTGGACACTTTTCAAATTAGTGGATGTACGTAGTTTGAGCATAAAGGTATTTATTATTATCGAAATATCAACAAAAAGTGGTGGAAGCAAAAACTCGGGACAGAGTACGGGTATAGACAAATTGTACATGAATATTAGCCTAGATGCTATATGTATCTACCATGACAGTTCTTGAAATTATAGTTCATTTCTCATTGATAACAATTATGTACTGTAAACAAATTTGTTTCATCAATCAAATATCCGTCAAACTACAATAAGGAAAAACTAAAAAAAAAAATATGTGTTATTTAATGATATCTATCAATTTATTACTTTACGACATCCAAACTTAACGTATGGTTTTCTATAAACAATGATACATGCATTTCCTTATTTTGTATGAGATAACACCAGTTTAACCCCCCCCCCCACCCCCACCCCCAATATTATGAGTTTATAACACTACTGTACTGCAGTACAGGGCCGTTGTTCTGAGTCTCATCACCCCAAACAAAAAATTCAGCAATCATTGGAAATACCATTATTAATCATAACCTTAAATTTGGAGAAAATGTCCAAGTTCCTTTAACACAGTTAAAATATCAACTGAATAGAGAAGATGCGTCTGTGATCACAGTCTACAATAATTGCTGTACAAAATCATCTATTTTTTCAAGGAAATTTTAATGCAAAAGAAGTCGTATCAAGTGCATTATACTTACCTCGTAATGTGTAAATCTCTTCAAAGATGATAATAATAATCAACGAGCCCAGAAATCTTTCGGGTTGTTTCTAACTTACTATAGTCAGTAAAACTAAAAGTTCTCTCGCAGCAGACGCAGACGTGTGCACACTAGCAACGACGGAAAAACGTCACAAACGGTGCCTCTTTATTTATATCCATACGTAATTCAGATCGCTGAAATACCGCCCTATCACATCATCAGGTTCATATTTTGACCTCTTTTCGCACGATTTTAAAAAAATAACTAAATAGATAACTTTCAATGATAATATAAAACACAATTATCTATTTGTTTGTTTTTTTCCTTGAGGTAAAAGTCAGAAACGAGTTTCTTTTTTATCCGGCGTTACTTCTGATCCTCTCTTTCAGACCTTATATATGACATAATCATTTTTATACTATCAGAATTTGCAAAGAGGTTTTACTCCGGTAACAGTATTTTTCAAGATACTGTCCATCCTCCATTCACCCCCGAGTCCCCCCCCCCCCCCCGAGAATAAAATTCAGGGAGGACCACAGGTGAAGATTTTTTCAAGTTTTTATAAAGTGATATACAATGAAAGATACATCTCAGATTCTCATATATACTATATTGTAATTTCAAGTCCGTCATATATTCTTATCGTGTATTTTTTTTAAATTCTGAATAACCGCAGTCAGTGGCGGATCCAAGAATTTCATAACACGAAAAGGAGTCCAACAGAAGAAAGAATGTCTAGCGGACCGTTACATTTAAATATTATAACTGTGATTCTGCGGAATAGTTTTATTTTTTATAGAATTATTATCATGCTTATTTTTATGAAAAAAAAAATAAAAGTAAATTTGCAAGTAGAAATATATTTTCTGCCTTTAAAAAATAGAACATGGTTTTTGTCTCACTCGTAAATGTAATGTAAGTCAGACTGTGGTGTTAGGCGCGTTTTTATTAACACTATAATCTATTCGGAAAATTCCGGAGTTTTCCATTGTATGAAGATGGGTATACTGAACATACTGAAGACCTGAACCAGTAAAGACCCGAATGACATGAAATTTTATATAAATGATATATTTAAATTTGTATGTTCTGCGTCAAATAAAATGACTTTTTGTGTGTATTTATTATATTTCCATGTGAAATGTGGTCGAAAGAAATGAAATGCCATCCCTATCCATTATTTACACAAAAATATGAAAAACCTAAAAATTTAAAATGACCTGCAAATATGAGCTGACCTCATTTATTTTTAATTCTTTTGAGAACCTCATGCAATTCAATAACCATGATATTATCTTCATATACTAATGTGTAGATAAGATTTACAATTCCACTTAGGAAAAAAATATCCGGCTTATTTTTTGCCTTTAAAATTGTGCAGTTTCTACCGGATGAGCATCATATGTACCTTTAAAATAATCCATTTTTTATTTTAATATGTGGTCCCTTGAAATCATATCATAGGCGTCGGAACCGGGGGGGGGGGGGGGGGCTTAGCCCCCCCCCCCCCCCACTTTTTTTGCAAAGTTATACCTAACCATTAGAAACATAGCATGATAGAGGGTTCAGCCCCCCCCCCCCCCCACATTTTCTCGCAGGAAAGATTATTGTTCATAAATTAACCTTAAAAGATTGAGAAGTTGGATTCAGAAGCATACTAGCCCCCCCCCCCCTTCCCCCCCCCCCCCCCCCCCCCCCACGGATTAGGAATTTCATGATTTTGGGAAAAAAAATTGGGTAAGTAAGGTATTTTTTCTTTTGTAAGTATAGGTATACCCCCCCCCCCCCCCCCACCCCCACGGATTAGGATTTCCATGATTTTGGGAATTACTTTTTTCTCAATATTTTTGAGGATTAGTCTAGCCCCCCCCCCCCCCCACACTTTCAATTTGCTTCCGACGCCAGTGCATATAAACTAATGCATTAAGTTTTGATTCAATACATTGCAATAAAAAAGTTTTGAAATACATAATCTCCACGAGAATAATGATGAGCTGAACTTTGTATTTGAATAATGTACAAAATTAATCAATGTCTAAGCCATTACTTCATAATATGGCAATGGTCATACAATGCGCATGCCCGCTTACAGTAACGAACTCGATTCTTAATGATAATAGTAGAATGTAGAACTTCAAAACTTAATATTAAAATAAGCCATTAAAATTAGTACAACCAACTCGTTATTTTCTTTTTTTTTTTGTCGTGTGTTTTTTATGTAAACAACCAGTGATGATTCATACAACAATCATATTTTTTGCAGCCCATTTGACGCTTGCGTCAATATGTTTTTTCTTTCATTTATTCTACATGGAATGAATATATTAGTATAAAATCTTGAATAAATTTTACTTCTGGTGAGATATCTCAAATGTCTGTAGATAGATTTTTACAAATTTGATGCCAGCGGGATTTTAGTCACTGTAAGTGATTGAAACACGAAGCTTAAACGAATGATATATATTTTATTGAGGATGTGATCCGGTTCTTACCGGAAGGGTTAAAACAAATCATATTTTTAACAAGTTTAACTGACTTTCTTTGGTGTTTCATCTAGCCTGGTAAACAGTGATGTACTTTAGCCAAATGTATTAGAAATAACAGCTTTTGTTTTTATCAATCACTTCCGTTCGTCCGTTTCCGATCCCGAGACAAAAAATATTGTTTCAACAAGATCTCAGATTTGGCAGAGACGTGAACAACCAAACTTTGAGGGAAGACTGACTTATGGTTGTACAAATGTCTAACATGTTTTGTTTGGTTCGGCGTTACTTCCGATCATTACAGAAAGTGCTTAAAAATAATTTCTTTTTCATTCGCGTTGTTTTACAAGGAACTAATGTCTGGATATTTCAATCACAATTAGTATCATCTCAACTATTTTTTCTATGTGAGAGAAGCAATGTCTTACAGTTAAATTGAACAACGTTTATCAAAACGGAAGACCTTTTTGTTGCTTTTGCAACAAGAGTCTAGTTATTAAGGTCTTCCGTTTCCAACGGAAGACCTTATAGTGATTGTAATGTTTCTTATTATTATTATTATTATTATTTTTTTTTGTCCGTTTTTTGTCCACAAGATTTCTCAGAGATGGCTGGATGGATTTTCTTGAAATTTTCAGGACTGACAGAAAATTATAATATCTCCAGGCGTTTTTTTCATTTTTTCAAAATTCACTTCCTGTCGTCCGTTTCCTGTCCCGCGACAAAAAGCTATGGACAATGAGATCTCAGAAACGATAAAGACTTGAACATCCAAACTTTGAGGGATGATAGACCTATAGTTGTAGATGTGTTTAAACTATTTTGTTTTGTTCGTCGTAACTTCCGGTCGTCACCGGAAGCTCTTCAAAAATTATGCTTTTACGCATTTAATATATTTCTCGGAGAATTGAAATATAAGTATAAATGCTTACATATGTCATCTATCCGATGATTAATAAACATAAAAATTCTACTTCCGGTGAGATATCTCAAATATCTCATTAAGCCTTTTTTAAAGTAAATGTTTGAACCCCGAGATCTCAGAAACTGTAAGTGATCAAAACACGAAACTTACAGGGATGATAGACATTTGATAGAAGATGTGTTTAACCGTTTTTATTTGGTCGACCGTCACTTCCGGTCCACACTGGAAGAGTTCAAACAAATCAAGTTTTTTAAAAGTTTAACTCGATTTTTCAGAGATGCATGGATGGATTTTCTTGAAATTTATAGGACTGATAGAGAACGAAAATATCTCTAGGCTTTTTTTTCATTTTTTCAAAATTCCCTTCCTGTCGTCCGTTTCCTGTCCCGCGACAAAAAGCTATGGACAATGATATCTCAGAAACGATAAAGACTTGAACATCCAAACTTTGAGGGATGATAGACCTATAGCTGTAGATGTGTTTAAACTATTTTGTTTTGTTCGTCGTAACTTCCGGTCGTCACCGGAAGCACTTCAAAAATTATGTTTTTACGCATTTTATTTGTTTAACACTGAAATGATATAAAGGTATAAACGCTTTCATATGTCATCTATCCGATGATTAATAAACAAAAAAAATTACTTCCGGTGAGATATCTCAAATATCTCAGGTAGTCTTTTTAAAACAAATATTATGACAGCGAAGTCTCATAAACTGTTAGTGACCAAGACACAAAACTTACACGGATGATAGACATTTGATAGAAGATGTGTTTAACCGTTTTTATTTTGTCAACCGTCACTTCCAGTCCACACCGGAAGAGTTCAAACAATTCATGTTGTTTAAGAGATTTACTGCTTTTGTTTGACAAAGTAAGACAAATTGATAGTCAATTAAGTCCTGTTGTCTAATGGTTATGAAATACTGAGAGAAGCAATGTCTTACAGTTAAATTGATACATGTATATCAAAACGGAAGACCTTTTTGTTGCTTTTGCAACAAGAGTCTAGTGTTTCTTATTATTAAGGTCTTCCGTTTCCAACGGAAGACCTTATAGTGATTGTAATGTTTCTTATTAAGGTCTTCCGTTACAACAGAAGACCTTCTAGTGATTGTAATGTTTTTTATTATTATTAAGGTCTTCCGTTTCCAACGGAAGACCTTATTGTTATTGCTTTGTTTCTTTTTCCCTTTTATTATTTTTTTTTTCTTACGCTTTTTTGTACAAGCGATTTTTTGAAAACGACTTGACCGATTTTCGTGAAAATTTCAGATCTTGTAGATATTGATAAAAACCTTATATATAATTTTTTATTTTAATGACGTCATTTCCGTTCGGGAGATATTGACGTTTTAGTGATTTTTAGAGGGTCATTTTGTCCTGCTATCTCCTCCTAAACGAAAAAAGATATTGAATTTAAATTTTCAGGGATTGTAGACAAAATATTGTAGATGTGTTTAAGGGCATTTGTGGTTGTCTGGCTTCAAAGGCGTCGAAGCTCGCCTGGACCCGAAAATCGAGTTTAAAAAAACGACGTAATTTTTAATGGTTTTCGTTCTTTATCTCCTTTCCTGAAAATATTTTACCATAACATATAGAGCAAATAAAATTTATATTTACAGGATCTTCCGTTTGATAACAAGAAAAAGGGGCTGGTCCCTTAAATAAGGGGCCAAAAGGGCTCTAAAGTCTTTCTCCCATAGCACTTTACTGAGAAATATTTTGTAATATGTTTAAGAAGCAAAAATGTTCATCTTTTACTAATTAAACTATACATTATAAATTTTTTATTATGCGTTACGTAATTAGGGGTTTTAAGGGGCCAAAAATCCAAAACTTCGATCGAATATATCTCAAAAAGGACAAATATTTTGAAAAGCAATATAGAATAAAAGATGCTTAGAATGATGTTTTAAACAATATTCAATCCTAAAATTTTCGTTATCTGGCCCCAATAAGGAGATTAGGGGTCGGCCCCTAAAATGTCCTTTCCCAGATAGCTCTTTAACGGCAAAGAATTTCTAAACACTTGTTGAACAAAATATGTTTAATATCAAAAGAACTTTCGTATGATGCCAAGAAAAAGGGGCTGGCCCTTCAATTTAGGGGCCAAAGGGCTCTAAAGTCTGTCTTCCATAGCACTTTACTGAGAAATATTTTGTCATATGTTAAAGAAGCAAAAATGTTCATCTTTTACTAATTAAACTATACATTATAAATTTTTTATTATGCGTTACGTAATTAGGGGTTTTAACGGGCCAAAAGTCCAAAACTTCGATCGAATATATCTCAAAAAGGACAAATATTTTGAAAAGCAATATAGAATAAAAGATATTTAGAATGATGTTTTAAACAATATTCAATCCTAAAATTTTCGTTATCTGGCCCCAATAAGGAGATTAGGGGTCGGTCCCTAAAACGTCATATCCCAGATAGCTCAAAAACGGCAAAGAATTTCTAAACACTTGTTGAACAAAATATGTTTCATATCAAAAGAACTTTCGTACGATGCCAAGAAAAAGGGGCTGGTCCTTCAATTTAGGGACCAAAAGGGCTCTAAAGTCTTTCTTCCATAGCACTTTACTGAAAAATGTTTTGTTATATGTTTAGGAAGCAAAAATGTTCATCTCTCATTTATTTAACAACATATTATAACTAGACCTATTTTTGTCTCCAACAAAAAGGAAGGGCTTTTCGACAGCCCTTAAAACCCCTTAATTGAATTTATCATATTTTCTCTCAGAATCTGTATATTAAAAATTAGGAAAATATCATGAGCATATACCCACACGTTAGCATTTCAGAAATTCAATGCCCAAAGAAAGACAACTTCAGAATTTTTTATCCAACTATATCGTTTGTTTCCTGAAATAAAAGTTCTAAAAATTCATATATAAGAAAGTACTCATTTAAGAAATAAGAGTTTTGGTATGCCAAAAGCTCTAATGCTAATCATTCATTGAGCAAAGCGAGATAACTCTTGAATTTTAATTTTTTGGAATGTGATAAAGTTATCATTTTCAGACCCTTAAAACCCCTATAAGGAATCAAAAAGTGCCCCCTCGGACCCTATTTTTTAAATTGTACTCTTTATTCCAAACTATAAACCGAAAAGATTTTGAAAATCGGATAAACAATAAAAAAGTTACAGCTAAAGAGCCGATTTTGATATTGACCCCTTTAGATCCCTTATCTTTAAGAACTTTTTTCCCAGGACCTTTTCCGGTCTGCGCATTAGGTCCCTTATTGCAAATACAAAATATAAAAATATTTGCTTGAAAACTGTTTGAGAAAACGTTACATGCGTGAATTCAATTTAACATAGAAACTCCCGTTGACAATTTTCATCGGCTCATAAAACCGGAAGTACTCAATACTATTCAATGAAACTTGGAATATATCTTAATTACATCTATATAAACAATGTATATCCGTCTAAGAACATTCCTGAGCTTTTCTGAGTTTTTTATTTTTTCATCCCCCTTTTCTCAAGTTTGAGGCTTAAAATCTCAAAACTGATAAGAGATAGAAACTCGCCGCCGCTTTACTTTTTAAACAACTCGACATGGTTGATCTAACTGTAAAATTACAACGAATTTCCTTTACAAATAAAAACAATATATTGATTCATTTAAGTTCTACTATTTTGCTTGTGTAAACCGGAAGTACCGGAACCGGAAATCTAAAACCTTACATACTGGTGACATTTAAAAATGCTATAAGACTATTGTATAGTTATTTCTAAAATCCTTTTCGTTTTCAAAAAATCGCTGACGGAAAATCTGTCGAGAAAAAGAATAATAACTAGAACTTTTTTTGTCTTCAACAAAAAGTAAGGGCTTTTCGACAGCCCCATTATCCCTTTTTAATTAAATGTTCCAAAAAAATATTCTCTTAATTATTTCCAAGTGTTCTAAACGCCTTGGTGTCCCCAGTTGCTTAGATAGGAACTTATGAGTAGTGCAATGTGAAAAGAAAGATAACTTCAGAACCTTACAGGTAGTTACACTTCTAATATTGAGAAGAATATTTTCAAAAAATCATATTGAAGTAAGTATTTATTTCCTTTACACCAAATTTAGTATGCCTACAGTATTAATGCTGTTTATTCTTACAGCAAAGTGAGGTAACTCTTTCTAAATTTTTTTTTGAAACTTAAAAAAGTTCTGATCTTTAGGTCTTTAAAACCCCTATAAGGAGTTAAAAAGTGGCCCCTCGGACCATAATTTTAAAATTGTACTCTTTATTTTAAACAATAAACTGAAAAGATTTTTAAAATCGGATGAAAGGTAAAAAAGTTACAGCTAAAAGGCTGTTTTGCACGTTGGCCCCTGCAGATCCCTAATTTTTTCGAGTTATCTACCCAAAACTTTTTCAGGTCTGCGGATTGTGTGTGTCATTATAAAGATGAAATATTGTAGCAATTACTTGAAAACCTTTTGAGAAAACGAACCACGCGTGATTTTTGTTTAACATTGAAACTCCCATAGGCGATTTCATTGACCTATAAAACCGGAAGTAGTCATAATATTTTAATGAAACTTAGAATATATGTTAATTACATCTATGTTAGTAATGTTGAGGCGTTAAATAATTTTTTAAAGGTCATTTGAATTTTTTTGCTTTCTCATCCCCCCTTTTCTAAAGTTTAGGACTTTATATCTCAAAAACGGTAAGATATAGAAAGATGTCTTCGCTGACAATTTTGTACAGCAAGACAAGATGCATCTAATTCTAAAAGTTGAACTTTCTAATATAAACACTAAACAAAGTATTGCGTTTTAATCAATTTTTACATTTTTCCTTGTAAAAACCGGAAGTACCGGAACCGGAAGTCCAAAACCTTACATTCCATAGATTGAGAGATTTGCGGTAAGACCGTTTCAAAACTGTATCAATATATCTTCCAGTTTTCAAAAAATCGCTGACAGAAATCTGTCGAGAAAAATAATAATAATAACTAGAACTTTTTTTGTCTTCAACAAAAAGGAAGGGCTTTTCGACAGCCCCAGTTTCCCTTTTTTATTTAAAGTGTCCAAAAAATATCTCTATTCTATTTCCAAATTTTCTAAACGCCTCGGTATAACCAGTTGCTTAGAGAGGAATTGATGAGTACTGCAGTGTGAAAAGAAAGATAACTCCAGAATTTAACAAGAAGCTACACCTGTAATATTCAGAAGAATATTTTCAAAAAATCATTCCAAAGTAAGTATTCATTCATTGCACGAAAAACTTGGTATGCTAAGAGTATTTGTGCTCTACATTCTTAGAGCAAAGCGAGATAACTCTTCCAAGAAAACATTTTGAAATTTAAACAAGTTGTGATCTTTAGGCCCTTCAAACCCCTATAAGGAGTCAAAAAGTGGCCCCTCGGACCATAATTTTTAAATTGTACTCTTTATTCTGAACTATTAACCGAAAGGATTTTGAAAATCGGATGAATAATAAAAAAGATACAGCTAAAGGGCTGTTTTTAATACTGATCCCTACAGATCCCTTATTTTTCAAAAGTTCTTTTCCAGGACCTTTTCCGGTCTGCGCATTAGGTCCCTTATTGCAAATACAAAATATAAAAATATTTGCTTGATAACTGTTTGAGAAAACGTTACACGCGTGATTTCAATTTAACATAGAAACTCCCATAGACAATTTTAATCGGCTCATAAAACCGGAAGTACTCAATACTTTTCAATGAAACTTTGACTATATATTATTTACTTCTATCCTATTTATATTCAGGCGTCAACAAATTTTTTAATGGTCATTTGAATTTTTTTTGTTTTTTCATCCCCCCTTTTCTAAAATTTAGGACTTAATATCTCAAAAACGGTAGGAGATAGAAAGTTGTCTACGGTTACAATTTTGTACAACTATTTATGATAAAGGTAATTCTAAAATGTGAGGGCTCTACATTAAAGAATAAACAAAGAATTGAGTTTCAAACATTTTTTGCAAATTTCCTTGTAAAAACCGTAAGTACCGGAACCCGAAATCGAAAACCTTACATTTCATATACTGATATACTTGCTTTAAGACCAATGTGTACTTGTATCAGTATTTCTTCCAGTTTTCAAAAAATCGCTGACAGAAATTTGTCTTAAAATAATAATAATAAACTAGACCTATTTTTGTCTCCAACAAAAAGGAAGGGCTTTTCGACAGCCCTTAAAACCCCTTAATTAAATTTATCGTATTTTCTCTCATTGAATCTGTATATAAAAAATTAGGAAGATATCATGAGCATATACCCACACGTTAACATTTAAGAAATTAAATGCCCAAAGAAAGACAACTTCAGAATTTTTTATCCAACTATATCGTTTGTTTCCTGAAATAAAAGTTCTAAAAATTCATATATAACAAAGTACTCATTTAAGATTCAAGAGATTTGGTATGCCAAAAGCTCTAATGCTAATCATTCATTGAGCAAAGCGAGATAACTCTTGAAATTTAATTTTTTTGAAATGGGATAAAGTTGTCATTTTCAGGCCCCTAAAACCCCTATAAGGAGTCAAAATGTGGCCCTTTGGACCATGATTTTTAAATTGTACTCTTTATTCTAAACTAATAACTGAAAAGAGTTTGAAAATTGGATAAGTAATAAAAAAGTTATAGCTAAAGGGCTGTTTTTAATACTGACCCCTTCAGGTCCCTTATTTTTCGGAATTTTTTTCCTCAGACATTTTCCAGTTTGCGCATTTAGTCCCTCATTACAAGTGCAAAATATAAAAATATTTGCTTAAAAACTGTTTGAGAAAACGTTACATGCATGAATTCAATTTAACATAGAAACTCCCATAGACAATTTTTATCGGCCCATAAAACCGGAAGTACTCGATACCATCCAATGAAACTTTGAATATATCTTAATTACGTCTATTTAAACAATATCTATCCTAATCATTTATTGAGCAAAGCGAGATAACTCTTGAAATTGAATTGTGATAAAGTTATCATTTTCAGACCCTTAAAACCCCTATAAGGAGTCAAAAAGTGCCCCCTCGGACCATATTTTTTAAATTGTACTCTTTATAATGAACTATAAACCGAAAAGATTTTGAAAATCGGATAAACAATAAAAAAGTTACAGCTGAAGAGCCGTTTTTAATATTGACCCCTTGAGCTCCCTTATTTTTCGGATTTTTTTTCCCAAGACCTTTTCCGGTCTGCGCATTAGGTCCCTTATTGCAAATACAAAATATAAAAATATTTGCTTGAAAACTGTTTGAGAACACGTTACATGCGTGAATTCAATTTAACATAGAAACTCCCATAGACAATTTTCATCGGCTCATAAAACCGGAAGTACTCATTACTCTTCAATGAAACGTGGAATATATCTTAATAACATCTATTTAAACAATATATATCCGTCTTAGAACATTCCTAAGCTTTTCTGAGTTTTTTATTTTTTCATCCCCCCTTTTCTCAAGTTTGAGGCCTAAAATCTCAAAACTGATAAGAGGTAGAAACTCGCCGCCGGTTTACTTTTTAAACAACTCGACATGGTTGATCTAACTCTAAAATTACAACGAATTTCCTTTAAAAATAAAAACAATATATTGATTCATTTAATTTCTACTATTTTGCTTGTGTAAACCGGATGTACCGGAACCGGAAGTCCAAAACCTTACATACTGGTGACATTTAAAAATGCTATAAGACTATTGTATAGTTATTTCTGAAATCCTTTCCGTTTTAAAAAAATCGATGACGGAAATTCTGTCGAGAAAAAGAATAATAACTAGACCTATTTTTGTCTCCAACAAAAAGGAAGGGCTTTTCGACAGCCCTTAAAACCCCTTATTTAAATTTATCATATTTTCTCTCAGAATCTGTATATTCAAAATGAGGAAAATATCATGAGCATATACCCACACGTTAACATTTAAGAAATTAAATGCCCAAAGAAAGACAACTTCAGAATTTTTTATCCAGCTATATCGTTTGTTTCCTAAAATAAAAGTTCTAAAAATTCATATATAACAAAGTACTCATTTAAGATTCAAGTGTTTTGGTATGCCTAAAGCTCTAATGCTATTCATTCATTGAGCAAAGCGAGATAACTCTTGAATTTTAATTTTAAAAATGTGATAAAGTTATCATTTTCAGGCCCTTAAAACCCCTATAAGGAGTCAAAAAGTGGCCCTTGGACCATGATTTTTAAATTGTACTCTTTATTCTTAACTAATAACTGAAAAGAGTTTGAAAATTGGATGAGTAATTAAAAAGTTATAGGTAACGGGCTGTTTTTAATACTGACCCCTTCAGGTCCCTTATTTTTCGGAATTTTTTTCCTCAGACCTTTTCCAGTCTGCGCATTTAGTCCTTTATTACAAGTACAAAATATAAAAATATTTGCTTGAAAACTCTTTGAGAAAACGTTACATGCGTGAATTCAATTTAACATAGAAACTCCCTTAGACAATTTTCATCGGCTCATAAAACCGGAAGTACTCGATACTATTCAATGAAACTTCGATTATATCTTAATTACGTCTATTTAAACAATATATATCCTAATCATTTATTGAGCACAGCGAGATAACTCTTGAAATTGAATTGTGATAAAGTAAGCATTTTCAGACCCTTAAAACCCCTACAAGGAGTCAAAAAGTGCCCCCTCGGACCATATTTTTCAAATTGTACTCTTTATTCTGAACTATAAACTGAAAAGATTTTGAAAATCAGATAAACAATAAAAAAGTTTTAGCAAAAGGACTGTTTTTAATACTGACCCCTTCAGATCCCTTTTTTTTTAGAATTTTTTTCCCAGGACCTTTTCCGGTCTGCGCATTGGGTCCCTAATTGCAAATACAAAATATAAAAATATTTGCTTGAAAACTCTTTGAGAAAACGTTACATGCGTGAATTCAATTTAACGTGGAAACTCCCATAGACAATTTTCATCGGCTCATAAAACCGGAAGTACTAAATACTATTCAATGAAACTTGAAGTATACCTTAATTACTTCTATTTGAACAATATCTAAACGTCTTATAACATTCCTAAGCTTTTCTGAGTTTTTTATTTTTTCATCCCCCCTTTTCTCAAGTTTGAGGCCTAAAATCTCAAAACTGATAAGAGATAGAAACTCGCCGCAACTTTACTTTTTAAACAACTCGACATGGTTGATCTAACTCTAAAATTACAACGAATTTTCTTTAAAAATAAAAACAATATATTGATTCATTTAATTTCTACTCTTTTGCTTGTGTAAACCGGAAGTACCAGAACCGGAATTCCAAAACCTTACATACTGGTGACATTTAAAAATGCTATAAGACTAATGTTAAGTTATTTCCGAAATCCTTTCCGTTTTAAAAAAATCGCTGACGGAAATTCTGTCGAGAAAAAGAAAAATAATAATAAAACATCAGAATAACAATAGGTCTTTTCGACCGAAAGTCGAAAAGCCCTAATAATAAAAAAAGACAAAAACAATAGGTCTTTTCGACCGAAAGTCGAAAAGCCCTAATAACTAGAACTTTTTTTGTCTTCAACAAAAAGTAAGGGCTTTTCGACAGCCCCAGTTTCCCTTTTTTATTTAAAGTGTCAAACAAAAAATATCTCTAATCTATTTGCAAATTTTCTAATCGCCTCGGTATAACCAGGTTCTTAGATAGGAGTTTATGAGTACTGCAGTGTGAAAAGAAAGATAACTCCAGAATTTAACAAGTAGCTACACCTGTAATTTTTAGAAGAATATTTTCAAAAAATCATTCCAAAGTAAGTATTCATTCCTTGGACGCAAAACTTGGTATGCTAAGAGTATTTGTACTCTACATTCTTAGAGCAAAGCGAGATAACTCTTCCAAGAAATAATTTTGAAATTTAAACAAGTTGTGATCTTTATGTCCTTCAAACCCCTAAAAGGAGTCAAAAAGTGGCCCCTCGGACCATAATTTTTAAATTGTACTCTTTATTCTAAACTATTAACCGAAAAGATTTTGAAAATCGGATGAATAATAAAAAAGATACAGCTAAAGGGCTGTTTTTAATACTGACCCCGACAGATCCCTTATTTTTCAGACGTTTTTTTCCAGGACCTTTTCCGGTCTGCGCATCAGGTCCCTTATTGCAAATATTAAATATAAAAATATTTGCATGATAACTGTTTGAGAGAACGTTACACGCGTGAATTCAATTTAACATAGAAACTCCCATAGACAATTTTCATCGGCTCATAAAACAGGAAGTACTCAATACTATTCAATGAAACTTGCAATATATGTTAATTACTTCTATCATAATAATATTCAGGCGTCAAATAATTTTTTTAAGGTCATTTGAATTTTTTTGTTTTTTCATTCCCCCTTTTCTAAAGTTTAGGACTTAATATCTCAAAAACAGTAAGAGATAGAAAGTTGTCTACGCTTGCAATTTTGTTCATCTATTTATGATAAAGGTAAATCTAAAATTTGAATGCTCTCCTTTAAAAAATAAACAAAGAATTGAGTTTCAAACAATTTTTGCAATTTTCCTTGTAAAAACCGGAAGTACCGGAACCGGAACTTCAAAACCTTGTATTTCATAGACTGATACATTTGCTGTAAGACCAATTTATACTTGTATCAATATTCCTTCCAGTTTTCAAAAAATCGCTGACAGAAATTTGTCTTAAAATAATAATAATAAAAAAAGACAAAAACAATAGGTCTTTTCGACCGAAAGTCGAAAAGCCCTAACTAGACCTATTTTTGTCTCCAACAAAAAGGAAGGGCTTTTCGACAGCCCTTAAAACCCCTTATTCAAATTTATCGTATTTTCTCTAAGAATCTGTATATTAAAAATTAGGAAAGTATCATGAGCATAGACCCACACGTTAACATTTAAGAAATTCAATGCCCAAAGAAAGACAACTTCAGAATTTTTTATCCAGCTATATCGTTTGTTTCCTGAAATAAAAGTTCTAAAAATTCATATATAAGAAAGTACTCATTTAAGATTCAAGAGTTTTGGTATGCCAAAAGCTCTAATGCTAATCATTCATCGAGCAACGCGAGATAACTCTTGAATTTTAATTTTTTTTAAAATGTGATAAAATTATCATTTTCAGGCCCTTAAAACCCCTAAAAGGAGTCAAAAAGTGGCCCTTTGGACCATAATTTTTAAATTGTACTCTTTATTCTAAACTAATATCTAAAAAGAGTTTGAAAATTGGATGAGTAATAAAAAAGTTATAGCTAAAGGGCTGTTTTTAATACTGACCCCTTCAGGTCCCTTATTTTTCGGATTTTTTTTCCTCAGACCTTTTCAGGTCTGCACATTTAGTCCCTCATTACAAGTACAAAATATAAAATTATTTGCTTAAAAACTGTTTGAGAAAACGTTACATGCGTGAATTCAATTTAACATAGAAACTCCCATAGACAATTTTCATCGGCTCATAAAACCGGAAGTACTCGACACTATTCAACGAAACTTTGAATATATCTTAATTACGTCTATTAACACAATATCTATCCTAATCATTTATTGAGCAAAGAGAGATAACTCTTAAAATTGAATTGTGATAAAGTTATCATTTTCAGACCCTTAAAACCCCTATAAGGAGTCAAAAAGTGCCCCCTCGGACCATATTTTTTAACTTTTACTCTTTATTCTGAACTATTAACCGAAAAGATTTTGAAAATCCGATAAACAATAAAAAAGTTACAGCTAAAGAGCCGTTTTTAATATTGACCCCTTGAGCTCCCTTATTTTTCGGTATTTTTTTCCCAAGACCTTTTCCGGTCTGCGCATTAGGTCCCTAATTGCAAATACAAAATATAAAAATATTTGCTTGAAAACTGTTTGAGAAAACGTTACATGCGTGAATTCAATTTAACATAGAAACTCCCTTAGACAATTTTCATCGGCTCATAAAACCGGAAGTACTCAATACTATTTAGTGAAACTTGGAATATATCTTAATTACATCTATTTGAACAATATATATCCGTCTTAGAACATTCCTAAGCTTTTCTGAGTTTTTTATTTTTTCATCCCCCCTTTTCTCAAGTTTGAGGCCTAAAATCTCAAAACTGATAAAAGATAGAAACTCGCCGACGCTTTACTTTTTAAACAACTCGACATGGTTGATCTAACTGTAAAATTACAACGAATTTCCTTTAAAAATAAAAACAATATATTGATTCATTTAATTTCTACTATTTTGCTTGTGTAAACCGAAAGTACCGGAACCGGAAGTCCAAAACCTTACATACTGGTGACATTAAAAAATGCTATAAGACTATTGCATAGTTAATTCTGAAATCCTTTCCGTTTTCAAAAAATCGCTGACGGAAAATCTGTCGAGAAAAAGAAAAATAACTAGACCTATTTTTGTCTCCAACAAAAAGGAAGGGCTTTTCGACAGCCCTTAATACCCCTTATTTAAATTTATTATATTTTCTCTCAAAATCTGTATTTTAAAAATTAAAAAAATATCATGAGCATGTACCCACACGTTAACATTTCAAAAATTAAATGCCCAAAGAAAGACAACTGCAGAATTTTTTATCCAACTACATCGTTTATTTCTTGAAAAAAAAGTTCTTAAAATTCATATATAAGAAAGTACTCATTTAAGATTCAAGTGTTTTGGTATGCCTAAAGCTCTAATGCTATTCATTCATTGACCAAAGCGAGATAACTCTTGAATTTTAATTTTTAAAAATGTGATAAAGTTATCATTTTCAGGCCCTTAAAACCCCTAACAGGAGACAAAAAGTGGCCCTTTGGACCATGATTTTTAAATTGTACTCTTTATTCTAAACTAATAACTGAAAAGAGTTTGAAAATTGGATGAGTAATAAAAAAGTTATAGCTAAAGGCCTGTATTTAATACTGACCCATTCAGGTTCCTCAATTTTCGGAATTTTTTTCCTAAAACCTTTTCCGGTCTGCGCATTTAGTCCCTCATTACAAGTACAAAATATAAAATTATTTGCCTAAAAACTGTTTGAGAAAACGTTACATGCGTGAATTCAATTTAACATAGAAACTCCCATAGACAATTTTCATCGGCTCATAAAACCGGAAGTACTCGACACTATTCAATGAAACTTGGAACATATCTTAATTACGTCTATTAACACAATATCTATCCTAATCATTTATTGAGCAAAGCGAGATAACTCTTGAAATTGAATTGTGATAAAGTTATCATTTTCAGACCCTTAAAACCCCTATAAGGAGTCAAAAAGTGCCCCCTCGGACCATATTTTTTAAATTGTTCTCTTTATTGTGAACTATAAACCGAAAAGATTTTGAAAATCGGATAAAAAATAAAAAAGTTACAGCTAAATGTCCGTTTTTAATACTGACCCCTTGAGCTCCCTTATTTTTTAGAATTTTTTTCCCAGGACCTTTTCCTGTCTGCGTATTAGGACCTTCATTGTAAATACAAAATATAAAAAATATTTGCTTGAAAACTGTTTGAGAAAACGTTACATGCGTGAATTCAATTTAACATAGAAACTCCCATAGACAATTTTCATCGGCTCATAAAACCGGAAGTTCTCAATACTTTTCAATGAAATTTGAAATATATCTTAATTACATCTATTTAAACAATATATATCCGTCTTAGAACATTCCTAAGCTTTACTGAGTTTTTTATTTTTTCATCCCCCCTTTTCTCAAGTTTGAGGCCTAAAATCTCAAAACTGATAAGAGATAGAAACTCGCCGCCGCTTTACTTTTTAAACAACTCGACATGATTGATCTAACTGTAAAGTTACAACGAATTTCCTTTAAAAATAAAAACAATATATTGATTCATTTAATTTCTACTATTTTGCTTGTGTAAACCGGAAGTACCGGAACCGGAAATCTAAAACCTTACATACTGGTGACATTTAAAAATGCTATAAGACTATTGTATATTTATTTCTGAAATCCTTTCCGTTTTCAAAAAATCGCTGACGGAAAATCTGTCGAGAAAAAGAATAATAATAACTAGACCTATTTTTGTCTCCAACAAAAAGGAAGGGCTTTTCGACAGCCCTTAATACCCCTTATTTAAATTTATTATATTTTCTCTCAAAATCTGTATTTTAAAAATTAAAAAAATATCATGAGCATGTACCCACACGTTAACATTTCAAAAATTAAATGCCCAAAGAAAGACAACTGCAGAATTTTTTATCCAACTACATCGTTTATTTCTTGAAAAAAAAGTTCTTAAAATTCATATATAAGAAAGTACTCATTTAAGATTCAAGTGTTTTGGTATGCCTAAAGCTCTAATGCTATTCATTCATTGACCAAAGCGAGATAACTCTTGAATTTTAATTTTTAAAAATGTGATAAAGTTATCATTTTCAGGCCCTTAAAACCCCTAACAGGAGACAAAAAGTGGCCCTTTGGACCATGATTTTTAAATTGTACTCTTTATTCTAAACTAATAACTGAAAAGAGTTTGAAAATTGGATGATTATAAAAAAGTTATAGCAAAAGGGCTGTTTTTAATACTGACCCATTCAGGTTCCTCAATTTTCGGAATTTTTTTCCTAAAACCTTTTCCGGTCTGCGCATTTAGTCCCTCATTACAAGTACAAAATATAAAATTATTTGCCTAAAAACTGTTTGAGAAAACGTTACATGCGTGAATTCAATTTAACATAGAAACTCCCATAGACAATTTTCATCGGCTCATAAAACCGGAAGTACTCGACACTATTCAATGAAACTTGGAATATATCTTAATTACGTCTATTAACACAATATCTATCCTAATCATTTATTGAGCAAAGCGAGATAACTCTTGAAATTGAATTGTGATAAAGTTATCATTTTCAGACCCTTAAAACCCCTATAAGGAGTCAAAAAGTGCCCCCTTTGGACCATATTTTTTAAATTGTTCTCTTTATTGTGAACTATAAACCGAAAAGATTTTGAAAATCGGATGAAAAATAAAAAAGTTACAGCTAAATGTCCGTTTTTAATACTGAGCCCTTGAGCTCCCTTATTTTTTAGAATTTTTTTCCCAGGACCTTTTCCGGTCTGCGCATTAGGACCTTCATTGTAAATACAAAATATAAAAATATTTGCTTGAAAACTGTTTGAGAAAACGTTACATGCGTGAATTCAATTTAACATAGAAACTCCCATAGACAATTTTCATCGGCTCATAAAACCGGAAGTTCTCAATACTTTTCAATGAAATTTGAAATATATCTTAATTACATCTATTTAAACAATATATATCCGTCTTAGAACATTCCTAAGCTTTACTGAGTTTTTTATTTTTTCATCCCCCCTTTTCTCAAGTTTGAGGCCTAAAATCTCAAAACTGATAAGAGATAGAAACTCGCCGCCGCTTTACTTTTTAAACAACTCCACATGATTGATCTAACTGTAAAATTACAACGAATTTCCTTTAAAAATAAAAACAATATATTGATTCATTTAATTTCTACTATTTTGCTTGTGTAAACCGGAAGTACCGGAACCGGAAATCTAAAACCTTACATACTGGTGACATTTAAAAATGCTATAAGACTATTGTATATTTATTTCTGAAATCCTTTCCGTTTTCAAAAAATCGCTGACGGAAAATCTGTCGAGAAAAAGAATAATAATAATAATAATAATAAAACATCAGAATAACAATAGGTCTTTTCGACCGAAAGTCGAAAAGCCCTAATAACTAGAACTTTTTTTTGTCTTCAACAAAAAGTAAGGGCTTTTCGACAGCCCCATTATCCCCTTTTAATTAAATGTTAAAAAAATATTCTCTAGTTTATTTCCAAGTGTTCTAAACGCCTTGGTATCCCAAGTTGCTTAGATAGCAACTTATGAGTAGTGCAATGTGAAAAGAAAGATAACTCCAGAACTTTACAGGTAGCTATATTTCTAATTTTCCAGAGAAATATTTTCAAAAAATCATATTGAAGTAAGTATTCATTCCCCGGACACCAAATTTGGTATGCCTACAGTATTCATGCTCTTTATTCTTACAACAAAGCAAGACAACTCTTACTAAAAAAGATTTTGAAATTTGAACAAGTTCTGATCTTTAGGTCCTTCAAACCCCTATAAGGACTCAAAAAGTGGCCCCTCGGACCATAATTTTAAAATTGTACTCTTTATTCTAAACAATAAACTGAAAAGATTTTTATAATCGGATGAAAGGTAAAAAAGTTACAGCTAAAAGGCTGTTTTGCACGTTGGCCCCTGCAGATCCCTAATTTTTTCGAGTTGTCTACCCAAAACTTTTTCAGGTCTGTGGATTGTGTGTTTCATTATAAAGATAAAATATTGTAGCAATTACTTGAAAACCTTTTGAGAAAACGAACCACGCGTGATTTTTGTTTAACATTGAAACTCCCGTAGGCGATTTTCATTGACCTATAAAACCGGAAGTAGTCAATATATTTAAATAAAACTTAGAATATATGTTAATTAAATCTATGTTAATAATATATTGGCGTTAAATAATTTTTTAAAGGTCATTTAAATTTTTTAGCTTTCTCATCCCCCCTTTTCTAAAGTTTAGGACTTTATATCTCAAAAATGGTAAGATATAGAAAGATGTCCACGCTGACAATTTTGAACAGAAAGACAAGATGTATCTAATTCTAAAATTTGAACATTCTAATATAAAGACTAAACAAAGTATTGCGTTTTAATAATTTTTAAAATTTTTCCTTGTATATACCGGAAGTACCGGAACCGGAAGTTAAAGACCTTACATTCCATAGATTGATAGATTTGCTGTAAGAGTGTCCCAAAACTGTATCAATATATCTTCCAGTTTTCAAAAAATCGCTGACAGAAATCTGTCGAGAAAAATAATAATAATAATAATAACTAGAACTTTTTTTGTCTTCAACAAAAAGTAAGGGCTTTTCGACAGCCCCAGTTTCCCTTTTTTATTTAAAGTGTCAAAAAAAAATATCTCTAATGTATTTCCAAATTTTCTAAACGCCTCGGTATAACCAGTTGCTAAGATAGGAATTTATGAGTACTGCGGTGTGAAAAGAAAGATAACTCCAGAGTTTAACAAATAGCTTCACCTGTAATTTTCAGAAGAATATTTTCAAAAAATCATTCCAAAGTAAGTATTCACTCCTTGGACGCAAAACTTGGTATGCTAAGAGTATTTGTGCTCTATATTCTTAGAGCAAAGCGAGATAACTCTTCCAAGAAATAATTTTGAAATTTAAAAAAGTTGTGATGTTTAGGCCCTTCAAACCCCTATAAGGAGTCAAAAAGTGCCCCCTCGGACCATAATTTTTAAATTGTACTCTTTAATTTGAACTATTAACCGAAAAGATTTTGAAAATCGGATGAATAATAAAAAAGTTACAGGTAAAGGGCTGTTTTTAATACTGACCCCTACAGATCCCTTATTTTTAAGAAGTTCTTTTCCAGGATCTTTTCCGGTCTGGGCATTGGGTCCCTTATTGCAAATACAAAATATAAAAATATTTGCTTGATAGCTGTTTGAGAAAACGTTACACGCGTGAATTCAATTTAACATAGAAACTCCCATAGACATTTTCATCGGCTCATAAAACCGGAAGTACTCAATACTATTTAATGAAACTTTAAATATATGTTGATTCTATCTATCTTAATAATATTCCGGGGTCAAAAAAATTCTTAAAGGTCATTTGATTTTTTTTGTTTTTTCATCCCCACTTTTCTAAAGTTAAGGACTTAATATCTTAAAAATGGTAAGAGATAGAAAGTTGTCTACGCTTACAATTTTGTACAACTATTTATGATAAAGGTAATTCTTAAATTTGAATGCTGTACATTAAAAAATAAACAAAAAATTGAGTTTCAAACAATTTTTGCAATTTTCCTGGTCAAAACCGGAAGTACCGGAACCGGAAATAGAAAAGCTTACATTTCATAAATTGATATATTTGCTTTAAGACCAATGTATACTTGTATCAATATTCCTTCCAGTTTTCAAAAAATCGCTGACAGAAATTTGTCTTAAAATAATAATAATAATAAAAAAAGACAAAAACAATAGGTCTTTTCGACCGAAAGTCGAATAGCCCTAATAATAAAAAAAGACAAAAACAATAGGTCTTTTCGACCGAAAGTCGAAAAGCCCTAATAATAATAAAACATCAGAATAACAATAGGTCTTTTCGACCGAAAGTCGAAAAGCCCTAACTAGACCTATTTTTGTCTCCAACAAAAAGGAAGGGCTTTTCGACAGCCCTTAAAACCCTTATTTATATTTATCATATTTTCTCTCAGAATCTGTATATTAAAAATTAGGAAAATATCATGAGCATATACCCACACGTTAAAATTTAAGAAATTAAATGCCCAAAGAAAGACAACTTCAGAATTTTTTATCCAACTATATCGTTTGTTTCCTAAAATAAAAGTTCTAAAAATTCATATATAAGAAAGTACTCATTTAAGATTCAAGTGTTTTGGTATGCCTAAAGCTCTAATGCTATTCATTTATTGAGCAAAGCGAGATAACTCTTGAATTTTAATTTTAAAAATGTGATAAAGTTATCATTTTCAGACCCTTAAAACCCCTATAAGGAGTCAAAAAGTGGCCCTTGGACCATGATTTTTAAATTGTACTCTTTATTCTAAACTAATAACTGAAAAGAGTTTGAAAATTGGATGAGTAATAAAAAAGTTATAGCTAAAGGGCTGTTTTTAATACTGACCCCTTCAGGTCCCTCAATTTTCAGAATTTTTTTCCTAAAACCTTTTCCGGTCTGCATATTTAGTCCCTCATTACAAGTACAAAATATAAAATTATTTGCTTAAAAACTGTTTGAGAAAACGTTACATGCGTGAATTCAATTTAACATAGAAACTCCCATAGACAATTTTCATCGGCTCATAAAACCAGAAGTACACGACACTATTCAATGAAACTTGGATTATATCTTAATTACGTCTATTAACACAATATCTATCCTAATCATTTATTGAGCAAAGCGAGATAACTCTTGAAATTGAAATGTGATAAAGTTATCATTTTCAGGCCCTTAAAACCCCTATAAGGAATCAAAAAGTGCCCCATCGGATCATAATTTTTAAATTGTACTCTTTATTCTGAACTTTATACCGAAAAGATTTTGAAAATCGGATAAACAATAAAAAAGTTACATCTAAAGGACCGTTTTTAATATTGACCCCTTCAGATCCCTTATTTTTTTGAATTTTTTTCCCAGGACCTTTTCAGGTCTGTGCATTAGGTCCCTTATGACAAATACAAAATATAAAAATATTTGCTTAAAAACTGTTTGAGAAAACGTTACATGCGTGAATTCAATTTAGCATGGAAACTCCCATAGACAATTTTTATCGGCTCATAAAACCGGAAGTACTCAATACTATTCAATGAAACTTGGAATATATCTTAATTACATCTATTTAAACAATATATATCCGTCTTACAACATTCCTAAGCTTTTCTGAGTTTCTTATTTTTTCATCCCCCCTTTTGTCAAGTTTGAGGCCTAAAATCTCAAAACTGATAAGAGATAGAAACTCGCCGCCGCTTTACTTTTTAAACAACTCGACGTGGTTAATCTAACTGTAACATTACAACGAATTTCCTTTAAAAATAAAAACAATATATTGATTCATTTAATTTCTACTATTTTCCTTGTGTAAAGCGGGAGTACCGGAACCGGAAGTCCAAAACCTTACATACTGGTGACATTTAAAAATGCTATAAGACTATTGTATAGTTATTTCTGAAATCCTTTCCGTTTCAAAAAAATCGCTGACGGAAATTCTGTCGAGAAAAAGAATAATAATAACTAGACCTATTTTTGTCTCCAACAAAAAGGAAGGGCTTTTCGACAGCCCTTAAAATCCTTTATTTAAATTTATCATATTTTCTCTCAGAATCTGTATAATCAAAATGAGGAAAATATCATGAGCATATACCCACACGTTAACATTTAAGAAATTAAATGCCCAAAGAAAGACAACTTCAGAATTTTTTATCCAACTGTATCGTTTGTTTCCTGAAATAAAAGTTCTAAAAATTCATATATCAGAAAGTACTCATTTAAGATTCAAGAGTTTTGGTATGCCAAAAGCTCTAATTCTAACCATTCATTGAGCAAATCGAAATAACTCTTGAATTTTAATTTTTTTGAAATGTGATAAAGTTATCATATTCAGGCCCTTAAAACGCATATAAAGAGTCAAAAAGTGGCCCTTTGAACCATAATTTTGAATTGAACTCTTTATTCTAAACTAATAACTCAAAAGAGTTTGAAAATTGGATAAGTAATACAAAAGTTATAGCTAAAGGGCTGTTTTTAATACTGACCCCTTCAGGTCCCTTATTTTTCGGATTTTTTTTCCTCAGACCTTTTCCGGTCTGCGCATTTAGTCCCTCATTACAAGTACAAAATATAAAAATATTTGCTTAAAAACTGTTTGAGAAAACGTTACATGCGTGAATTCAATTTAACATAGAAACTCCCATAGACAATTTTCATCGGCCCATAAAAACGGAAGTACTCAATACTATTCAATGAAACTTGCAATATATCTTAATTACGTCTATTTAAACAATATCTATCCTAATCGTTTATTGAGCAAAGCGAGATAACTCTTAAAATTGAATTGTGATAAAGTTGTCATTTTCAGACCCTTTAAACCCCTACAAGGAGTCAAAAAGTGCCCCCTCGGACCATAAGTTTTAAATTGTACTCTTTATTCTGAACTATAAACCGAAAGGATTTTGAAAATCGGATAAACAATAAAAAAGTTACAGCTAAAGAGCCGTTTTTAATATTGACCCCTAGAGATCCCTTATTTTTCGGAATTTTTTTCCCAAGACCTCTTCCGGTCTGCGCATTAGGTCCCTAATTGCAAATACAAAATATAAAAATATTTGCTTGAAAACTGTTTAAGAAAACATTACATGCGTGAATTCAATTTAACATAGAAACTCCCATAGACAATTTTTCATCGGCTCAGAAAACCGGAAGTACTCAATACTTTTCAATGAAACTTGGAATATATCTTAATTACATCTATTTAAACAATATATATCCGTCTTATAACATTCCTAAGCTTTACTGAGTTTTTTATTTTTTCATCCCCCCTTTTCTCAAGTTTGAGGCCTAAAATCTCAAAACTGATAATAGATAGAAACTCGCCGCCGCTTTACTTTTTAAACAACTCGACATGGTTGATCTAACTGTAAAATTACAACGAATTTCCTTTAAAAATAAAAACAATATATTGATTCATTTAATTTCTACTATTTTGCTTGTGTAAACCGAAAGTACCGGAACTGGAAATCCAAAACCTTACATACTGGTGACATTTAAAAATGCTATTAGACTATTGTATTGTTATTTCTGAAATCCTTTCCGTTTTCAAAAAATCGCCGACGGAAAATCTGTCGAGAAAAAGAATAATAATAATAACTAGAACTTTTTTTGTCTTCAACAAAAAGTAAGGGCTTTTCGACAGCCCCATTATCCCTTTTTAATTAAATGTTCAAAAAAATTATTCTCTTAATTATTTCCAAGTGTTCTAAACGCCTTGGTATCCCCAGTTGCTTAGATAGGAAGTTATGAGTAGTGCAATGTGAAAAGAAAGATAACTCCAGAACTTTACAGGTGGCTATATTTCTAATTTCCAGAACAATATTTTCAAAAAATCATATTGAAGTAAGTATTCATTCCCCGGACACCAAATTTTATATGCCTACAGTATCAATGCTGTTTTTTCATACAGCAAAGCGAGATAACTCTTTCCAAAAAAAATTTTGAAACTTAAAAAAGTTCTGATCTTTAGGTCTTTCAAACCCCTATAAGGAGTCAAAAAGTGGCCCCTCGGACCATGATTTTTAAATTTTCCTTATTAATCTGAACTATTAACTGAAAAGATTTTGAAAATCGGATGAATAATAAAAAAGATAAAGCTAAAGGGCTGTTTTTAAAACTGACCCCTACAGATCCCTTATTTTTCAGAAGTTCTTTTCCAAGATCTTTTCCGGTCTGCGCATTAGGTCCCTTATTGCAAATATTGAATATAAAAATATTTGCTTGATAACTGTTTGAGAAAACGTTACACGCGTGAATTCAATTTAACATAGAAACTCCCGTTGACAATTTTCATCGACTCATAAAACCGGAAGTACTCAATACTATTCAACGAAACTTTGAATGTATGTTAATTACATCTATCTTAATAATATGCAGGCGTCAAATAATTTTTTAAAGGTCATTTGAATTTTTTTGTTTTTTCATCCCCCCTTTTCTAAAGTTTAGGACTTAATATCTCAAAAACAGTAAGAGATAGAAAGTTGTCTACGCTTACAATTTAAAACAACTATTTATGATAAAGGTAATTCTAAAATTTGAATGCTCTACATTAAAAAATAAACAAAGAATTGAGTTTCAAACAATTTTTGCAATTTTCCTTGTAAAAACCGGAAATACCGGAACCGGAAACTCAAAATAGGACATTTCATACACTGATACATTTGCTGTAAGACCAATGTATACTTGTATCAATATTCCTTCCAGTTTTCAAAAAATCGCTGACAGAAATCTGTCGAGAAAAATAATAATAAAAAAAGACAAAAACAATAGGTCTTTTCGACCGAAAGTCGAAAAGCCCTAATAATAACTAGAACTTTTTTTGTCTTCAACAAAAAGTAAGGGCTTTTCGACCGCCCCAGTTTCCCCTTTTTTGTTTAATATGTCAAAAAATTATCTTTAATCTATTTCCAAATTTTCTGAACACCTTGGTATAACCAGTTTCTTAGATAGGAATTTTTGAGTAGTGCAATGTCAATACCTCAATTTCCAGAGGAATATTTTCAAATCAAAGGCCTGAAGGGCCACAATGGCGTCGAGTTAAAGTTAATTTGAAGATTAAAAACCAAAATAATTTTTTTTAAAAGTCAAAATAATCTCCACTTTTACAATAAAGCATATATTTTTTATTTGTCTTATTTATGGTTCTCCTTCATTGATCAAATGTACTCTTAGGTACTGTAGATTAAAAAAAAATCCTTAAAACAAAGTTTGATTCAGTAACTCTTAGTAATGTGTGTACTTAACATAAGACCAACTTTTCTTGTTGTTTGCTGGGGATTAATTTTATAAAAATTGAGTTTGGCGGTCAATTTAACAGAAATAAAATTTAATACAGATTTTACGCTGTCAACTAAAATAATAGAAATATTAAAATTAAGTGTGATTTTTTTTAATATTTTCAAAAATCATTCTGATTAGGTTATTGACCATTCATTTGGAAATCGATATCAATTATACTTACTTTTTAAAAACAAATACATGTATAAAGACAGATACATTAGTCAACTTTCAAAAAACAAAAAATAAAAAAAAAATAATGTTTTTTATCACATAACTAATTTAAAAATTACAATTCATTACAAATTGACTCACCTTATTCTTTAAAAGTTTTGAATGTTAATTAAAAATCTAAGTTTAGAAATATCTGAGGAGATAGATTTTTTAGATTTTTTTTCTCTATTCATATAGAATTAGATATTAAAATTATGATTGTGTTTAATTCTATATATTGTACATTGTATACTGCTGATAAAACACTGTCTCTTATTATCAATTTGATTTAAAATTCACAAGGGTCCAAATGACACGGGCCGAAAAGATCAGGGGTAAATAAAAGAAAGCATCCATTCACGTTGTTTACAAAGTGAAAGTAGTTCACTTGTTGGTTTAAAATAACTTTTGGTTGTAGATATACTTATCGCTCGATGTAGGAAGTTTTGTTTCTAAAAGATCAAACATTTGTGCATTGTCAATATTCGATATGGATACAAAATAATCTGTTTTGCAGGCTGGTATATTTCATAACCAAATTGAGTATGTAGGCCTGTCTCCGTGCAAGTGTATTCATCCGCTAAAACCCAGACATATTGTTTACAATAAAATATGAACATTATCAAAGACATCAACCATTTCGTATCTGCCAACTTGTTTTGTTGACGTACAGTTCTGCTCGAAATCTATTTTTCTTCAAACACATAAGAAAACTTTGCACTCATTTGAGTTGTTTGGCTCCTTAAAATTTGCAACTTCCGGACGTACGATCCCTAGATGGCTTTCGAGCTTCGCTCGACGCCATAAAAAATCATTCCCCGGACACAAAACTTGGTATGCCTATAGTGTTTATGCTCTACATTCTTACAGCAAAGCAAGATTACTCTTACTAAATGAAATTTTGAAATTTAAAGAAATGATGATCTTTTGGCCTTCCAAACCCCTATAAGGAGTCGAAAAGTCGAAAGCTACAGCTAAAGGGCTGTTTTGTTCGTTAGCCCCTGCAGATCTCTAATTCTTTCGAATTGTCTACCCACAAACGTTTTCGGTCTGCGCATTGTGTGTATCATTATATATATACATTGTGCGAGTTATTATAAATATAAAACCTGTTATATTTACTTTGATTTGATCTTAAATTAACATGGAATTCCAATAAACGAATTGATTTTTAACTATATACATTTATAATAAACACTAAAAACAATCTTTACATCTATCTTTATGATACTACATTTAAACGGCTTTAATTTGTTGTACTAAATAATTTTAATTTGAAGTTAAACCAATCCAATTAAGTTTAAAAGCCACAAATGCAATATTTATTCTATTAGGAATTTGTAAGCTAATCAACAACTAGCTCTTGAGTCAATTTAAACGTGTCTATTTTCAATAGTGTACCATAATCTAAAGTTTTTTTTTTAAAGATATCTTTTTGACAGAACACTTAAAATAAACCCGGAATTTTTTTTAACAACATTTTGGTCTCATCAAGAGGATAAAATAAATTTCTTATATATCATTTTCTCATATAAACACAATCTGAACTAGACCTATTTTTGTCTCCAACAAAAAGGAAGGGCTTTTCGACAGCCCTTAAAACCCTTTATTTAAATTTATCATATTTTCTCTCAGAATCTGTATATTAAAAATTAGGAAAATATCATGAGGTTATACCCACCCGTTAACATTTAAGAAATTAAATGCCCAAAGAAAGACAACTTCAGAATTTTTTATCCAACTATATCGTTTGTTTCCTGAAATAAAAGTTCTAAAAATTCATATATAAGAAAGTACTCATTTAAGATTCAAGAGTTTTGGTATGCCAAAAGCTCTAATGCTAATCATTCATTGAGCAAAGCGAGATAACTCTTGAATTTTAATTTTTTGGAATGTGATAAAGTTATCATTTTCAGACCCTTAAAACCCCTATAAGGAGTCAAAAAGTGCCCCCTCGGACCAAATTTTTTAAATTGTACTCTTTATTCCAAACTATAAACCGAAAAGATTTTGAAAATCGGATAAACAATAAAAAAGTTACAGCTAAAGGGCCGTTTTTGATATTGACCCCTTTAGATCCCTTATCTTTTAGAACTTTTTTCCCAGGACCTTTTCCGGTCTGCGCATTAGGTCCCTTATTGCAAATACAAAATATAAAAATATTTGCTTGAAAACTGTTTGAGAAAACGTTACATGCGTGAATTCAATTTAACATAGAAACTCCCATAGACAATTTTCATCGGCTCATAAAACCGGAAGTACTCAATACTATTCAATGAAACTTGAAATATATCTTAATTACATCTATTTGAACAATATATATCCGTCTTAGAACATTCCTAAGCTTTTCTGAGTTTTTTTTTTTTTCATCCCCCCTTTTCTCAAGTTTGAGGCCTAAAATCTCAAAACTGATAAGAGATAGAAACTCGCCGCCGCTTTACTTTTTAAACAACTCGACATGGTTGATCTAACTCTAAAATTACAACGAATTTCCTTTAAAAATAAAAACAATATATTGATTCATTTAATTTCTACTATTTCGCTTGTGTAAACCGGAAGTACCGGAACCGGAAGTCCAAAACCTTACATACTGGTGACATTTAAAAATGCTATAAGACTATTGTATAGTTATTTCTGAAATCCGTTCCGTTTTCAAAAAATCGATGACGTAAATTCTGTCGAGAAAAAGAATAATAATAATAATAATAACTAGAACTTTTTTTGTCTTCAACAAAAAGTAAGGGCTTTTCGACAGCCCCATTATCCCTTTTTAATTAAATGTTCAAAACAAAATTAGTCTCTAAGTTTTTTCCAAGTGTTCTTAACGCCTTGGTATCCCCAGTTGCTTGGATATGATCTTATAAGTAGTGCAATGTGAAAAGAAAGATAACTCCAGAATTTTACAGGTAGCTACACTTCTAATTTCCAGAGGAATATTTTCAAAAAATCATTTCAAAGTAAGTATTTATTCCTCGGACACAAAACTTGGTATGCCTATAGTATGTATGCTCTACCTTCTTACAACAAAGCGAGATAACTCTATCTAAAAAAAAAAATTGAAATTTAAACATGTGATGATCTTTGGGCTTTCCAAACCCCTATAAGGAGTCAAAAAGTGGCCCCTCGGAGCATAATTTTAAGATTGTACTCTTTATTCTGAACAATAAACTGAAAAGATTTTGGAAATTAGATGAAAGGTAAAAAAGTTACAGCTAAAGGGCTGTTTTGAACGTTGGCCCCTGCAGATCCCTTATTCTTTCGAATTGTCTACCCAAAAACTTTTCCGGTCTGCGCATTGATTGTGTCATTATTAAAAAAAAATATTGTAATAATTACCCAAAAACTTTTTGAGAAAACGTGACACGCGTGATTTTAGTTTAACATTGAAACTCCCATAGACAATTTTTCATAGGCTCATAAAACCGGAAATACTGAATATTTTTTATTCAAACTTGGAATATATGTTAAATAGTTCTATCTGAACAATGTTTTGGCGTCTTATAAAAATTTGAAGGTTTTTTGAATTTTTTTGGGTTTTACATCCCCCCTTTTCTCAAGTTCGAGCCTTAATATCTCAAAAATGGTAAGAGATAGAGGAATGCCTACGCTTACAATTTTGTACAGCTGGACAAGATGCATCTAATTCTTAAATTTGAATGCTCTTACTCAAAAAATAATAAAGATATTATGTTTCAATGAATTTTTAGTATTTCCCTTGTCAAAACCGGAAGTGCCGGAACCGGAAGTCCAAAACCTTACATACGCGTGTCATATAAAGGTGCTATAAGATTATAGCATACTTGTTTTAATATGTTTTTCCGTTTTCAAAAAATCGCTGACGAAACTTTGTCGAGAATAAGAATAATAATAAACAGAAGAATAACAATAGGTCTTTTCGACCGAAAGTCGAAAAGCCCTAATAATAAAACATCAGAATAACAATAGGTCTTTTCGACCGAAAGTCGAAAAGCCCTAATTACTGGAGTTGTTAAGAAACTCCAAAAACTGACAATTCAAGCGCTTCATGGTAACTATAGTATGTTGGAATCATTGATATTTTTGCATTAATATCTTTGCCATACACATGATCTATCATTGTTCCACTATCAGTAGTTACTTCCGTTACTAGTTGAGTATATCCATTTCTCTCCATTAACTGTTTAATCGAAGAGCTCCCATTGTGTATGTTTTGATTAAAATCACCAATAATAAGGCA
This sequence comes from Magallana gigas, assembly GCF_963853765.1. Taxonomy (NCBI): domain Eukaryota; kingdom Metazoa; phylum Mollusca; class Bivalvia; order Ostreida; family Ostreidae; genus Magallana; species Magallana gigas. Next base: position 42,275,747 of record NC_088861.1, read on the forward strand.
AGGAAGATTCAAAGTCTGAACAACTACTAACATTTTATTCATTGTTTTCAAAAAGCCTTCAACAGAATACGACGAGGGTCTGTACAATGTAATAAATAATACATTACTCGCTTTAAAAGCTATGTATTCAAGATTGTCAATAGGTAGCATAACTTGTTCATACTGGCATTGTCTGTTAAGCCCTCTGTATACAGATACTCCTCCTTTGGCTTGAGTTTGTATCGCATTGTCCGAAGTGTATGAATTTTTGCGAAGTTGATGAACTGAAGCAAACGAATTCAATTCCGTATTAGGAGTTATTTCATTTGTGATCCATGTTTCTACTAAACATACGAAATCAATATTTCTGTTTCTTAAAGTAATCTTAAGATCTTCTAAATGGTTTTGCAAGCCCTCTATGTTGTGATACAACACTGTCAGTGTCTTTTCAGTCACCTCTTTCTCTGTTTCAAGAAACTGATCCATCGATGCTAAAGATTCCTGGATACATGGATTTGAATATATTGACTTTTCATTGAAATCTCGCAACGTTAAACCTTCCAGAGAAGTTACACGGCTTAAGGCAACATAAGCTTGTCCTGGTTGAAAAATCTTTTTCAATGATACAACTGCTTTAGAAACTGTTAAACCTTGCACTTTATGAACAGAACATGCCCAGGCAAGCTTTAATGGAAATTGTTTTCTAACAATGTTACCGCCTTTTCCTACCATTTCTTCTACCCGCTCGATTAGAACTCTAAGTTCGCTATTTACTTTTGTTCCCCGTCGTTTACCAACATGGTTATTGTCAAAACAAACTTCTATCAACTTCACTTCCGATGTATTCGCCTTTCCATGTACCAATCTTGTAACAGTTCCAAATGCACCGTTAACCAAACCATCTGCAATATCTACGTTGTAAATCAGCATAACACGTGCACCAACACATATTTGAAGCTCTTTTACTAATCTGAATTGTTTTTTAACCGACGAAAGCGTGTTTACTTTCTGTTCTCCTCGTGATGCCTTTTGTTTGACACAGTCTTCGGCTTTTAAAACCATTGGTTCTATTTTATTATTTGAACAGAGTGAAGCTAATGCTTGTGCATTGAATTCATTGACTTGAGCGTTTGTCGAAAATATATGTAATGCATTAACAATTTCGCCATTTTCTCTGCTCTGTAGTAAATCTTTGTCCTCCGAATTTAAGTTTTCCTTCTTAACCTTTATTCTACATCTGTTGAGAAGCTCGGCAAATTGTTTATCTTCCTTTTGTCTCATAATCTCGGTCAAAGTCACAAGTTTGAAAGAATCATTCCAAAGATCAAAGTAGCAATCGTTTATGAAAAGGGGTTTTCCCTTAACTGGTGGTAATTGGTAAAAGTCCCCAAAGGCTAAAACGCTCACATTTCCGAATGGGGTGAAATCTCCAGTTTGTTTAATTTGTCTTAAACGGCCATGTATGTAGGTCAACATTTTTTTATCAACCATCGAGATTTCATCAATTATCAACAATTTTAGTTGCCCAAGTTTTGTTCTAAGAGTATTTAACTTATCATCACCAAGCGGTTGATATTCAAAAGGCAAAGCGCTGTTTCCAGGTATGGCAAATGTACTGTGAATAGTTGCTCCTCCAATATTAAATGCTGCTACACCAGTCGGCGCCGTTAACAATACAGATATATCGTCAGGATTTGCAAGGGAAGGAGCAAACAATCGGGATAATTCATAGTAAATGCTTTTTATCAAATGACTTTTCCCCGTTCCAGCACCTCCTGTGATAAAAACTTGTAGTTGCGAAGGTTGTCTTCCACCAATTGTTTCAAGACACCATGATTTCAGTTTGTAGAAAATCCTTTGTTGGGTTTCATTTAAAGATCGTATAATCTTTGAGCCTTCATCTTTTGAAATTAAAGGTTGGGAAATTTCAACTGAATTCGAAGACTTTTCTAGCAAATCAGGAACTTGCAATTCCAATTCAATATTGTCAGTTTCTTGAGCTTCTTTCTCACTTATACATTCGAGCCTTTCAACTTCTATTTCTGGACAAATCTGTGACCATGCATTTTCTTGAATACCACCGTTTTCTAGAGTTTCTTCAGCTTTTTCTAAGGCTTCTATATCTTTTTCAAATGAACGCCGGTTCTTAACAACTGTTTGTTTAATACCCGGAGAATTATAAAATTTCTCGTAGGTCTTTCTTGATTTGAATTCTTCGATTGATCTATGTGGACAAAATAATTGCAAAATACTGAGATAATATTTCTCAGGTGCTTTGTCGGGTGAAAATCGGGGATAGCGTATGACAGCTTTTTCAGTTAATGTTCTTTTCCGAATGAAACCCAAGTTCTTTTGCAATGAATGAATGGGACTTCTTGGATTTGTTGATACTTGTGATGAAGCTAAAACTCTATACTCTGAACAGAATGCAGCCAAGCACATACTATCAAATTCATTAGAGATAGGCCTTGCACTGTATTTCTCCGTAAGGCTTGACATCCAAATTTTTTCATCAGCATCTGATTTTTTTTCCAAAACTTTTAAAGGTAGACTCATACGAATTGGATTTTCTCCTATAGGTATAAACTGAACTTTTCTTGAACATCCTTTCAACTGCAAATTGCATACTCTGAAAGCAGCCTCTTGTGCACTAACTTCTCTGTGATGTAAATATGCTGCTCCAAGTTTCTTCATGGCAGTTTTTGCTTCATGATTACCATCTCTTGCTTCTCTTTGGGTGCAATCCAAAATTTGACTCATTTCTCTTTCTGCTTTTGAAATGTAAGACACTATATAGACCACGCATGCATATGCATCAGTAATATATTGAATGTCCATATTTGCATTCCAGCAGGCGAGTAGCTGTGCGTTGTACTGATTGATCCATGATTCTTTAGGATTTCGTTTAAGGACAACACATGTTGACTTTGTAAGAGAGTTGTTTGCCTCTTCGAACTGTTCTTGAGTAATACCTAATGTCTGGAACAGTTCTCCAGCAACCATTTCTGTCGAGTCATTTTCTTTAATAAAATTCCAAATCCTTGTTAAAAGTTCCTTCGATCTATCTTTTCGGTTGGTCTCTTCAATATTGTGACGAATAACTTTATCGTATTCTTCTTCTGAGAGATTCAAATCAACAGTCTTAATATTTTCCTGTTGTGGATGACACACAAAAGTTTTTTCTGATGGTGGTCGTGGAAAATTGAATCTACATTCTTTAGAACCCTTTTTACATGACTTTGAATGCGACTTGCTGTGTGATTGAACGCTTTTAACTATTTCAAATGTTTCATCATCTTCACAAGGAATTTCACAGGTAACATACGTGTCAATAAAGTCAGCTACTTCACAATCAGAATCTGTATGCAATTTTGGTGCATCTTCAATCCAAAATAGACAGTGCGTATGGGGAGATCCTCTTTGCTGGAATTCAACTCGATAAAAGTAATCTTTAACTTTTCCAATAGGATTGGCATTTGATAAGATCACTCTCTTGAGAAAGGTTTGAAACCGATAATCAAACATGCGTGAAACAGTGATTGGATTCTTTTTAAGAAGTTCCCATTTTTCTGAAAGTGATAAGTCTTCAACATTTTTGTAGTCATTCTGTTGTTTTAAGATAGCTTCAAATATTTCTGGCCATCTCATTTCAGCAGCAGAGAAGGAACAAAACCATGTTGGAAGACCAACTTGTCTGATCATTGCAAACAGATCCTTCTGTGTTGTCTGCCAATATGGAGGAGTCCCTCGAATCGGTTTTAGAAATTTATATCCGTCATCCGCTTTAAAAATTTCATTAAGAGATTCTTTGTTTTTTAATGACCTCAAAGTCAACTTTTTTCCATCAAAACCCTTCTCTGGTGTCTTTCTTAATGCTATTGAAACGTTTGATACTACTTGTTGCAATTCTGTTAAATACTGAGAAAAGAAAATGAAATCGGTATCATTCGCGTATCTAGGGTCAACATTCATTAATTTGTTCAAAAGGTATCTGGACAATGTTAAACGTACATTTCTTTCATCGTCAAATACATTTTCACCTGTTGGAAAGTGACATGGAAAGCACTTTGTATCTATTCCTTTTTCTGTTAAAATGCTAACTGGATTATTTCTTTCACAAGGTGCAAAACAAAATATTTGATCGAAATATTGGTCAAGAACCTCTTGACCTAAATCAACTGGCTGCAGACAAGTATCATGTGGCAATGCATGATTCAATTCGTCATCAACAGTTTCGCACATTTCTTTCTCGTGTACAGGTTCAGCGTCAGGGTCTTCATCGATATCAGTTAGCAATTCAATGGGGTTTTCCCAGGTCTCATCAAATTTAAGGTCGTTGTAATATTTATTTGCTTTACATAAATATTCAATTGCTCGTCTGACCTTTTGAGTGTTAATAAACTTGAAATCGCAATGTCCTTTGTAAGAAAGTTTTCTTTTTAATTTAACTTGGATCAATTGGTTATCATTTTCAGGTCGTGGCAGTGACTCTATAGTATCAGAAATATTGCTTGGTACACATACAACAGGTCCTTGAACACCAAACTGACCTCCTTTAGGTAAAGCCATCATTTTCTTGAATGGAATGATTCGCGAGACAAGGTGACGCTCAACAGAGTTTAATTCTTTTAAAACTTCTGGTACCTCCGCATTTTCTAATTTATTCATATAACATTCACTAGGCATAGTTCCAGATAGGAGTTTTCTATGGCAAGTGTGGCAGACCCACAATTTACATCTAGAAGAACACATGTGTTTTTCAGTCCCTGGACATCTTTCTAGATAGTTTCTGGATACACATGCCTGTCCTAATTCAATTCCGTCTGGTGTTTTCTTGTCGTATATTTGAGGCTCGCATATCAAGACTTGTTTTCTGAATAATAGTTTGTAACATACCGAACAGACATGATCGGGGTACATCTTCATTTCATTTCGAAACTGTTCTTGCACAAAAGTCCATTTCTTTTTATTTTCGTGATATTTTCTTCGTTTACCATAAACAGAGTTCTTTATTTGTTGTCTGTGAACTTCGCTTGTTTTATACTGTACATGAGAAGCTCTTTTTACTTTGTCTTTGTGAATGATATCGGTTTTGTACTTTTTGACCGAAGCTTCTTGAACCTTTGTTCTATGACTATCGTTCATTTTGTACTTTTTAATTGATGCATCTTTAAGTTTGGCTTGGTGCATTATATCTGAACTGTATTTCGTTATTGATGCGTCTTTAATCTTGTCTCTGTGTTGCTGATCTACTCTATATTTGATTTTTGAATACAATTTAAAACTCTCTCGAAGCTGTTCACTTGTTTTATATTTTTGCTGTGATGCATCGATCTTTTTCTGTTTGTATTTTTCATCTAGGGTGTATCTTTTTGTTGCATACATTCTTTGTTGATCTTTTCTTTTATCTATCTTATCATTACAATCAAAATCATTGCAATTGGCAAATTTTGCTCTTTTCTTTCTGTATAAATTCAGGGTTTCAGTACTCTTTCTTTTTCTTTTCGATTTCAACGAGTCAGCAATTTCATTCCGGTTGAGTGTATTGCTCGGGATATAATCTTGAAAATCTGTGTTTTCAATCGACAGCTTTCGGTCGTTTTCTGAATTTGTTTGTTCTAATTCATTTATTTCTATCTGATTACCGGGTTCAGTGGTGGAAGTTTCAATTTGGCATAAATACGAATTCTTAACTTTTACCCCCGTGTTTTCAAACTGTTCTAACCTAGTGGCTTTCATAGAATTTGCCAACTCTGTACAGTGCGAACTAAGCTCTTCTGTTGTGTGAAACTCAAGAAGTATACTAGATCCACATCCCGACACTTTACCATTCATATCTCTAGCGTGAGGATCAAAAACATAAAAGGAATTTCTGTCCTTCAGAATAATGTAGGTATTACCTTTGAATGTAACAAATGCGCCATCAGATTCGACAAGAGCAATATCCAATGCTTCTTGCACTGTATAGCTTTGAAAACCAGAATCATGCACACAATTCCCAGGATTTATCAAACCATACAATGAATCAGCAAATTCAAATGAATATTCTTTATTGAAGCATTCAATTTGTCTAGGAATTTCTGTAACTAAAACATAATCATTGTGCATTGTAGAACTGCCTGCCAAATACTTATACAATTCATTTCCAGTATTCAAAACAATATTCATATCATTAACATCCCAGTCTCTGGACTGTTTCACTTTGTTATACATCAAGGAAGCTAAACTGTTCAAAACACATTGTTTTCCTGCAGATGCACCGAACTTGGGATGTCCTTGATGACAGCTGCCTTGAAGAATTTTTTTCTGATATCTAGCTTCACGTGTGGTGCTTTGCTGGAGCTCTTCCATTACATTGTCAACACTTGCACATTGGTAATAAAAAGTCTCGTTTTCTGTAGATACTTCCTTTGTAATTGTCTTGGCTGTTTTCGGTGCTAAATGAAGGTCTTTATTTTGCTCTTCCACTGACAATACAACTTCGTAATGTGCCCTGTAACAATGTTTAAGATAAATACTTTCTGTTTCAACACTTAATCTGCGATTTGCTTGTTTTCCTGAATATCTTGACCAAGATTTGCTATTATCGTCATAAACAAAAATGTCAGTTTGTAGCAAATGTGCTGCAGCAAACATTTCAACTTCGGTAGCCCAGGTACCATTTTTTAACATTCCTTTTTTCAGAACATAATTGCAGACTGATTGATATCCTGATCTTAAAAAACTAAAAAATATATCATCATTTTTCAAAAGATGATTCACAATTATGCTTCTAATCTTAAAATGATGGCATTCTTCACCAAAGATTGCAAACGAAAGCGCTCTAAAGAAACAATTACCGTCCCCTATGATAGCTCTTGTTCTCGAAGGAAATGTAAGCACTCTGTAATTTGATGTAGATTGTTCTTTCAATTCATCTCCAACGACGAATGAGTTTGTTCGTTTTTGCAACCGTTCTTTTGTGGCAGGCGAAAGTGGACAGAAATTAAATTCGTTTTGTTCACTGTCAAACACATACACTTCTTTATCCTCTTTTTTTGTTTTTCTGTGTCCCTGGCGACTTTAGTTTTTGGTTTTTGTTTCAAAACATCAATTAATCTTACTTCCCTTTGTTCACAGCCTGGCTCTGATAATTGGCGAAGTTTGCGTTCAATTTGATTTTGTATGTCGGTTGAAATTGAAACACGTCTTTTCTTAGTTGCATCAGTAATCTCGCCAATCCTTTCTTTGTCACCCGTTCGAGTTATTTTGCGCTTGTTTGACATGTTGAAGTCACTTTCCATTTCTCCTGCTTTGATTTCATCATAGTGATAAACTTTGCGTGGTGCTGTTTCATGATATGTTTCCTCCATTTTGATTTTCTGTTTGGATTTATTGGTATGTTTTCTCTCAGTTTTAAATATTGTTTTTATTTCTTTTTCACTGTTCTGTTTTGTTTTTGTCCCGATATCTTTTTCTTGACTCAGTTTGGTTTCATTTTTGTTTTTCAGTTTTATATCCATTTCTTTTTCATCGCTTAGTTTTGTTTCTTTCTTTTTGCTCAGGTTCGTTACAGTTTTATTGCTCAGCTTTTTTTCCGTTTCTGGTTTTGTTCTCGTTTCTGTTTCATTGCTCAGTTTATTTTTCTTTTCATTGATCACTCTAATTCTTGTTTCTGTTTCATTTTTCAGTTTGGTTTCTTTTTTACTTTTCACTTTTGTTCTAGTTTCTGCTTCATTGCTCAGTTGTGTTCTTGTTTCAGTTTCAATGCCCTGGTTTGTTTTCGTTTCAGTTTCTTTGCTCGGTTTTGCTCTCGTTTCAGTTTCTTTGTTCAGTTTTGCTCTTGTTTCATTGTTCAGTTTTGCTCTCGTTTCATTGTTCAGTTTTGTTCTTGTTTCATTGTTCAGTTTTGTTCTTGTTTCAGTTCTTGTTTTTGTTCTTGTTTCAGTTCTTGTTTTTGTTTTTGTTCTTGTTTTTGTTTCAGTTTTTGTTTTTGTTCTTGTTTCTGTGTCAAGCTTTTTTAAAGAGGATTTGACAAGCCTCTGGCCACTAACATCGTTAGTTTTGGCCGTAGTTCCTTGACCTCATCCTAAAAAAAATAAACAAGAAATGTTAGCAATAATTAGTCGTACCTGACAATCAGTGACAAAATGTTACACTTTATTACAAAACTATGAATTAATAAACATTTCAAAAATTTTCATTCTATGTTTTATCAAACTCTACTTTGACAACTTATATATTGTTAAAGAACAACACTCTTTATATCATCAACTGTTACAGTGATATTCAATAAAATGAAGAAGCATAGTGAAATTTTTTAAATTCACATTTGTGTATAACTATCTTTGTTACTGTGGTTTCTACGTTGTATTAATATAACTCTTTTATTGTAAATTGCTGATGGAGCTTTTCCCCACTAGTAAATTCATTGTAAAATATTGAGATTCAAGCACAAAATAAAACTGCACGTAGAGATATATATTTTTAAAACACCTAAACAGCATAAATGGGAGTTAAAGTGGAAATAGTTGAGCTCTTCATTGTTTGATCAAGCCATCAATTCAAACAAAAGGCCCACGGGCCTACACAATGACCCGAGTATAGTGCAAACGAAAGTAAAATTATCAAACGAATTGGGAGGATTGTTATGTATACAATGCAACGAGTGGGTCTTCATGTTCCAAATACAATTCTAAAATTAAATGTTCTACACAATGACCCGAGTATAGTGCAAACGTAAGTAATATCATCAAACGAATTGGAAAGCTCGTTCTGTAAACAAAGTTGTGCCAAAAAAAACTTCTCAAAGATCTTCATATATATTCGAATATTTCCTGGTACGACTTATCAAAAATCAAATTCTCAATCGCAACTTCTCGGGAGTTTCCGGCAAGCTCGGTAAAACCCTTGGTATGTATTACCAAGGCGCCCATGACAACCTCCCTTTTTATAAAAATTGATATAAATTTAACACATTGTACGATCTGTTGAAATGTGAGTTCATTAAAGTCAATGATATACCCTAAAATATACCACAAAAACGACATACAATGCTGTCTAGCCGATATTCATTTTCATGGGAAGCGTCTCAATTTTGTATAAAATTCTAACATCTGGTTATGTTATACATTCGAAGTGTTTCACGAGCATGCCAGAAAGGTCCGAGAAGTTGCGATTGATTATATCTGGTACAGTTACAATATTACCGGAGCAACTTAACAAATTACTTATTTTTAAGCCAAACACTGGGAAATCGAATTGCCGGAAAAATGTATTGTTAGACCTCAATATCTCTGACATGTTTCTGCCGATTTTAAAAGGGATTTCAGTTTTCATCATGATACAGTCTACGAAATGCATTTGGTCAAAATAATCTGAAATCTTTTCGGTTTAGAACGTAAGTTACAGATGTTATAAATTTCAGACTTAACTCTGAAATACATGATAAATTAAAAAAAATTCCAGTCTCTCTTCAACAGTTTACAAAAATATCATGAACAAATTAGCTTGTCTTAGTTTTAAAACTGAAGTACCGTTAAAACGGAAGTACGTCAACTTCAAATATGTTAACATTCTTATAAATATATAGCTTTGAGGCACTACAAATTTACATAACCTCTTAGCCTCATCAGTTTTGTTCAAATCAGTTGAATACTTTTTGAGATACGAGGCAGAAATAATAAAAGGAATAATAAATAATAACTAGAGGTACTGTGAGCAAGCTCACAATTGATACCCCCCGCTAAGAAAAAAATCATAACTCATGTATGTTTTTCTATGATAGAAAATATTGGATGAATCTATTTCACCGTCCATTATCTATAAATAATAACTGCTTTATTTTTTAAAACTGATAATGCTAATATGAGTACACAGACCAATTTCTATTCTTTCAATTCCATTTTAGTTTAAGTTAACTGTCAAATGCATAAGGACATTTGCATCCTTATGTTAACAAACATGACTCCAATCAAACAAAATTCCACGTCAAGCAGCCATTTAATATAAACATTTTGAATTATTGGTATACTGAGCCCGATTTTTTTTTATTAAACAATGACCTTGAACTTCCTAAATTGACCTTGGGTCAAGGTCATGTCACACCCTTAGGTTATAAGCAATCTTGATGTGAATTAAGAACCTCCAATATTTGTCCATTAGAAAGGTACGGACTGGACATGAATTTTGAACTTTTCTGCCAGTGATCTTGACCTTGCCTGAATGACCTTGGGTCAAGGTAATGACAAACCTTTTGGTCATAAGCAAACTTTCTGTAAAGTAAGAACTTCCAATGTTTCTCCATTAAAAAGATATGGACCGGACATGAATTTTGCACTTTTTCTGCCAGTGACCTTGACCTTGCCCAAATGACCTTGGGTCAAGGTCATGGCACACCCTAAGGTCCCAAGTAATCTTTGTGTGAAGTAAGAACTTCCAAAGTTTCTCCATAAGAAAGATACGGACTGGACACGAATTGAACAGACAGAAGGACAGACAAGGTGATTCCTATATACCGCCCCCAAAATTCGTTTGCGGGGGGTATAAAAAGTATAACGAAGAACAACAAGAACGAAAGACCCTTATCAAACATTTGCAAGCACTTGATATAATTAGTATGAGTTTATCTTTCATTTATAATAATATCAGTAAATGATAAACTACAATTTCAATTTGAATACTAGTAGCTAACGTCTAAAAGTCTCTATTCTCTTCAGGAGGGAGTTTCCCTAGGCCTCAGCTTTCCCCTATTACCTTCTGAAAACCTATTGCATATGTTCTACGCAAAGTTGCCTGGTGGTTTTGAACTTTTGATAGATGTTCGGATTGAGCTACCAGGAATTCACAATAAAGTATAAAATGTGTGAGGGCACCATGCTTAATTGAATTGCAACTTTCTACATTTGGTTAAGTACCAAATTTATTTTTATTTTCCTTGAAAAACATGGGTCTGTTGTAAAAATATTGAAAATGTTCATTAATACTTATAACAACAGTGATTTTTTACGATCCTATTTTTACACTACATCTACAATGCATGCCACACTCCTTCAGATTCTCACGTTTGAGAAATCTCGCCATTTGCTGGGATTTCTCAGATTTTATTTACACACATTCCGGGACTCGGGTGCCAGTTTACACCTTCGTTATTCCCAATCTTTAATAAACCTTTCATTCAGCAATCACTAGATTGCTTATTATCATATTAAATCATACATAACATCAAACAATTTGTATTTCGTAATGGATAACTTTGATTATCGATATACTTGAAAACAAAGTTCGGAACGGCCTCAAAGATGCGAGCTGACATTTTCTTTCATATGGATATCATTAATTTGAATTTCTGTACAGTACTAAAACTTGTATATCAAATAATATTAGAATAAAAAAATTAATTAATATGTTTTGTGCTGCATAAAAATCTCAGTATATTTCCTTATAAAATAGGTAGTGATGCATTTATAATACAATAATTCATCATGGTTACAAAACTTAAAAGAAATTTCAAAGTATAAAATTAATTATTTTCTCTCTGCTTTAAACAGTCTTTGAACAATTTTCACAGGTTCATAATATGAATATAAATATAAATTTGAATATGAGTATACAACACATTATCAGTGTGTCCTTAATTATAATAATAGAAAAACTTTTATTTATTTGAATTCCCGTTTGAAACAAGATCATCTATGGTATGGTTGTTAACAAACAAATCCACACCACGTGCGTTGATCTGTCGTATTCACTTAATGCAACAAAATACAAAATCATTAGATACGTTTATCGCTTACACTTTTTTTGGAGACTGTGCCAAATAACAAATAAATTTACAATTAAATTTTATTTCCATCGGGCACGGTCTCCAAATAAAATGTAAGCGATAAACTAAAATAATATTCATTGAATTTTTACATTTTTTGTCTCCAAGTAAAATGTAAGCGATAAACTAAAATAATATTCGTTGAATTTTTACATTTTTTGTATTCATCCGCCGCTTCTTGATTAAGCAAATTCATACTTTTGCAATGAGATGTCAATAATCAGAGAGGTATAGTTGGGTTTTTGTACACAATTTAGTTGAATAGATGGAATAAAAATCTATTACTTTTCATACTTAAAGGAACTCATTTCTTATGCCCATTTAAAAGGCAGTGCACAAGAAAAATCTGCGGTAAACATTGATCGTTTAAGCTGATGGTTAAATCATATTCAAGAAAGTTTTCAAGCAAACTCACTTTTCTTTATTCGAAACAGACAACTGAATTACGAGATCTCAGATAGTCACCTATTATAATTCTCAGTTTAGCCGAAAAATGGTCTTAGCCAATATAAACTTGTATGTACCAGTGTATGTCTTCACAGAAATTTTTCCCTATAAATTGGATCCACTGTTGTTTAACTGTCAAAAAATTCAAAAATTTAAAATAAGGTCCATTGGCCACATCAACAGGCAAGATAAAATTGATCTTATGGAGTCATAATAAAAATCAAAGTACTGAAGTACTGAAAGCCAGGCTCTTCTGGTGTGTCTTTATGCATATTGTGTAGTAAAGACTGAAAAAATCTCTCTCTCTCTCTCTCTCTCTCTCTCTCTCTCTCTCTCTCTCTCTCTCTCTCTCTCTCTCATTTGCTTTTAATGTTGGCAAAGCGTCAGAGAGCGACAAAATTTTGTAAGTGGCTATAAACAAAAATATGTCTGTCTCGTAGAAAAAAGTTCAACACTTGCTGCCTTGAATTTTGCAACAAGCGTTAAATATTCAATCCTCATTTCTTTAACGCGCAGCAAAGTAGTTCATGGAATTTCAGGCGCATTGTATGTGTCCAAAATGCATAGTCTTGTTTTTAAAACACATTATTAATAAGGAAACTAAAAAAAAAAAAGAAGACAATTCTCTCAAAATTAGAAAAAAGAAACAAAATGACTATTAAATACAAAATACCAAATAACTATTTGGTATAGCGGAAGCTTTTACTTTGACGCTGTTTGGTTTTCTGTATACTTTTTAAGTTGTGCTATTTATAGTAACACTGGCTATTTGCCTGCCTACAGCCAGGACTCTGCTTTCAGCAAAGCCTGGATAAAAATCTGGACAATGTGGGGTAGGACATGTAGATCCTGTATAAATAAATATATTAATGGATAATAAACCTACATCAAACTTTAAACCCCTTGTGAAGAATCATCCACAGTCAAAACAATTTTAAAGAATCAGCAATGTGTCAAAATGCTTGCATGTTAGTGACACCAAACAAGACAACATTTCAGTTTTAGTGAATAATTAAAATGATTTCTTTTTTAAAAAATGGATCCCTAATGTGGCCCCATCCTACTCGTCAAATTTTGATTTTATTGAATTTGAATCTACGCAATCTAAGGTTGCTTTCACTAAAGTTACAGGTTTTTTTAGGGAAATGCCTTTTAAGAAAAAGAATTTTAAAAAATGTTCAATATATATACAGTAAAACAAGGTTATAGCGAACACGCTTATAATGAATTGACGCTTACAGCGAAGTGAATTTCATTCCCCAAGTCTCTATTTCATGTTGTAAACTTGACGGATATAACGAATTACGCTTATAACGAAGTTAAATTGGCCGTCCCTGGGACTTCGTTATAAGCGTGTTTTACTGTATCCCTATGTAAAGAATTACACCCCCCCCTATTGTGGCCCCACCATAAAATAGGGGGTCATAATTTTCACCATTATTTCACAACTTTGATTCTACACTACCTGATGCTTCCACATTATGGCTAATTGGTTTCCAAAAAAAAAGAGTTATGAAAATTTACTCTATATATGTGCATGTAAAAATTTTACACACCCCCCCCCCCTCCCCATCTAAACATTTTTAAGTCCAAGGCACAAAACTCTGTCAAAAATAGCTCGATCATGCCCAAAATCAAACTTGACCTAGATATAATTAAGATAAATCTGTATACCAAACTTCATTTCAACATCTGCAACCTCTGTGAAGAAAATAAATGTAAACTGCAAACAATTCGAGTTTTTCTAAGGCCAAAGGGGAATAACTCTATTGAAAATGGCTCGATGATACAAAAAACAAACCTTGACCTAGATATTATAATGATAAATCTGCATGTATGTCAACTTTCATTTCAATATTTGCAACCTCTGCGAAGAAAATGAACGGAAACTGCAAATAGTTGGAATTGTTCTATGTCCAAGGAGAAAATGACTCAATCAAATACACAAACTTGACCTAGATGTTATAATGATAAATCTGTATACCAGATTTCATTTTAATATGTGCAGCCCCTGCATATAAAATGAGCGAAAACCGCTCATTGAACGACGGATCGATAGAGAGACAGACAGACAGCAGCAAAGCAAAATAAATACATAAACACCTTAATTGACAGGTAGATTGGTGAAAGAAATTTAAAATCAAAATAACATTGTTTAGTGTATTTTCTGACAGTTTCAATCAAAGCATCTGATATGATATACCATGATCATTCTACTTTCAGGTTAATTTCCAGCTGTACATTAGTTTTGTTAATTTGCTCCTCAGTTTTGTTAACTAATTATTTTGATTCATTAATGAAATTAAATTTATGTGTATTAACAAGACAGCTTTTTTTTTTAATCAAATAATTGAGGAAATAATTTAGAACACAATCATATATAAATCTATTTATCAGAGTAAAGGGCAATGCACTAATAAGGATATGAGGATTTGACAGTTCTGTATTTATTTCTGACATTCTATCTTATAAATTTACTTTTTGACCTCAAGATCAATATTGATTGATCTTTTTTAAGCTATTAGGAGTTGTTATATCAAATTTCATTACAGACGTACAAAGACTTAGTGAGATACCACCTGCGGAAACGAATGTGTTACACTCACACAAAATATAGGAATTTTTATATTATTATCTTGACATTAAAAAAAAATTGCCACTTTGACTTCAAAATCAAAAATTCTGCAAAAGGGTGTTTACAGATAAAAGTTCACCGCAAAAGTTTAAGGTGGCTCCATTTCACTCTAAGTAACACATAGTCAGGTCGGGTTCCCTTCTGTAAAACATATTTTTCACAGAAGGAGAACCCTACCTGAAACACTAGTGGGAAGATAACATTGCGCACTTAAATTAAAACCCAATTTGAATGGAAAAAAATTATTGCAATAAGTCCAGGGAATGTTTTTAATTTTAATTAGTTTATTAGTAAAGAGTCGTTAGAAGAAAGTATAAATAAGAAATATTTTGTAGTCAAATGCAATCTTAAAATATGTACATGTAATAGGCAATAATCAATTCTATTGTTTATACAATAGGCTCACACTGGTTGTGCTAATACTATAGTAATCATTCCCTAAGGCTGAGATCCATACGGCGTGTTCACTCCCTGTGTATATAAAGAGTACCGTTATAAGGGTGATTATAATTCATTGATTAACTATTGTCCAATTCTTTTATTGTTGTTAATTAAGGAAACATATGTATGTTGTATATCGTCATTATCAAGTCGCACAAATGATCGATCTATTTCTAACAGTGTCTATTTAAAACAATAGAGTGTAACTGCATGACTGGATGCAAAGTGAACAATTTCATTAAATCATAGTACTTGCTAAGCTTTCTGCACTTGAGATCCCCCTTAGAAGTCGGACACAAGACAGGTGCATGCTTCTGACACAGGAAATTGTTGAACAAACATTGACCACATGCCGAGTCAAAAGGCGGCTGGTTGCGTAATGGCGAATACACTGGCGATGGTCAGAGTGGATATTTATTTTAATACATGGGAATAAAATATTTCTGACAAAGTAAGTTTAGTGTACTCTCACACAACTTGCATAACATGCAATATCGGGTATTGTATATTTGATGTGTCGTCTGAATCGACGTATCATAGGATCTAAAAAAAGAAAAATTGGGCTAAAAATGAGCAATTCGACTAGTTATCCGCATAGACGATTCGTCCGAAAAAATACGATAGTAGGATTTTTGGTAGCAAATACAGATGTTGGACCTGCATGTGAATCCTTGTTTTGTGAAAAAATAAACTTAAAATCATATTTACCGGATATTTTATCTACTTCGGTTTCAACTGTCATATCAACCATGCCAAACATTACAATAGTTCCTACCACTTAAATGTCTGTTTATTACATGTATATAATGGAAAAAAAAATCAAACACACCCAAGAAGTTGTAGACAGATTAAAATTTTATGAAAAAAGCTAATTCTGTTCATGTTTTTTTTTTAAATATTTTATAAAGCAAAAATATATTAAAACATAGGTAATCACAGATTACAAAGCTCATCGAGACGAGACACCACCCTTATGAGACTTCACCTTTATGAGACCACCTTTATCATATTAAATGAAAATCATACTTTATGATCTTGGATATTCATGGATTCTGTTTTGACACAATATCGTATATCATCTGTTAAAAAATTGTATGATAATCATATGTTCATATGTTAATCAATACAATAATATAAAATTATGATAATCATATGTTCATATGTTAATCAATACAATAATATGAAATTAAATATTGCATCCTATTATATTTACAATATATATCATATAATACAATAAAATACCATAATAAACAATGATGAGATATGATATTGTATTGTATGATATGACATTGTATTGTGTTATACGTTATTGTATTTGATCACATAATACAATATCATAATATATAAAACAATATAGTATTATATTACAATATCATATTACATAATACATCATAACATTGAAACATATGATATTATTTTGTATAATAAAGTTTGATATTGTATGATACTGTATCATTTTTGATACATAATATGATATTGTATCATGATACAATATAATTTGATACAACATTGTATCATATCAAATGATACAATATTATGTGATAAAGTGAAATATTATATAATACAATATTATATTATACATATTGTATCATATGATACAATAATATATTTTACAATATCATACAATACAATTTCATGTGATGTGATAATATATCATATTATAAACCAATATCATATTATACAATATCGTATGATACGATATTATAAAATATTACAGTATCATATTATACAATTTCATGTGATATAATTCTATATTATAGAAACTAATATCATATTATACAATATCGTATAATACAATATTATAGAATATACAATATTGTATCATAGGATACAATATTATATTTTGTAATATCTTATGTAATAGAATCATGTGATAAAATAATAAATTAATAATACAATATAATATTATACAATATTGTATCATAATATACAACACTATACAAACGATATCATGATACAATATCATAACATAAAATATCAAAAAAAATTATATAATACATCGTATCATATAACTTTTTATAATATTACATATGATATTATATTGTATCATATTAAACAATATTGTTTCATACCAAACAATACTTTATCATAGGAATCATGTTATATCATTTATCAACAAACAAATCTATCTATCGAGCAGGTTTGAGTGAGGTAGGGGATTTCTTTAGCATCCTTGATAATGGAGATCAGGCTGTGCATCTGAAGCAACCTCTGCGTTACATTTATAATTTAGTTAAATCAACTATGCAAGCTATCATCTATAAAACATGTGATCTGTTCCAAAAAACTAAACCTCATCCAGCATCCGAAACCTTTGGCTCAGATTCAGCATTCAAGCCTGTCAGGTGCATTAGTATACATAAGACGCATCTCCATGCAATTTTGGTGAAGTTCAGACCAGTAATAACTAAGATATCATCATCAGAGGGCACTAGCAATTAAAACCTTAACCTGCTCCAGTATCCGCAACCTATAGCTCAGATTCAACACCCATGCCTGTCAGGTGCATCTGTATCATAAGACACACCATCCATTCAAGTTTGGTGAAGTTAGGACCTGTAATAACCAAGATATATTTTTTAGCATCCTTGATAATGGAGATCAAGCTCTGCAACTGAAGCTTCCTCTGTGATTCATTCATCTTACAGTTTAATCAACTATGCAAGTTTGAAATAGTACTATTATCTATTAAACATGTGACCTGTTCCAAAAAACTTAACCATATCCAGCATCTGAAACCTATGGCTCAGACTCAGCATTCAAGCCTGTCAGGTGCATCAGTATCATAAGACGCACCATCCATGGAAGTCTGGTGAAGTTAGGACAAGTAATAACTAAGATATACTCATCAGAGGGCACCTGTTTCAAAAACTTTTACCAGCTCAAAAAACCTTTACCTCCACCAGCATCCGAAACCTATGGCTCAGATTCAGCACCCAAGCCTGCCTGGTGCATCAGTATTATAAGACACACCATCCATGCAAGTTTGGTGAAATACGGACCAGCAGTAACTTAGATATTGCTATCAAAGGGCACCTGCAACAAAAACTTTAACCTGCTCCAAAAACCTTAACCTCCTCCAGCATCCGAAACCTTTAGCTCAGATTCAGCACTCAAGCCTGTCGGGTGCATCAGTATCATAAGACACACAATCCATGCAAGTTTGGTGAAGTACGGACCTGCAGTGACTTAGATATTGCTATCAAAGGGCACCTGCAACAAAAACTTTAACCTGGTCCAACAACCTTAACCTCCTCCAGCATCTGAAATTTAGTACTCAGATTCAGCATCCAAGTCTTTCAAGTCCATAAGTAGGTCCAGATGCATCATCCATGCAAGTTTGGTGAAGATAGGACAAGTAAGAGCTTAGATACAGGACCTGCAACAAAAACTTTAACCAGGTCCGGACGCCGACGCCGACGCCGACACCGACGCCGACGCCGACGCCGAGGGTATAGCATAAGCTCCCCCTGACTTCGTCTCGGTGAGCTAAAAAGTAAAAATATGTTGTTTCTTCTTCATTTCAAATTATTTTTCATATCAGATTCTATTTTATATAAATTGTCCAGTCCATTTACATATCCTACATGTAACAATTTGAAGTATCTAAATCACTGTTGTCAACAATAATGCAAATTGGATAGAGTGAATAAAAATATAGTTCACAGCAACGCTCATTAAAACTCGGGGACACTTTGAAAGAAAAAAATATATTGTAAATTGTCACATAGCAGGCAATCTCATTATAATTAGTCATAAAATCGCTCCTCTACGATATGCTACACAAAATCTAACATCTCAGAGCCACCTTTCAAGTATGAATAAACATAAATATGTACCGTAAGCAAATCATCCAAAATTCAATAAACAAATCTTAATATAGTTTGATATAACTTTATCTCTACCAACTCTAATGGTTGGTAGTCTATTTTAGGTGAAGTTTTTTCTGTCAAAGTTGTGTTTCATATCTGTCCAAAATCTTCAATGAATCCAACATGCAACACTAACACAAACATAAAATCAACACAATGTCATGCACTTCCCCATGACTTCAGCAGGAGTAATTAATTACACTTGTGAACCACCTTTAGTTATCAAATCCTCAGAAGCTGATCTTGTTTTGTGAAAAAATAAACTTAAAATCATATTTACCGGATATTTTATCTACTTCGGTTTCAACTGTCATATCAACCATGCCAAACATTACAATAGTTCCTACCACTTAAATGTCTGTTTATTACATGTATATAATGGAAAAAAAAAATCAAACACACCCAAGAAGTTGTAGACAGATTAAAATTTTATGAAAAAAGCTAATTCTGTTCATGTTTTTTTTTAAAATATTTCATAAAGCAAAAATATATTAAAAAAGTAAAAATATGTTGTTTCTTCTTCATTTCAAATTATTTTTCATATCAGATTCTATTTTATATAAATTGTCCAGTCCATTTACATATCCTACATGTAACAATTTGAAGTATCTAAATCACTGTTGTCAACAATAATGCAAATTGGATAGAGTGAATAAAAATATAGTTCACAGCAACGCTCATTAAAACTCGGGGACACTTTGAAAGAAAAAAATATATTGTAAATTGTCACATAGCAGGCAATCTCATTATAATTAGTCATAAAATCGCTCCTCTACGATATGCTACACAAAATCTAACATCTCAGAGCCACCTTTCAAGTATGAATAAACATAAATATGTACCGTAAGCAAATCATCCAAAATTCAATAAACAAATCTTAATATAGTTTGATATAACTTTATCTCTACCAACTCTAATGGTTGGTAGTCTATTTTAGGTGAAGTTTTTTCTGTCAAAGTTGTGTTTCATATCTGTCCAAAATCTTCAATGAATCCAACATGCAACACTAACACAAACATAAAATCAACACAATGTCATGCACTTCCCCATGACTTCAGCAGGAGTAATTAATTACACTTGTGAACCACCTTTAGTTATCAAATCCTCAGAAGCTGATTTTGTGGATCAGCTGACCAGTTACATGTAAAAATATGAGTTCGGTCCAACAGCCACACAGATTAAATAAAAAAACCTATGTATTATTTAATAAAAGAAGTTTCAATGATAAATGTTTGGAACCTGAAAATCAAGTCCAACTCACTTAACCCGAGTTACATAACTTACATATAAACAACGGCATTGACAAAACTGATGTAAATTGAACTGTAATCCATGATAGAGTTTAACTCACCTGACAGGTAGGATTTGTACACTTTCAAAAGGCATAGGAGAGCAATTTTATTATTGAATATTTAAGTCAGCGGCTGCTATAATAAACTTCGGTACATACTCTTGCTGTTCACATTTTTTTTATGCATTATAAGGAATTCCTTTGCTTATATTTTTAGTTAAGAAGAATGGGAGTTAATGAACCCGAGTTTCAGATGAAGCTGCCCAGTATATGTACATGTATATCGTAGAGCTGAAATGATACACCCCCTCACGATACAATACGTATTGCAACAATTGTGCCACGATTTACATGTAATATTTCAAATACAATACATTTTGAAGAAGAAACAAATAAAACAATTAAGAAAGAAATAATCCAGTCAGACTTTGAAATTCTTAATTCAGTAAAAAAAATATGTAAACAGATATTTCACTATGCACTATTTTGGTCAATAAAAAATGATAAATAGAATGAATACAATGAAAAGAACAAAGCTATTTCTTATTGGTTAGTCATTAATCAAAATGCCTTTCGTCGAACTACTTCTACTTAGTTATTGTAGTATTTGAATGGTCACACATTGGTTTAAGTTTCAAAATTTCAAAACATTCAAACTACTGCTCCCTTTGACATACTGAATTTTCTGTTATCAGAATCGAAACCTCAATTTCGTGTTAATTGTAAATGGCTATCAATGTCATATTCTCCCAAGAATAGGTTAAAAATGCATTTTATGAATGCCATGCATTAAAAAGATGAATAAAACATTGTGTTGCTTCTTAAAATTGGTTTGCAACAAGTTGTTTTAAGCTATTTTTTCAGCAAATTGTTTCAACTGGAATATTGATACTTTGGTGGAAATCTTCGAGTGTTGTCTACTCTACTAATATGATGTCACAACTTCCAAGACTGAGCAGACGACCTTTAATGTAATGAATAAATTGATTTGTGGAACCAACTGAGCACATATCTAATGAATCTGATGATGGTGAAATCAAGGCAGCCACACCATATAACTTAAATGCATATATTTATACATGTACCGGTACATACTGCTCATGCACAATCGGGAAGGGGGGAGGGGGCGTTAGGGCAGTCCAGCCCCCTCCCCCCTTTGCAGACTCAAATAACAGTCGGACGCTCCCTCCTGGAAAAATTTTCTGGATCCGGGCATGCTGCTGGAGCATTCGATACTTTTGAGATTTTATTAATTTTTTTGTCACAATGATGCATCTATTTGGTAAACTACATGTACACTGCATGTATAGTGTTATCTAAATTAATTATCATATACATGAACCTGTTTATCTGATTTAGATTGATGCTGCACTCTACCTCACGGTTGCACCGTAAAACATATTAAGTATTATTATCCTGTAAGTTTTAACTAGTTTTTCTATATCTATTCAACACTTTCATGCTGTAACAGGTTGGGCACAGTTACCCTATTGACTCAGGCCATTTCAGTCATAATAAATTCCCGCAAATGCAGAATTTTTACACGTTTTTCCATTCATATTCTGTTTTCTTTAAACTGAACAATAAGCACAAGAATATTTTTACATTTTATTATTAACAAGGACCAATTTACTATGTGTATGCTTTAAACTCTAACATTTACAGCTGCATTTCAGTGAAATTCAGTAATAAACAAACTCTATTCAGCAAATTCCTTACGGTAGCCTCTATGTATGTGGTTATTCTGTGCACATGTTAAGTCGTACATAGAATTATTCCCTCAATATTTTTTTTATTGAAATAAGGAAAAAAATTCTTTTAATTATTGTTTGGTTTTGGATTGAATTTTTTTCTAAATAAAAATAGTTCATTAATATATACTTTTATTTTAAATGATAGTTTACAATATGTGTTAAATTCATTGCTGATACAAGCTTCCGTCTGTCCGTAGTTTTCCCCGAGATAAAACATTAATTCAACATAAACAACAATTTATATGCAATTAATTTAAATTTCTTGTGCATGGTCAAGTTGTGTCAACTCATTGAACACAAACTCAAAAAATTTGGGGGTTGAACAGCTGTTGAAGGCAAAAATAGCAAACTATTAATGGAAAATTCACAAGCACTGCAACAATACTCACAATTTCCATAAGTTCAAAATCGTCTTATATTCGTTTGCAGTGGTGGAAGACTGCAGTTTTAGGCCACGAATGTCAGTTGTATGTAGTACTTTTGCACCACTTTGCATTTCCCATGCAGTTATTTTTATATAAATGGGATTTTTTATTTATTTGGGATACATCGAGAAAATTCCATATTTGCGGGATTTTTTGTTACTTAATGGGGGAATAGTTCCCGTTCAGCGTAATCATTCATCAACTGGGTAACTATGCTCAACTTACATAAGCCCACATCTTTTTCGAATGAAATCAGCATTTTACTTACACGTTTTCTATGTAGGTCAGCTGTAGGTCTCTTTCTTATAGAACCTGTGGCCCAACTGTCCAAAGTACTGCCTTTACAAACTATTCAACGTAACCAAGTATTGTGGTTGTAGTAGATCACTCCAATATTTACCAGTGTCGTCGATGTTGCTCAGATAGCTTCCAGCATGCTGCACGAGGAATATGAGCTATTTTCGTACTCCCGAACCCGATGGAGTGGTTTTGCTAAACGACACGATTTTACCAATCTGATTAAATCAGAATACTTTAGAATCAATTAAAAAGAAATAACATGAATAATTAAATCCTTTACCTTTTGTTATTGTCAGAGACGAATAAGTTATGTATGTCTTTGTTATTATTAAACATGATTTTCTATATGGCGTGTTTATATTTTGCATATTGATGCCACATAGGTCACGCCCTTTTTTCCTACTCAGTAATGACCTGCGTCATGTATAATGTTCATGGACACGAAAGCTAAAATAATTATTCGTAGAAAAATTACTGTATCAACAGATTTTTTACATACAATTTGTAGACTGTAAAAAATTAAAAATATGGTGCCTATTTTATATGCGGAACGATGAAGTATGTTCACCCCCACCACCTCCCCCTCCCAACCCCCCCCCCCAAAAAAAAAAAAAAAAAAAAACAAGAAAAGAAAAATCCATGATCTACTAATATTTACATTTCTAATGTATACGTAATAAAAGAACTCCTTCCTCCGTTGATTTTGAATGCATCTTCATTAAAATTAAAATTAGATGAAATAAAAAAAAAAAAATATATATATATATATATATATATATATATATATATATATATATATATATATATATATATATATATATATATATATATATATATATATATATATATATATATATATATATATATATATATATAATACTTATGTTACAAACATGTAACTATTCAAACAAGTTGTAAAACTGAAAAATTTCTGGAACAAAACAAAACAAAACACAAAGCTTCTAGGTAATTCTGTTTGCGCATGATTAGTACTGCCTCTATACTGGAAGACAGATCATTGGCCTCGTTTTTAACCATGCACGGTCCAGCTTTTCAAGGTCAGATGGGAGATGATCATGCATATTGATCATAGTTTATAACAAGGCACTATATATGGAGTCCGCTCTAGTAACCTATCCACTATGTTATTCAAGAGAGCCACGGTTTAATATTTTAATCTGAACAAAAGGTAACATTATCTTTAAAAAATTAATTTTGATTACTTTATAATCTTTTTTAAACGTAGGTGTTATAAAACACGTACTTCCTATCGAAATAAACAATAAAATAAAGTATAATTTTATAAATGTTATATGCAATGGGCCAGAGCATTAATTAACTACTATTCTGTAAACTATAAGTTCGAATCCCGCTTTTATAATTTTTACCTTCGACACCCCCTTTTTCCTTTTTATTTAAAATGTCAGGAAAAATCATACCTAATCCCCCTCCATTTCTTCAACGCCTTCGTATACATTTCCAGTTGACTGATTAAGAACGTTTCAGTAACACATTGTGAAAAGAAAGATAACTCCAGAAGTGTATAAGTAGTTACACTTTAATTTTCAGGGGAATATTTTCAAAAAATCATATTGAAGTAAGTAGTCATTCCTCGGACACAAAATTTGGTATGCCTACAGTATTTATGTTCTATTTTCTTAGAGCAAAGCGAGATAACTCTTTCAATTATTTTTTTTTTGAAATTTAAACAAGTTGTGATCTTTAGGCCTTCCAAACCCCAATAAGGAGTCAAAAAGTGGCCCCTCGGACCATAGTTTTAAGATTGTACTCTTTATTCTTAACAATATACTGAAAAGAGTTTTAAAATCAGAAGAGAAATAAAAAAGTTACAACTAAAGGGCTGTTTTGCACGTTGTCCCCTGCAGATCCCTTATTTTTTCGAATTCTCTACCCAAAAACTTTTCCGGTCTGTGCATTGGCAGTGTCATTACACAAAAGAAATATTGTAATTTTTACTTACAAACTTTTTGAGAAAACGAATCACGCGTGATTTTAGTTTAACATTGAAACTCCCATAGACATTTTTTCATAGGCTCATAAAACCGGAAGTACTCAATATTTTGTATTCAAATTTGGAATATATGTTAAATAGTGCTATCTGAACAATGTTTAGGCGTCTTATAAAATTTCTATGGTTTAAAAAAAAAAATTCTTTTTCACCCCCCTTTTCTCAAGTTCGAGCTTTAATATCTCAAAAATGGTAAGAGATAGAGGAATGACTACGCTTACGATTTTGTACAACTGGACAAGATGCATCTAATTCTTAAATTTGAATGCTCTAACTTAAAACATAATAAAGATATTACGTTTCAATGAATTTTTAGTATTTTCCTTGTCAAAACCGGAAGTATCGGAACCGGAAGTCCAAAACCTTACATACGCGTGTCATCAACAATTGCTATAAGACTATTGAATTATTGTTTAAATATTCCTTTCCGTTTTCAAAAAATCGCTGACGGAAATTCTGTCGAGAATATAGAATAATAATAATAAAACATCAGAATAACAATAGGTCTTTTCGACCGAAAGTCGAAAAGCCCTAATAATAATAAAACATCAGAATAACAATAGGTCTTTTCGACCGAAAGTCGAAAAGCCCTAACTAGACCTATTTTTGTCTCCAACAAAAAGGAAGGGCTTTTCGACAGCCCTTAAAACCCTTTATTTAAATTTATCATATTTTCTCTCAGAATCTGTATATTAAAAATTAGGAAAATATCATGAGGTTATACCCACCCGTTAACATTTAAGAAATTTAATGCCCAAAGAAAGACAACTTCAGAATTTTTTATCCAACTATATCGTTTGTTTCCTGAAATAAAAGTTCTAAAAATTCATATATAAGAAAGTACTCATTTAAGATTCAAGAGTTTTGGTATGCCAAAAGCTCTAATGCTAATCATTCATTGAGCAAAGCGAGATAACTCTTGAATTTTAATTTTTTAAATGTAATAAAGTTATCGTTTTCAGACCCTTAAAACCCCTATAAGGAGTCAAAAAGTGCCCCCTCGGACCATATTTTTTAAATTGTACTCTTTATTCTGAACTATAAACCGAAAAGATTTTGAAAATCGGATAAACAATTAAAAAGTTACAGCTAAAAGACCGTTTTTAATATTGACCTCTTCAGATCCCTTATGTTTTAGAATTTTTTTCCCAGGACCTTTTCAGGTCTGCTTATTAGGTCTCTAATGACAAGTACAAAATATAAAAATATTTGCTTGAAAACTGTTTGAGAAAACGTTACATGCGTGAATTTAATTTAACATAGAAACTCCCATAGACAATTTTCATCGGCTCATAAAACCGGAAGTACTCAATACTATTCATTGAAACTTGGAATATATCTTAATTACATATATCTGAACAATATATATCCGTCTTAGAACATTCCTAAGCTTTTCTTAATTTTTTATTTTTTCATCCCCCCTTTTCTCAAGTTTGAGTCCTAAAATCTCAAAACTGATAAGAGATAGAAACTCGCCGGCGCTTTACTTTTTAAACAACTCGACATGGTTGATCTAACTCTAAAATTACAACGAATTTCCTTTAGAAATAAAAACAATATATTGATTTATTTAATTTCTACTATTTTGCTCGTGTGAACCGGAAGTACCGGAACCGGAAGACCAAAACCTTACATACTGGTGACATTAAAAAATGCTATAAGACTATTGTATAGTTATTTCTGAAATCATTTCTGTTTTCAAAATATCGCTGACGGAAATTCTGTCGAGAAAAAGAATAATAATAATAATAATAATAAAACATCAGAATAACAATAGGTCTTTTCGACCGAAAGTCGAAAAGCCCTAACTAGACCTATTTTTGTCTCCAACAAAAAGGAAGGGCTTTTCGACAGCCCTTAAAACCCTTATTTAAATTTATTATATTTTCTCCCAAAATTTGTATTTTAAAAATTAAAAAAATATCATGAGCATATACCCACACGTTAACATTTAAAAAATTAAATGCCCAAAGAAAGACAACTTCAGAATTCTTTATCCAACTATATCGTTTATTTCTTGTAAAAAAGTTCTTAAAATTCATATATAAAAAAGTACTCATTTAAGATTCAAATGTTTTGGTATGCCTAAAGCTATAATGCTATTCATTCATTGAGCAAAGCGAGGTAACTCTTGAATTTTAATTTTTGAAAATGTGATAAAGTTATCTTTTTCAGACCCTTAAAACCCCTATAAGGAGTCAAAAAATGGCCCTTTGGACCATGATTTTTAAGTTGTACTCTTTATTTCAAACTAATAACTGAAAAGAGTTTGAAAATTGGATGAGTAATAAAAAAGTTATAGCTAAAGGGCTGTTTTTTATAATGACTCATTCAGGTCCCTCAATTTTCGGAATTTTTTTCCTAAAACCTTATCCGGTCTGTGCATTAGGTCCCTCATTTCAAGTACAAAATATAAAAATATTTGCTTAAAAACTGTTTGAGAAAACGCTACATGCGTGAATGCAATTTAACATAGAACCTCCCATAGACAATTTTCATCGGCTCATAAAACCGGAAGTGCTCGACACTATTCAATGAAACTTGGAATATATCTTAATTACGTCTATTAACACAATATCTATCCTAATCATTTATTGAGCAAAGCGAGATAACTCTTGAAATTGAATTGTGATAAAGTTATCATTTTCAGACCCTTAAAACCCCTATAAGGAGTCGAAAAGTGCCCCCTCGGACCATATATTTTAACTTTAGCTCTTTATTCTGAACTATAAACCGAAAAGATTTTGAAAATCGGATCAACAATAAAAAAGTTACAGCTAAAGAGCCGTTTTTAATATTGACCCCTTGAGCTCCCTTCTTTTTCGGCATTTTTTTCACAAGACCTTTTCCGGTCTGCGCATTATGTCTCTTATTGCAAATACAAAATATAAAAATATTTGCTTGAAAACTGTTTGAGAAAACGTTACATGCGTGAATTCAATTTAACATAGAAACTCCCATAGACAATTTTCATCGGCTCATTAAACCGGAAGTACTCAATACTATTTAATGAAACTTGAAATATATCTTAATTACATCTATTTAAACAATATATATATCCGTCTTAGAACATTCCTAAGCTTTTCTGAGTTTTTTATTTTTTCATCCCCCCTTTTCTCAAGTTTGAGGCCTAAAATCTCAAAACTGATAAGAGATAGAAACTCGCCGCCGGTTTACTTTTTAAACAACTCGACATGGTTGATCTAACTTTAAAATTACAACGAATTTCCTTTAAAAATAAAAACAATACATTGATTCATTTAATTTCTACTATTTTGTTTGTGTAAACCGGAAGTACCGGAACCGGAAATCCAAAACCTTACATACTGGTGACATTTGAAAATGCTATAAGACTATTGCATAGTTATTTCTGATATCCTTTCCGTTTAAAAAAAATCGCTGACGGAAAATCTGTCGAGAAAAAGAAAAATAATAATAAAACATCAGAATAACAATAGGTCTTTTCGACCGAAAGTCGAAAAGCCCTAATAACTAGACACGATCTCGTTGCGAGCAACGAGGAGGTCTTCCGTCTGATTTTAGAAATTGAGATTTATGTTCGATCTTGATTTTGCTATTTAACAGCTATACATGATTTAAAACAGGAAAAGAGGATCTTCATTTTAAGTGCCTGATACTATTTTGTTTCAGGTGTTTAGAAATTCGTCACCGTTCTTGAGATATTTCAGAAAGAATATTTTAGGGGCCGGACCTTATCTCCTTATTGGGGCCGCTGAACTAAAATTGTAAGGTTGCATGTTACTAGGTACATTATTTTGAGCATCTTTTCTTTTATACTGCATTTCAAAATATTTTTTCTTTTTGAGATATAGGTTATCAAATTTTTGGACGTTTGCCCCTAAAAATCCTTAATTACGTAACACATGAGAAAAATCATTATAATGTTAGGCTACATAATTGTTAGATAAACAAATTTGCTTCTATAATCTATTACGAAATACCCCTCGGTAAAGAACTATAGGAAAAAAGCTTTAGAGCCCTCTAGGTCCCTAATATTAGGGGCCAGCCCCTTTTTCATGGTATCAAATGAAAGGTCATTTGATTATTAAGACATTTTGTTCAACAAGTGTTCAGAAATCCGTTACCATTCTTGAGATATCTCAGAAAGAATATTTTAGCGGCCGGTCCCTTATCTCCTTATTGGGGCCGCTGAACCAATTTTTTTAGGCTGCATGTTGTTAAGGACATCATTTTGAGCATCTTTTCTTTTATACTGTATTTCAAAATATTTTTTCTTTTTGAGATATAGGTGAGCAAAGTTTTGGACTTTTGACCCCTAAAAATCCTTAATTACGTAACACATGAGAAAATCGATATACTGCTTGGCTTCATAACTGTAAGATAAACATATTTGCTTCTATAATTTATTACAAAATATCCCTCAGTAAAGAACTATAGTAAAAAGACTTTAGAGCCCTCTAGGTCCCTAATATTAGGGGCCAGCCCCTTTTTCTTGGTATCAAATGAAAGGTCATTTGATTATAAAGACATTTTGTTCAACAAGTGTTCAGAAATTCGTTACCATTCTTGAGATATCTGAGAAAGAATGTTTTAGCGGCCGGTCCCTTATCTCCTTATTGGGGCCGCTGAACCTAATTTGTTAGGTTGCATGGTGTTAAGTACATCATTTTGAGCACCTTTTCTTTTATACTGCATTTCAAAATATTTTTCCGTTTTGAGATATAGGTGGTCAAAGTTTTGGACTTCTGACCCCTAAAAACCCCTGATTACGTAACATATGAGAAAATCGTTACACTGCTTGGCTTCATATTTGTAAGATAAACATGTTTGCTTTTATAATTTATTACAAAATATCCCTCGGTAAAGAGTTATGGGTAAAAGACTTTAGAGCCCTTTAGGTCCCTTATTTGAGGGGCCAGCCCCTTTTTCCTGATATCAGCAGAAAGGTATTGTAAATATTAACTTTTTTTACATTACATGTTTTAACAAAATATTTTCCAGAAAAGAGATAAAGAGAGAAAAGCACAAAAAATTACGACGCTTTTTTAATGTCAATTTTCGAGCCATAGCGAGCTTTGGCGCCAGTAGTGCTAAACATACAAAACAACAATCATGCAAAACTTCAATCTTTCGTTTACCAACCGTAGAAATTTGAGCTCAAAATCTCTTATAGTTTAGGAGAACGGCCGCAGACAAAATACCCATATAAAAAATAAAAAAATCTCAATATCTCCAAAACGGATGTGACGTCATCAGTGCAAAAAAATTGCTATCAACTACAGACCACTATCTATCACATCTGAAAATTTGATGGAGATCAGTTGAGCCGTTTCTGAGAAATCGCGTGCACAAAAATGGGAAGAAAAAAAAAGAATAAAAACTAGACACGATCTCGTTGCGAGCAACGAGGAGGTCTTCCGTCTGATTTTAGAAATTGAGATTTATGTTCGATCTTGATTTTGCTATTTAACAGCTATACATGATTTAAAACAGGAAAAGAGGATCTTGATTTTAAGTGCCTGATACTATTTTGTTTCAGGTGTGAGAGTTTTGTTCAACAAGTGTTTAGAAATTCGTCACCGTTCTTGAGATATCTTAGAAAGAATATTTTAGAGGCCGGACCTTATCTCCTTATTGGGGCCGCTGAACAAAAATTGTAAGGTTGCATGTTTTTACATGTAGGTACATTATTTTGAGAATCTTTTCTTTTATACTGCATTTCAAAATATTTTTTCTTTTTGAGATATAGGTTATTACATTTTTGGACTTTTGACCCCTAAAAATCCCTAATTACGTAACACATGAGAAAAATCATTATAATGTTAAGCTACACAACTGTTAGATAAACATATTTGCTTCTATAATCTATTACGAAATACCCCTCGGTAAAGAACTATAGTAAAAAGACTTTAGAGCCCTCTAGGTCCCTAATATTAGGGGCTAGCCCCTTTTTCATGGTATCAAATGAAAGGTCATTTGATTATAAAGACATTTTGTTCAACAAGTGTTCAGAAATCCGTTACCATTCTTGAGATATCTAAGAAAGAATATTTTAGGGGCCGGTCCCTTATCTCCTTATTGGGGCCGCTGAACCAAATTTTTTAGGCTGCATGTTGTTAAGGACATCATTTTGAGCATCTTTTCTTTTATACTGCATTTCAAAATATTTTTCCGTTTTGAGATATAGGTGGTCAAAGTTTTGGACTTCTGACCCCTAAAAATCCCTAATTACGTAACATATGAGAAAATCGTTATACTGCTTGGCTTCATAACTGTAAGATAAACATATTTGCTTCTATAATTTATTACAAAATATCCCTCAGTAAAGAACTATAGTAAAAAGACTTTAGAGCCCTCTAGGTCCCTAATATTAGGGGCCAGCCCCTTTTTCTTGGTATCAAATGAAAGGTCATTTAATTATAAAGACATTTTGTTCAACAAGTGTTCAGAAATTCGTTACCATTCTTGAGATATCTGAGAAAGAATGTTTTAGGGGCCGGTCCCTTATCTCCTTATTGGGGCCGCTGAACCAAATTTTTTAGGTTGCATGGTGTTAAGTACATCATTTTGAGCATCTTTTCTTTTATACTGCATTTCAAAATATTTTTCCGTTTTGAGACAAAAGTGGTCAAAGTTTTGGACTTCTGGCCCCTAAAAATCCCTAATTACGTAACATATGAGAAAATCGTTATACTGCTTGGCTTTATATCTGTAAGATAAACATATTTGCTTATATAATTTATTACAAAATATCACTCAGTAAAGAGTTATGGGTAAAAGACTTTAGAGCCCTCTAGGTCCCTTATTTGAGGGGCCAGCCCCTTTTTCTTGATATCAGCAGAAAGGTCTTGTAAATATAAACTTTTTTTACATTACATGTTTAAACAAAATATTTTCCAGAAAAGAGATAAAGAGAGAAAAGCACAAAAATTCACGACGCTTTTTTAATGTCAATTTTCGAGCCATAGCGAGCTTTGGCGCCAGTAGTGCTAAACATACAAAACAACAATCATGCAAAACTTCAATCTTTCCTTTACCTTCCGTAAAAAGTTGAGCTTAATATCTCTTATAGTTTAGGAGAACAACAGAAGACAAAATACCCCTATAAAAATTAGAAAAATCTCAATATCTCAAAAACGGATATGACGTCATCAATACAAAAAATTTCCAATCAAGTTCAGACCACTATCTATCACATCCTAAAATTTGATTGAAATCGGCCAAGCCGTTTCTGAGAAATCGCGTGCACAAAAAAAGGCAGAAAAATAATAATAACTAGACACGATCTCGTTGCGAGCAACGAGGAGGTCTTCCGTTCGAATTTTAGAATGAAATATGACATCATCGACTTTGATTTTCGACAACAAAACATATTATGGAAAAAGGAGTGAAGTACTAATGCTTTATTGTATCGCTTTTTATAAGTTCTCTTGCTTTTTTATATACTTGCATTTCTTTCAATTAAGATAGAAAAGATCAAAGTTGTTTACCTCTGGTCCCTAAAAACCCTAATTGGGTAACGCAAGACAATCATTATATTGTTAGGATATATAAACGCATTATACCTAATCTAGCTTTAATAACCTTTCACAAAATGGCTCTCATTAAAGGGCTATAGATAAACGGTTTTAGTCAAGAGCTCTTTGATCCCCTAATTTAAGGGGCAAGTCCTTTTTTCTTGGATTCAAATGAAAGGACATTTAATTCTAAACACATTTTGTCAACAAGTGTTTAGAAATTCGTTACCGTTTTGGAGATATATGAGAAAAAAGGTTTTAGGGGTCGATCCCTTTTCTCCTTATAGGGGCCGTTTAACGAAATTTTGAAGGTTGCATTTTGTTGAGAACATCATTTTGAACAACTTTTCTTCTGTATTGCATTACAAAATATATTTCCTTTCTGAGATATGGGTGATCAAAATGTTTGACTTTTGGCCCCTAAAAACCCTTAATTACGTAACACATGATAAAATCATTACATTGCTTGAATACATAACTATAAAATAAACACATTTGCTTCTACAACATTTCACAAATTATCTCTCAGTAAAGGGCTACATATTAAAGATTTTAGAGCCCTATGGTCCCCTTATTTAAGGGACCAGCCCCTTTTCTTGGTATCAAATAAAAGGTCATTTAATTCTACACCACTTTTGTTAAACAAGTGTTTAAAAATCCGTAACCGTTTTGGAGATATATGAGAAAGAAGGTTTTAGGGGCCGATCCCATAACTCCTTTTAGGGGCCGTTTAACGAAATTTTGACGGTTGCATTTTGTTGAGAACATCATTTTGAACAACTTTTCTTCTGTATTGCATTACAAAATATTTCTTCTTTCTGAGATATGGGCGATCAAAATTTTGGATTTCTGGCCCCTAAAAACCCTTAATTACGTAACACATGATAAAATCATTACATTGATTGAATACATAACATTGAGATAAACACATTTGCTTCTATAACATTTCACATAATATTTCTCAGTAAAGGGCTACAGATTAAAGACTTTAGAGCCCTTTGGTCCCCTAATTTGAGGGGCCAGCCCCTTTTTCTTGATATCAAATAAAAGGTCATTTAATTCTACACAAAATTTGATAAACAAGTGTTTAGAAATTCGTGACCGTTCTGGAGATATATGAGAAAGAAGGTTTTAGGGGCCGGTCCCTTATTTCCTTTTAGGGGCCGTTTAACGAAATTTTGACGGTTGCATTTTGTTAAGAACATCATTTTGAACAACTTTTCTTCTGTACTGCATTACAAAATATTTTTCCTTTCTGAGATATGGATGATCGAAATTTTGGACTTTTGGCCCCTAAAAACCCTTAATTACGTAACACATGATAAAATCATTACATTGCTTGACTACATAACATTGAGATAAACATATTTGCTTCTATAATTTATTACAAAATATCCCTCGGTAAAGAGTTACGGGTAAAAGATTTTAGAGCCCTCTAGGTCCCTAATTTGAGGGGCCAGCCCCTTTTTCTTGATATCAGCTGAAAGATCTTGTAAATATAAACTTTTTTTACATTACATATTTTAACAAAATATTTTCCAGAAAAGAGATAAAGAGAGAAAAGCACAAAAAATAACGACGCTTTTTTAATGTCAATTTTCGAGCCATAGCGAGCTTTGGCGCCAATAGTGCTAAACATACAAAACAACAATCATGCAAAACTTCAATCTTTCCTTTACCAACCGTAGAAATTTGAGCTCAAAATCTCTTATAGTTTAGGAGAACGGCCGCAGACAAAATACCCATATAAAAAATAGAAAAATCTAAATATCTCCAAAACAGATGTGATGTCATCAATGCAAAAAATATGCTATCAAGTTCAGACCACTATCTATCACATCTGAAAATTTGATGGAGATCGGTTGAGCCGTTTCTGAGAAATCGCGTGCACAAAAATGGGAAGAAAAAAAAAGAATAAAAATAATAGGGAAAAAGAAACCGAAGAATAACAATAAAGTCTTCCGTTGGAAACGGAAGACCTTAATAATAATAACTAGACCTATTTTTGTCTCCAACAAAAAGGAAGGGCTTTTCGACAGCCCTTAAAACCCCTTAATTAAATTTATCATATTTTCTCTCAGAATCTGTATATTTAAAATTAGGAAAATATCATGAGCATAAACCCACACGTTAGCATTTCAGAAATTAAATGCCCAAAGAAAGACAACTTCAGAATTTTTTATCCAACTATATCGTTTGTTTCCTGAAATAAAAGTTTTAAAAATTCATATATAACAAAGTACTCATTTAAGATTCGAGAGTTTTGGTATGCCAAAAGCTCTAATGCTAATCATTCATTGAGCAAAGCGAGATAACTCTTGAATTTTAATTTTTTGGAATGTGATAAAGTTATCATTTTCAGACCCTTAAAACCCCTATAAGGAGTCAAAAAGTGCCCCCTCGGACCATATTTTTTAAATTGTACTCTTTATTCCAAACTATAAACCGAAAAGATTTTGAAAATCGGATAAACAATAAAAAAGTTACAGCTATAGGGCCGTTTTTGATATATACCCCTTTAGATCCCTTATCTTTTAGAACTTTTTTCCCAGGACCTTTTCCGGTCTGCGCATTAGGTCCCTTATTGCAAATACAAAATATAAAAATATTTGCTTGAAAACTGTTTGAGAAAACGTTACATGCGTGAATTCAATTTAACATAGAAACTCCCATAGACAATTTTCATCGGCTCATAAAACCGGAAGTACTCAATACTATTCAATGAAACTTGGAATATACCTTAATTACATCTATTTGAACAATATCTATCCGTCTTAGAACATTTCTAAGCTTTTCTGAGTTTTTTATTTTTTCATCCCCCCTTTTCTCAAAATTGAGGCCTAAAATCTCAAAACTGATAAGAGATAGAAACTCGCCGTCGCTTTACTTTTTAAACAACTCGACATGGTTGATCTAACTCTAAAATTACAACGAATTTCCTTTAAAAATAAAAACAATATATTGATTCATTTAATTTCTACTATTTTGCTTGTGTAAACCGGAAGTACCGGAACCGGAAGTCCAAAACCTTACATACTGGTGACATTTAGAAATGCTATTAGACTATTGTATAGTTATTTCTGAAATCCTTTCCGTTTTAAAAAAATCGCTGACGTAAATTCTGTCGAGAAAAAGAATAATAATAATAATAACTAGAACTTTTTTTGTCTTCAACAAAAAGTAAGGGCTTTTCGACAACCCCATTATCCCTTTTTAATTAAATGTTTAAAAAAAAATTATTCTCTAATTTATTTCCAAGTGTTCTAAACGTCTTGGTATCCCCAGTTGCTTAGATAGGAACTTACGAGTAGTGCAATGTGAAAAGAAAGATAACTCCAGAATTTAACAGATAGCTACACTTCTAATTTCCAAAGGAATATTTTCAAAAAATCATATCGAAGGAAGTATGCATTCCACGGACACAAAACTTGGTATGCCTATAGTATTTATTCTCTACATTCTTACAGCAAAGCGAGATAACTCTTACTAAAAACATTTTGAAATATAAACAAATGATGATAATTGGGCCTTCCTAACCCCTATAAGGACTCAAAAAGTGGCCCCTCGGACCATAATTTTAAGATTAAACTCTTCATTTTGAACAATAAACTGAAAAGATTTTTAAAATCAAAAGAAAAATAAAAAAGTTACAGCTAAAGGGCTGTTTTGTACGTTGGCCCTTGCAGATCCCTATTTTTTTAAAATTGTGTACCCAAAAACTTTTCCGGTCTGCGCATTGTGTGTATTATTATACATCTAAAATATTGTAATGTTAACTTGTAAACTTTTTGAGAAAACGAACGACGCGTGATTTTAGTTTAACATTGAAACTCCCATAGACAATTTTTCATAGGCTCATAAAACCGGAAGTACTCAATATATTTTATTCAAACTTGGTATATATCCTGAATACTTCTATCTGAACAATGTCTCGGCATCTTATACAATTCCTAAGGTTTTTTTTTAATTTTTTTTTGTTTCATCCCCCCTTATCTCAAGTTTGAGCCCTAATATCTCAAAAACGGTAAGAGATAGAGAAATGGCCACGCTTATGATTTTGTACATCATGACAAGATACATCTAATTCTAAAACTTGAATGCTCTAACTATAAAAATAATAAAGATATTGTGCATCAATGAATTTTTAGTATTTTCCTTGTCAAAACCGGATGTGCCGGAACCGGAAGTCCAAAACCTTACATACGCGTGTCACTCAGAGATGCTGTAAGACTATTGTATAATTGTTTCAAAATTCTTTTGCGTTTTCAAAAAATCGCTGACGGAAATTCTGTCGAGCATAAGAATAATAATAAGAAACAGAAGAATAACAATAGGTCTTTTCGACCGAAAGTCGAAAAGCCCTAATAATAATAAAACATCAGAATAACAATAGGTCTTTTCGACCGAAAGTCGAAAAGCCCTAATAATAATAAAACATCAGAATAACAATAGGTCTTTTCGACCGAAAGTCGAAAAGCCCTAATAATAAAACATCAGAATAACAATAGGTCTTTTCGACCGAAAGTCGAAAAGCCCTAATAACTAGACCTATTTTTGTCTCCAACAAAAAGGAAGGGCTTTTCGACAGCCCTTAAAACCCCTTATTTAAATTTATCATATTTTCTCTCAGAATCTGTATATTCAAAATGAGGAAAATATCATGAGCATATACCCACACGTTAACATTTAAGAAATTAAATGCCCAAAGAAAGACAACTTCAGAATTTTTTATCCAACTATATCGTTTGTTTCCTGAAATAAAAGTTCTAAAAATTCTTATATAAGAAAGTACGCATTTAAGATTCAAGAGTTTTGGTATGCCAAAAGCTCTAATGCTTATCATTCATTGAGCAAAGCGAGATAACTCTTGAATTTTAATTTTTTTAAATGCCCAAAGAAAGACAACTTCAGAATTTTTTATCCAACTATATCGTTTGTTTCCTGAAATAAAAGTTCTAAAAATTCTTATATAAGAAAGTACGCATTTAAGATTCAAGAGTTTTGGTATGCCAAAAGCTCTAATGCTAATCATTCATTGAGCAAAGCGAGATAACTCTTGAATTTTAATTTTTTTAAAATATGATAAAGTTATCATTTTCAGGCCCTTAAAACCCCTATAAGGAGTCAAAATTGGCCCTTTGGACCATAATTTTTAAATTGAACTCCTTATTTTAAACTAATAACTGAAAAGAGTTTTAAAATTGGGTAAATAATAAAAAAGTTATAGCTAAAGGGCTGTTTTTAATACTGACCCCTTCAGGTCCCTTATTTTTCGGATTTTTTTTCCTCAGACCTTTTCCGGTCTGCGCATTAGGTCCCTTATTACAGGTACAAAATATAAAAATATTTGCTTAAAAACTGTTTGAGAAAACGTTACATGCGTGAATTCAATTTAACATAGAAACTCCCATAGACAATTTTCATCGGCTCATAAAACCGGAAGTACTCGACACTATTCAACGAAACTTGGAATATATCCTAATTACGTCTATTTACACAATATCTATCCTAATCATTTATTAAGCAAAGAGAAATAACTCTTGAAATCGAATTGTGATAAAGTTATCATTTTCAGACCCTTAAAACCCCTATAAGGAGTCAAAAAGTGCCCCCTCGGACCATATTTTTTAAATTGTACTCTTTATTTTGAACTATAAACCGAAAGATTTTGAAAATCGGATAAACAATAAAAAAGATACAGCTAAAGAGCCGTTTTCAATATTGACCCCTTCAGGTCCCTTATTTTTCGGAATTTTTTTCCCAAGACCTTTTCCGGTCTGCGCATTAGGTCCCTAATCGCAAATACAAAATATAAAAATATTTGCTTGAAAACTGTTTGAGAAAACGTTACATGCGTGAATTCAATTTAACATAGAAACTCCCATAGACAATTTTCATCGGCTCATAAAACCGGAAGTACTCAATACTATTCAATGAAACTTGGAATATATCTTAATTACATCTATTTGAACAATACCTATCCGTCTTTGAACATTCCTAAGCTTTTCTGAGTTTTTTATTTTTTCATCCCCCCTTTTCTCAAGTTTGAGGCCTAAAATCTCAAAACTGATAAGAGATAGAAACTCGCCGCCGCTTTACTTTTTAAACAACTCGACATGGTTGATCTAACTGTAAAATTACAACGAATTTCCTTTAAAAATAAAAACAATATATTGATTCATTTAATTTCTACTATTTTGCTTGTGTAAACCGGAAGTACCGGAACCGGAAATCCAAAACCTTACATACTGCTGACATTTAAAAATGCTATAAGACTAATGTATTGTTATTTCTGAAATCCTTTCCGTTTTCAAAAAATCGCTGACGTAAAATCTGTCGAGAAAAAGAATAATAACTAGACCTATTTTTGTCTCCAACAAAAAGGAAGGGCTTTTCGACAGCCCTTAAAATCCCTTTTCTAAATTTATCATTTTTTCTCTCAGAATCTGTATATTAAAAATTAGGAAAATATCATGAGCATATACCCACACGTTAACATTTAAGAAATTAAATGCCCAAAGAAAGACAACTTCAGAATTTTTTATCCAACTATATCGTTTGTTTCCTGAAATAAAAGTTCTAAAAATTCATATATAAGAAAGTACTCATTTAAGATTCAAGAGTTTTGGTATGCCAACAGCTCTAATGGTAATCATTCATTGAGCAAAGCGAGATAACTCTTGAATTTTAATTTTTTTAAATATGATAAAGTTATCATTTTCAGACCCTTAAAACCCCTATAAGGAATCAAAAGGTGGCCCTTGGGACCACATTTTTAAATTGTACTTTTTATTCTAAACTTATAACTGAAAAGAGTTTGAAAATTGGGTGAATAATAAAAAAGTTATAGCTAAAGGGCTGTTTTTAATACTGATCCCTTCAGGTCCCTTATTTTTCGGATTTTTTCCCTCAGATCTTTTCCGGTCTGCGCATTTAGTCCCTCATTACAAGTACAAAATATAAAAATATTTGCTTAAAAACTGTTTGAGAAAACGTTACATGCGTGAATTCAATTTAACATAGAAACTCCCATAGACAATTTTCATCGGCTCATAAAACCGGAAGTACTAGACACTATTCAACGAAACTTGGAATCTATCTTAATTACGTCTGTTTAAACAATATCTTTCCTAATCATTTATTGAGCAAAGAGAGATAACTCTTGAAATTGAATTGTGATAAAGTTATCATATTCAGACCCTTAAAACCCCTATAAGGAGTCAAAAAGTGCCCCCCCCCCCGGACCATATTTTTTAAACTGTACTCTTTATTCTGAACTATAAACCGAAAAGATTTTGAAAATCGGATAAACAATAAAAAAGATACAGCTAAAGGACTGTTTTTAATATTGACCCCTTCAGGTCCCTTATTTTTCGGAATTTTTTTCCCAGGACCTTTTCCGGTCTGTGCATTAGGTCCCTTATTGCAAATACAAAATATGAAAATATATGCTTGAAAACTATTTGAGAAAACGTTACATGCGTAAATTCAATTTAACATAGAAACTCCCATAGACAATTTTCATCGGCTCATAAAACCGGAAGTACTCAATACTTTTCAATGAAACTTTGAATATATCTTAATTACATCTATTTAAACAATATATATCCGTCTTAGAACATTCCTAAGCTTTTCTGAGTTTTTTATTTTTTCATCCCCCCTTTTCTCAAGTTTGAGGCCTAAAATCTCAAAACTGATAAGAGATAGAAACTCGCCGTCGCTTTACTTTTTAAACAACTCGACATGGTTGATCTAGCTGTAAAATTACAACGAATTTCCTTAAAAAATAAAAACAATATATTGATTCATTTAATTTCTACTATTTTGCTTGTGTAAACCGGAAGTACCGGAACCGGAAATCGAAAACCTTACATACTGGTGACATTTAAAAATGCTATAAGACTAATGTATTGTTATTTCTGAAATCCTTTCCGTTTTAAAAAAATCGCTGACGGAAATTCTGTCGAGAAAAAGAATAATAATAACTAGACCTATTTTTGTCTCCAACAAAAAGGAAGGGCTTTTCGACAGCCCTTAAAACCCTTTATTTAAATTTATCATATTTTCTCTCAGAATCTGTATAATCAAAATTAGGAAAATATCATGAGCATATACCCACACGTTAACATTTAAGAAATTAAATGCCCAAAGAAAGACAACTTCAGAATTTTTTATCCAACTGTATCGTTTGTTTCGTGACATAAAAGTTCTAAAAATTCATATATCAGAAAGTACTCATTTAAGATTCAAGAGTTTTGGTATGCCAAAAGCTCTAATTCTAACCATTCATTGAGCAAAGCGAAATAACTCTTGAATTTAAATTTTTTTGAAATGTGATAAATTTATCATATTCAGGCCCTTAAAACCCATATAAAGAGTCAAAAAGTGGCCCTTTGAACCATAATTTTATTTTGAACTCTTTATTCTAAATTAATAACTGAAAAGAGTTTGAAAATTGGATAAGTAATAAAAAAGTTATAGCTAAAGGGCTGTTTTTAATACTGACCCCCTCAGGTCCCTTATTTTTGGAATTTTTTTCCTCAGACCTTTTCCGGTCCGCGCATTTAGTCCCTCATTACAAGTACAAAATATAAAAATATTTGCTTGAAAACTGTTACATGCGTGAATTCAATTTAACATAGAAACTCCCATAGACAATTTTTATCGGCCCATAAAAACGGAAGTACTCAATACTATTCAATGAAACTTGGAATATATCTTAATTACGTCTATCTAAACAATATCTATCATAATCGTTTATTGAGCAAAGCGAGATAACTCTTAAAATTGAATTGTGATAAAGTTGTCATTTTCAGACCCTTTAAACCCCTACAAGGAGTCAAAAAATGCCCCCTCGGACCATATTTTTTAAATTGTACTCTTTATTCTGAACTATAAACCGAAAAGATTTTGAAAATCGGATAGACAATAAAAAAGTTACAGCTAAAGAGCCGTTTTTAATATTGACCCCTGCAGATCCCTTTTTTTTCGGAATTTTTTTCCCAAGACCTCTTCCGGTCTGCGCATTAGGTCCCTAATTGCAAATACAAAATATAAAAATATTTCCTTGAAAACTGTTTGAGAAAACATTACATGCGTGAATTCAATTTAACATAGAAACTCCCATAGACAATTTTCATCGGCTCAGAAAACCGGAAGTACTCAATACTATTCAATGAAACTTGGAATATATCTTAATTACATCTATTTAAACAATATATATCCGTCTTAGAACATTCCTCAGCTTTACTGAGTTTTTTATTTTTTCATCCCCCCTTTTCTCAAGTTTGAGGCCTAAAATCTCAAAACTCATAAGAGATAGAAACTCGCCGTCGCTTTACTTTTTTAACAACTCGACATGGTTGATCTAACTCTAAAATTACAACAAATTTCCTTTAAAAATAAAAACAATATATTGATTCATTTAATTTCTACTATTTTGCTTGTGTAAACCAGAAGTACCGGAACCGGAAGTCCAAAACCTTACATACTGGTGACATTTAAAAATGCTATAAGACTATTGTATACTTTTTTCTGAAATCCTTTCCGTTTTCAAAAATTCGCTGACGGAAAATCTGTCGAGAAAAAGAATAATAATAACTAGAACTTTTTTTGTCTTCAACAAAAAGTAAGGGCTTTTCGACAGCCCCATTAGCCCTTTTTAATTAAATGTTCCAAAAAAAATTTATTCTCTAATTTATTTCCAAGTGTTCTAAACGCCTTGGTATCTCCAGTGCTTAGATAGGAACTTATGAGTAGTGCAATGTGAAAAGAAAGATAACTCCAGAACTTTACAGGTAGCTACACTTCTAATTTCCAGAGGAATATTTTCAAAAAATCATATTGAAGTAAGTATTCATCCCTCGGACACAAAACTTAGTATGCCTATAGTATTTATGCTCTACATTCTTATAGCAAAGCGAGATAACTCTTACTAAAAAACATTTTGAAATTTAAACAAGTAATGATCTTTGGGCCTTCCTAACCCCTATAAGGAGTCAAAAAGTGGCACCTCGGACCAGAATTTTGATATTGTACTCTTTATTCTCAACAATAAACTGAAAAGATTTTGGAAATTGAATGAAAGGTAAAAAATTTACAGCTAAAGGGCTGTTTTGCACTTTGGCCCCTGCAGATCCCTTATTTTCTCGAATTGTCTACCCAAAAACTTTTCCGGTCTGCGCATTGGTTGTGTCATTAACCAAAAAAAATGTTGTAATAATTACTCAAAAACTTTTTGAGAAAACGAAACACGCGTGATTTTAGTTTAACATTGAAACTCCCATAGGCAATTTTTCATAGGCTCATAAAACCGGAAGTACTCAATATATTTTATTGAAACTTGGAATATATCTTGAATACTTCTATCTAAACAATGTCTAGGCGTCCTATAAAATTTCTATGGTATTTTGAAATTTTTTGTTTTTCATCCCCCCTTATCTCAAGTTTGAGTCTTAATATCTCAAAAATGGTAAGAGATAGAGAAATGGCTACGCTTATAATTTTGTACAACTGGACAAGATGCATCTAATCCTGAAATTTGAATGCTCTAACTCAAAAAATAATAAGGATATTATGTTTCAATGAATTCTTAGTATTTCCCTTGTCAAAACCGGAAGTGCCAGAACCGGAAGTCCAAAACCTTACATACGCGTGTCATATAAAAGTGCTATAAGATTATAGCATATTTGTTTTAATATGTCTTTCCGTTTTCAAAAAATCGCTGACGAAACTTTGTCGAGAATAAGAATAATAATAAACAGAAGAATAACAATAGGTCTTTTCGACCGAAAGTCGAAAAGCCCTAACTAGACCTATTTTTGTCTCCAACAAAAAGGAAGGGCTTTTCGACAGCCCTTAAAACCCCTTATTTAAATTTATCATATTTTCTCTCAGAATCTGTATATTTAAAATTAGGAAAATATCATGAGCATATACCCACACGTTAACATTTAAGAAATTAAATGCCCAAAGAAAGACAACTTCAGAATTTTTTATCCAACTATATCGTTTGTTTCCTGAAATAAAAGTTCTAAAAATTCTTATATAAGAAAGTACTCATTTAAGATTCAAGAGTTTTGGTATGCCAAAAGCTCTAATGCTAATCATTCATTGAGCAAAGCGAGATAACTCTTGAATTTTAATTTTTTTAAAATGTGATAAAGTTATCATTTTCAGACCCTTAAAACCCCTATAAGGAGTCAAAAAGTGGCCCTTTGAACCATAATTTTAAATTGAACTCTTTATTCTAAACTAAAAACTGAAAAGAGTTTGAAAATTGGATGAGTAATAAAAAAGTTATAGCTAAAGAGCTGTTTTTAATACTGACCCCTTCAGGTCCCTTATTTTTCGGAATTATTTTCCTCAGACCTTTTCCGGTCTGCGCATTTAGTCCCTCATTACAAGTACAAAATATAAAAATATTTGCTTAAAAACTGTTTGAGAAAACGTTACATGCGTGAATTCAATTTAACATAGAAACTCCCATAGACAATTTTCATCGGCCCATAAAAACGGAAGTACTCAATACTATTCAATGAAACTTGGAATATATCTTAATTACGTCTATTAACACAATATCTATCCTAATCATTTATTGAGCAAAGCGAGATAACTCTTAAAATTGAATTGTAATAAAGTTATCATTTTCAGACCCTTTAAACCCCTACAAGGAGTCAAAAAGTGCCCCCTCGGACCATAATTTTTAAATTGTACTCTTTATTTTGAACTATAAACCGAAAGGATTTTGAAAATCAGATAAACAATAAAAAAGTTACAGCTAAAGAGCCGTTTTTAATATTGACCCCTGGAGATCCCTTATTTTTCAGAATTTTTTTCCCAAGACCTCTTCCGGTCTGCGCATTAGGTCCCTAATTGCAAATACAAAATATAAAAATATTTGCTTGAAAACTGTTTGAGAAATCATTACATGCGTGAATTCAATTTAACATAGAAACTCCCATAGACAATTT
This sequence comes from Magallana gigas, assembly GCF_963853765.1. Classification (NCBI taxonomy): domain Eukaryota; kingdom Metazoa; phylum Mollusca; class Bivalvia; order Ostreida; family Ostreidae; genus Magallana; species Magallana gigas. The sequence continues at coordinate 42,320,194 of NC_088861.1, forward strand.
TCATCGGCTCATAAAACCGGAAGTACTCAATACTATTCAATGAAACTTGGAATATATCTTAATTACATCTATTTTAACAATATATATCCGTCTTAGAACATTCCTAAGCTTTTCTGAGTTTTTTATTTTTTCATCCCCCCTTTTCTCAAGTTTGAGGCCTAAAATCTCAAAACTGATGAGAGATAGAAAGTCTCCGCCGCTTTACTTTTTAAACAAGTCGACATGGTTGATCTAACTGTAAAATTACAACGAATTTCCTTTAAAAATAAAAACAATATATTGATTCATTTAATTTCTACTATTTTGCTTGTGTAGACCGGAAGTACCGGAACCGGAAGTCCAAAACCTTACATACTGGTGACATTTAAAAATGCTATAAGACTATTGTATTGTTATTTCTGAAATCCTTTCCGTTTTCAAAAAATCGCCGACGGAAAATCTGTCGAGAAAAAGAATAATAATAATAACTAGAACTTTTTTTTGTCTTCAACAAAAAGTAAGGGCTTTTCGATAGCCCCATTATCCCTTTTTAATTAAATGTTCCAAAAAAATTATTCTTTTATTTATTTCCAAGTGTTCTACACGCTTTGGTATTCCCAGTTGCTTTGATAGGAACTTATCAGCAGTGCAATGTGAAAAGAAAGATAACTCCAGAACTTTACAGGTAGCTACACTTCTAATTTCCAGAGGAATATTTTCAAAAAATCATATCGAAGGAAGTATGCATTCCACGGACACAAAACTTGGTATGCCTATAGTATTTATTCTCTACATTCTTATAGCAAAGCGAGATAACTCTTACTAAAAAACATTTTGAAATTTAAACAAATGATGATCTTTGGGCCTTCCTAACCCCTATAAGGACTCAAAAAGTGGCCCCTCAGACCATAATTTTAAGATTATACTCTTCATTTTGAACAATAAACTGAAAAGATTTTTAAAATCGGAAGAGAAATAAAAAAGTTACAGCTAAAGTGCTGTTTTGTGTGTTGGCCCCTGCAGATCCCTAATTTTCTCAAATTGTCTACCCAAAAACTTTTCCGGTCTGCGCATTGTGTGTACCATTATACATATGAAATATTGTAATGTTAACTTGAAAACTTTTTGAGAAAACGAACGACGCGTGAATTTTGTTTAACATTGAAACTCCCATAGGTGATTTTCATCGACCTATAAAATCGGAAGTAGTCAATATATGTCAATGAAACTCGGAATGTACGTTTATTACTTCTATCCTAACAATGGTAAGGTATAATTTAATTTTTTAAAGGTCATTTGAATTTTTTTGGTTTTTCATCCCCCCTTTTCTAAAGTTTAGGATTTAATATCTCAAAAACGGTAAGATATAGAAAGTTGTCTACGCTTACAATTTAGTACAACAAGATAAGATGTATCTAATTCCAAAAGCTGAACGTTCTAATTCAAAAACTAAACAAAATATTGCGTTTCGTTTAATTTTTACAATTTTCCTTATATAAACCAAAAGTACCGGAACCGGAAGCTCAAAACCTTACTTTACATAGATTGATATATTTGCTGTAAGAGCGTTGCATAATTGTATCTCTATACCTTCCAGTTTTATAGAAATCGTTGACAAAAAACTGTCGAGAAAAATAATAATAACTAGACCTATTTTTGTCTCCAACAAAAAGGAAGGGCTTTTCGACAGCCCTTAAAACCCCTTATATAAATTTATCATATTTTCTCTCAGAATCTGTATATTAAAAATTAGGAAAATATCATGAGCATATACCCACACGTTAACATTTAAGAAATTAAATGCCCAAAGAAAGACAACTTCAGAATTTTTTATCCAACTATATCGTTTGTTTCCTGAAATAAAAGATCTAAAAATTCATATATAAGAAAGTACGCATTTAAGATTCAAGAGTTTTAGTATGCCAAAAGCTCTTATCCTAATCATTCATTGAGCAAAGCGAGATAACTCTTGAATTTCAATTTTTTTAAATGTGATAAAGTTATCATTTTCAGGCCCTTAAAACCCCTATAAGGAGTCAAAAAGTGGACCTTTGAACCATAATATTTAAATTGTACTCTTTATTATAAGCTAATAACTGAAAAGAGTTTGAAAATTGGATGAGTAATAAAAAAGTTATAGCTAAAGGGCTGTTTTTATTACTGACCCCTTCAGGTCCCTTATTTTTCGGAATTTTTTTCCTCTGACCTTTTTCGGTCTGCGCATTTAGTCCTTCATTATAAGTACAAAATATAAAAATATTTGCTTGAAAATTGTTTGAGAAAACGTTACATGCGTGAATTCAATTTAACATAGAAACTCCCATAGACAATTTTCATCGGCTCATAAAACCGGAAGTACTCGATAACATCCAATGAAACTTTGAATATATCTTAATTACGTCTATTTAAACAATATCTATCCTAATCATTTATTGAGCAAAGCGAGATAACTCTTGAAATTGAATTGTTATAAAGTTATCATTTTCAAACCCTTAAAACCCCTATAAGGAGTCAAAAAGTGCCCCCTCGGACAATATTTTTTAAATTGTACTCTTTATTCTGAACTATAAACCGAAAAGATTTGGAAAATCGGATAAACAATTAAAAAGTTACAGCTAAAGGACCGTTTTTAATATTGACCCCTTCAGATCCCTTATTTTTTAGAATTTTTTTTCCAGGACCTTTTCAGGTCTGCGCATTAGGTCCCTTATGACAAATACAAAATATAAAAATATTTGCTTGAAAACTGTTTGAGAAAACGTTACATGCGTGAATTCAATTTAACATACAAACTCCCATAGACAATTTTCATCGGCTCATAAAACCGGAAGTACTCAATACTATTCAATGAAACTTGGAATATATCTTAATTACATCTATTTGAACAATATCTATCCGTCTTAGAACATTCCTAAGCTTTTCTGAGATTTTTATTTTTTCATCCCCCCTTTTCTCAAGTTTGAAGCTTAAAATCTCAAAACTGATAAGAGATAGAAACTCGCCGCCGCTTTACTTTTTAAACAACTTGACATGGTTGATCTAACTGTAAAATTACAACGAATTTCCTTTAAAAATAAAAACAATATATTGATTCATTTAATTTCTACTATTTTGCTTGTATGAACCGGAAGTACGGGAACCGGAAATACAAAACCTTACATACTGGTGACATTTAAAAATGCTATAAGACTATTGTATAGTTATTTCTGAAATCCTTTCCGTTTTAAAAAAATCGATGACGGAAATTCTGTCGAGAAAAAGAATAATAATAACTAGACCTATTTTTGTCTCCAACAAAAAGGAAGGGCTTTTCGACAGCCCTTAAAACCCCTTAATTAAATTTATCATATTTTCTCTCAGAATCTGTATATTAAAAATTAGGAAAATATCATGAGCATATACCCACACCTTAGCATTTCAGAAATTAAATGCCCAAAGAAAGACAACTTCAGAATTTTCTATCCAACTATATCGTTTGTTTCCTGAAATAGAAGTTCTAAAAATTCATATATAAGAAAGTACTCATTTAAGATTGAAGAGTTTTGGTATGCCAAAAGCTTTAATGCTAATCATTCATTGAGCAAAGCGAGATAACTCTTGAATTTTAATTTTTTGGAATGTGATAAAGTTATCATTTTCAGACCCTTAAAACCCCTATAAGGAGTCAAAAAGTGGCCCCTCGGACCATATTTTTTAAATTGTACTCTTTATTCCTAACTATAAACCGAAAAGATTTTGAAAATCGGATAAACAATAAAAAAGTTACAGCTAAAGGGCCGTTTTTGATATTGACCCCTTTAGATCCCTTATCTTTTAGAACTTTTTTCCCAGGACCTTTTCCGGTCTGCGCATTAGGTCCCTCATTGCAAATACAAAATATAAAAATATTTGCTTGAAAACTGTTTGAGAAAACGTTACATGCGTGAATTCAATTTAACATAGAAACTCCCATAGACAATTTTCATCGGCTCATAAAACCGGAAGTACTCAATACTATTCAATGAAACTTGGAATATATCTTAATTACATCTATATAAACAATGTATATCCGTCTAAGAACATTCCTGAGCTTTTCTGAGTTTTTTATTTTTTCATCCCCCCTTTTCTCAAGTTTGAGGCCTAAAATCTCAAAACTGATAAGAGATAGAAACTCGCCGCCAATGTACTTTTTAAACAACTCGACATGGTTGATCTAACTCTAAAATTACAACGAATTTGCTTTAAAAATAAAAACAATATATTGATTCATTTAACTTCTACTATTTTGCTTGTGTAAACCGGAAGTACCGGAACCGGAAATCCAAAACCTTACATACTGGTGACATTTAAAAATGCTATAAGACTATTGTATAGTTATTTCTAAAATCCTTTTCGTTTTCAAAAAATCGCTGACGGAAAATCTGTCGAGAAAAAGAATAATAATAATAATAATAATAAAACATCAGAATAACAATAGGTCTTTTCGACCGAAAGTCGAAAAGCCCTAATAATAATAAAACAACAGAATAACAATAGGTCTTTTCGACCGAAAGTCGAAAAGCCCTAATAATAATAATAATAATTAAACATCAGAATAACAATAGGTCTTTTCGACCGAAAGTCGAAAAGCCCTAATAATAAAACATCAGAATAACAATAGGTCTTTTCGACCGAAAGTCGAAAAGCCCTAATAACTAGACCTATTTTTGTCTCCAACAAAAAGGAAGGGCTTTTCGACAGCCCTTAAAACCCCTTATTCAAATTTATCATATTTTCTCTAAGAATCTGTATATTAAAAATTAGGAAAGTATCATGAGCATAGACCCACATGTTAACATTTAAGAAATTAAATGCCCAAAGAAAGACAACTTCAGAATTTTTTATCCAGCTATATCCTTTGTTACCTGAAATAAAACTTCTAAAAATTCATATATAAGAAAGTACTCATTTAAGATTCAAGAGTTTTGGTATGCCAAAAGCTCTAATGCTAATCATTCATTGAGCAAAGCGAGATAACTCTTGAATTTTAATTTTTTTTAAATGTGATAAAGTTATTATTTTCAGGCCCTTAAAACCCCTAAAAGGAGTCAAAAAGTGGCCCTGTGGACCATAATTTTTAAATTGTACTCTTTATTCTAAACTAATATCTGAAAAGAGTTTGAAAATTGGATGAGTAATAAAAAAGTTATAGCTAAAGGGCTGTTTTTAATACTGACCCCTTCAGGTCCCTTATTTTTCGGATTTTTTTTCCTCATACCTTTTCAGGTCTGCGCATTTAGTCCCTCATTACAAGTACAAAATATAAAAATATTCGCTTAAAAACTGTTTGAGAAAACGTTACATGCGTGAATTCAATTTAACATAGAAACTCCCATAGACAATTTTCATCGGCTCATAAAACCGGAAGTACTCAACACTATTCAACGAAACTTGGAATATATCTTAATTACGTCTATTAACACAATATCTATCCTAATCATTTATTGAGCAAAGAGAGATAACTCTTGAAATTGAATTGTGATAAAGTTATCATTTTCAGACCCTTAAAACCCCTATAAGGAGTCAAAAAGTGCCCCCTCGGACCATATTTTTTAAATTGTACTTTTTATTTTGAACTATTAACCGAAAAGATTTTGAAAATCGGATAAACAATAAAAAAGTTACAGCTAAAGAGCCGTTTTGAATATTGACCCCTTGAGCTCCCTTATTTTTTGGAATTTTTTTTCCAACACCTTTTCCGGTCTGCGCATTAGGTCCCTAATTGCAAATACAAAATATAAAAATATTTGCTTGATAACTGTTTGAGAAAACGTTACATGCGTGAATTCAATTTAACATAGAAACTCCCATAGACAATTTTCATCGGCTCATAAAACGGGAAGTACTCAATACTATTTAATGCAACTTGGAATATTTCTTAATTACATCTATTTGAACAATATATATCCGTCTTAGAATATTCCTAAGCTTTTCTGAGTTTTTTATTTTTTCATCCCCCCTTTTCTCAAGTTGGAGGCCTAAAATCTCAAAACTGATAAGAGATAGAAAGTCTCCGCCACTTTACTTTTTAAACAACTCGACATGGTTGATCTAACTCTAAAATTACAACGAATTTCCTTTAAAAATAAAAACAATATATTGATTCATTTAATTTCTACTATTTTGCTGGTGTAAACCGGAAGTACCGGAACCGGAAATCCAAAACCTTACATACTGGTGACATTTAAAAATGCTATAAGACTATTGCTTAGTTAATTCTGAAATCCTTTCCGTTTTCAAAAAATCGCTGACGGAAAATCTGTCGAGAAAAAGAAAAATAATAATAAAACATCAGAATAACAATAGGTCTTTTCGACCGAAAGTCGAAAAGCCCTAATAATAATAATAATAAAACATCAGAATAACAATAGGTCTTTTCGACCGAAAGTCGAAAAGCCCTAACTAGACCTATTTTTGTCTCCAACAAAAAGGAAGGGCTTTTCGACAGCCCTTAAAACCCTTTATTTAAATTTATCATATTTTCTCTCAGAATCTGTATATTAAAAATAAGGAAAATATCATGAGGTTATACCCACCCGTTAACATTTAAGAAATTAAATGCCCAAAGAAAGACAACTTCAGAATTTTTTATCCAACTATATCGTTTGTTTTCTGAAATAAAAGTTCTAAAAATTCATATATAAGAAAGTACTCATTTCAGATTCAAGACTTTTGGTATGCCAAAAGCTCTAATGCTAATCATTCATTGAGCAAAGCGAGATAACTCTTGAATTTTATTTTTTTTTAAATGTAATAAAGTTATCGTTTTCAGACCCATAAAACCCCTATAAGGAGTCAAAAAGTGCCCACTCGGACCATAATTTTTAAATTGTACTCTTTATTCTGAACTATAAACCGAAAAGATTTTGAAAATCGGATAAACAATTAAAAAGTTACAGCTAAAAGACCGTTTTTAATATTGACCCCTTCAGATCCCTTATGTTTTAGAATTTTTTTCCCAGGACCTTTTCAGGTCTGCGCATTAGGTCCCTTATTGCAAATACAAAATATAAAAATATTTGCTTGAAAACTCTTTGAGAAAACGTTACATGCGTGAATTTAATTTAACATAGAAACTCCCATAGACAATTTTCATCGGCTCATAAAACCGGAAGTACTCAATACTATTCAATGAAACTTGGAATATATCTTAATTACATCTATTTGAACAATATATATCCGTCTTAGAACATTCCTAAGCTTTTCTGAATTTTTTATTTTTTCATCCCCCCTTTTCTCAAAATTGAGGCCTAAAATCTCAAAACTGATAAGAGATAGAAACTCGCCGTCGCTTTACTTTTTAAACAACTCGACATGGTTGATCTAACTCTAAAATTACAACGAATTTCCTTTAAAAATAAAAACAATATATTGATTCATTTAATTTCTACTATTTTGCTTGTGTAAACCGGAAGTACCGGAACCGGAAGTCCAAAACCTTACATACTGGTGACATTTAGAAATGCTATTAGACTATTGTATAGTTATTTCTGAAATCCTTTCCGTTTTAAAAAAATCGCTGACGTAAATTCTGTCGAGAAAAAGAATAATAATAATAATAACTAGACCTATTTTTGTCTCCAACAAAAAGGAAGGGCTTTTCGACAGCCCTTAAAACCCCTTATTTAAATTTATCATATTTTCTCTCAGAATCTGTATATTTAAAATTAGGAAAATATCATGAGCATATACCCACACGTTAACATTTAAGAAATTAAATGCCCAAAGAAAGACAACTTCAGAATTTTTTATCCAACTATATCGTTTGTTTCCTGAAATAAAAGTTCTAAAAATTCTTATATAAGAAAGTACTCATTTAAGATTCAAGAGTTTTGGTATGCCAAAAGCTCTAATGCTAATCATTCATTGAGCAAAGCGAGATAACTCTTGAATTTTAATTTTTTTAAAATGTGATAAAGTTATCATTTTCAGACCCTTAAAACCCCTATAAGGAGTCAAAAAGTGGCCCTTTGAACCATAATTTTAAATTGAACTCTTTATTCTAAACTAAAAACTGAAAAGAGTTTGAAAATTGGATGAGTAATAAAAAAGTTATAGCTAAAGAGCTGTTTTTAATACTGACCCCTTCAGGTCCCTTATTTTTCGGAATTATTTTCCTCAGACCTTTTCCGGTCTGCGCATTTAGTCCCTCATTACAAGTACAAAATATAAAAATATTTGCTTAAAAACTGTTTGAGAAAACGTTACATGCGTGAATTCAATTTAACATAGAAACTCCCATAGACAATTTTCATCGGCCCATAAAAACGGAAGTACTCAATACTATTCAATGAAACTTGGAATATATCTTAATTACGTCTATTAACACAATATCTATCCTAATCATTTATTGAGCAAAGCGAGATAACTCTTAAAATTGAATTGTAATAAAGTTATCATTTTCAGACCCTTTAAACCCCTACAAGGAGTCAAAAAGTGCCCCCTCGGACCATAATTTTTAAATTGTACTCTTTATTTTGAACTATAAACCGAAAGGATTTTGAAAATCAGATAAACAATAAAAAAGTTACAGCTAAAGAGCCGTTTTTAATATTGACCCCTGGAGATCCCTTATTTTTCAGAATTTTTTTCCCAAGACCTCTTCCGGTCTGCGCATTAGGTCCCTAATTGCAAATACAAAATATAAAAATATTTGCTTGAAAACTGTTTGAGAAATCATTACATGCGTGAATTCAATTTAACATAGAAACTCCCATAGACAATTTTCATCGGCTCATAAAACCGGAAGTACTCAATACTATTCAATGAAACTTGGAATATATCTTAATTACATCTATTTTAACAATATATATCCGTCTTAGAACATTCCTAAGCTTTTCTGAGTTTTTTATTTTTTCATCCCCCCTTTTCTCAAGTTTGAGGCCTAAAATCTCAAAACTGATGAGAGATAGAAACTCGCCGCCGCTTTACTTTTTAAACAAGTCGACATGGTTGATCTAACTGTAAAATTACAACGAATTTCCTTTAAAAATAAAAACAATATATTGATTCATTTAATTTCTACTATTTTGCTTGTGTAGACCGGAAGTACCGGAACCGGAAGTCCAAAACCTTACATACTGGTGACATTTAAAAATGCTATAAGACTATTGTATTGTTATTTCTGAAATCCTTTCCGTTTTCAAAAAATCGCCGACGGAAAATCTGTCGAGAAAAAGAATAATAATAATAATAATAATAAAACAACAGAATAACAATAGGTCTTTTCGACCGAAAGTCGAAAAGCCCTAATAATAATAAAACATCAGAATAACAATAGGTCTTTTCGACCGAAAGTCGAAAAGCCCTAATAATAATAAAACATCAGAATAACAATAGGTCTTTTCGACCGAAAGTCGAAAAGCCCTAATAATAAAACATCAGAATAACAATAGGTCTTTTCGACCGAAAGTCGAAAAGCCCTAATAACTAGACCTATTTTTGTCTCCAACAAAAAGGAAGGGCTTTTCGACAGCCCTTAAAACCCCTTATTTAAATTTATCATATTTTCTCTCAGAATCTGTATATTCAAAATGAGGAAAATATCATGAGCATATACCCACACGTTAACATTTAAGAAATTAAATGCCCAAAGAAAGACAACTTCAGAATTTTTTATCCAACTATATCGTTTGTTTCCTGAAATAAAAGTTCTAAAAATTCTTATATAAGAAAGTACGCATTTAAGATTCAAGAGTTTTGGTATGCCAAAAGCTCTAATGCTTATCATTCATTGAGCAAAGCGAGATAACTCTTGAATTTTAATTTTTTTAAATGCCCAAAGAAAGACAACTTCAGAATTTTTTATCCAACTATATCGTTTGTTTCCTGAAATAAAAGTTCTAAAAATTCTTATATAAGAAAGTACGCATTTAAGATTCAAGAGTTTTGGTATGCCAAAAGCTCTAATGCTAATCATTCATTGAGCAAAGCGAGATAACTCTTGAATTTTAATTTTTTTAAAATATGATAAAGTTATCATTTTCAGGCCCTTAAAACCCCTATAAGGAGTCAAAATTGGCCCTTTGGACCATAATTTTTAAATTGAACTCCTTATTTTAAACTAATAACTGAAAAGAGTTTTAAAATTGGGTAAATAATAAAAAAGTTATAGCTAAAGGGCTGTTTTTAATACTGACCCCTTCAGGTCCCTTATTTTTCGGATTTTTTTTCCTCAGACCTTTTCCGGTCTGCGCATTAGGTCCCTTATTACAGGTACAAAATATAAAAATATTTGCTTAAAAACTGTTTGAGAAAACGTTACATGCGTGAATTCAATTTAACATAGAAACTCCCATAGACAATTTTCATCGGCTCATAAAACCGGAAGTACTCGACACTATTCAACGAAACTTGGAATATATCCTAATTACGTCTATTTACACAATATCTATCCTAATCATTTATTAAGCAAAGAGAAATAACTCTTGAAATCGAATTGTGATAAAGTTATCATTTTCAGACCCTTAAAACCCCTATAAGGAGTCAAAAAGTGCCCCCTCGGACCATATTTTTTAAATTGTACTCTTTATTTTGAACTATAAACCGAAAAATTTTGAAAATCGGATAAACAATAAAAAAGATACAGCTAAAGAGCCGTTTTCAATATTGACCCCTTCAGGTCCCTTATTTTTCGGAATTTTTTTCCCAAGACCTTTTCCGGTCTGCGCATTAGGTCCCTAATCGCAAATACAAAATATAAAAATATTTGCTTGAAAACTGTTTGAGAAAACGTTACATGCGTGAATTCAATTTAACATAGAAACTCCCATAGACAATTTTCATCGGCTCATAAAACCGGAAGTACTCAATACTATTCAATGAAACTTGGAATATATCTTAATTACATCTATTTGAACAATACCTATCCGTCTTTGAACATTCCTAAGCTTTTCTGAGTTTTTTATTTTTTCATCCCCCCTTTTCTCAAGTTTGAGGCCTAAAATCTCAAAACTGATAAGAGATAGAAACTCGCCGCCGCTTTACTTTTTAAACAACTCGACATGGTTGATCTAACTGTAAAATTACAACGAATTTCCTTTAAAAATAAAAACAATATATTGATTCATTTAATTTCTACTATTTTGCTTGTGTAAACCGGAAGTACCGGAACCGGAAATCGAAAACCTTACATACTGGTGACATTTAAAAATGCTATAAGACTAATGTATTGTTATTTCTGAAATCCTTTCCGTTTTCAAAAAATCGCTGACGTAAAATCTGTCGAGAAAAAGAATAATAACTAGACCTATTTTTGTCTCCAACAAAAAGGAAGGGCTTTTCGACAGCCCTTAAAATCCCTTTTCTAAATTTATCATTTTTTCTCTCAGAATCTGTATATTAAAAATTAGGAAAATATCATGAGCATATACCCACACGTTAACATTTAAGAAATTAAATGCCCAAAGAAAGACAACTTCAGAATTTTTTATCCAACTATATCGTTTGTTTCCTGAAATAAAAGTTCTAAAAATTCATATATAAGAAAGTACTCATTTAAGATTCAAGAGTTTTGGTATGCCAACAGCTCTAATGGTAATCATTCATTGAGCAAAGCGAGATAACTCTTGAATTTTAATTTTTTTAAATATGATAAAGTTATCATTTTCAGACCCTTAAAACCCCTATAAGGAATCAAAAGGTGGCCCTTGGGACCACATTTTTAAATTGTACTTTTTATTCTAAACTTATAACTGAAAAGAGTTTGAAAATTGGGTGAATAATAAAAAAGTTATAGCTAAAGGGCTGTTTTTAATACTGATCCCTTCAGGTCCCTTATTTTTCGGATTTTTTTCCCTCAGATCTTTTCCGGTCTGCGCATTTAGTCCCTCATTACAAGTACAAAATATAAAAATATTTGCTTAAAAACTGTTTGAGAAAACGTTACATGCGTGAATTCAATTTAACATAGAAACTCCCATAGACAATTTTCATCGGCTCATAAAACCGGAAGTACTAGACACTATTCAACGAAACTTGGAATCTATCTTAATTACGTCTGTTTAAACAATATCTTTCCTAATCATTTATTGAGCAAAGAGAGATAACTCTTGAAATTGAATTGTGATAAAGTTATCATATTCAGACCCTTAAAACCCCTATAAGGAGTCAAAAAGTGCCCCCCCCCCCCCCGGACCATATTTTTTAAACTGTACTCTTTATTCTGAACTATAAACCGAAAAGATTTTGAAAATCGGATAAACAATAAAAAAGATACAGCTAAAGGGCTGTTTTTAATATTGACCCCTTCAGGTCCCTTATTTTTCGGAATTTTTTTCCCAGGACCTTTTCCGGTCTGTGCATTAGGTCCCTTATTGCAAATACAAAATATGAAAATATATGCTTGAAAACTATTTGAGAAAACGTTACATGCGTAAATTCAATTTAACATAGAAACTCCCATAGACAATTTTCATCGGCTCATAAAACCGGAAGTACTCAATACTTTTCAATGAAACTTTGAATATATCTTAATTACATCTATTTAAACAATATATATCCGTCTTAGAACATTCCTAAGCTTTTCTGAGTTTTTTATTTTTTCATCCCCCCTTTTCTCAAGTTTGAGGCCTAAAATCTCAAAACTGATAAGAGATAGAAACTCGCCGTCGCTTTACTTTTTAAACAACTCGACATGGTTGATCTAGCTGTAAAATTACAACGAATTTCCTTAAAAAATAAAAACAATATATTGATTCATTTAATTTCTACTATTTTGCTTGTGTAAACCGGAAGTACCGGAACCGGAAATCGAAAACCTTACATACTGGTGACATTTAAAAATGCTATAAGACTAATGTATTGTTATTTCTGAAATCCTTTCCGTTTTCAAAAAATCGCTGACGTAAAATCTGTCGAGAAAAAGAATAATAACTAGACCTATTTTTGTCTCCAACAAAAAGGAAGGGCTTTTCGACAGCCCTTAAAATCCCTTTTCTAAATTTATCATTTTTTCTCTCAGAATCTGTATATTAAAAATTAGGAAAATATCATGAGCATATACCCACACGTTAACATTTAAGAAATTAAATGCCCAAAGAAAGACAACTTCAGAATTTTTTATCCAACTATATCGTTTGTTTCCTGAAATAAAAGTTCTAAAAATTCATATATAAGAAAGTACTCATTTAAGATTCAAGAGTTTTGGTATGCCAACAGCTCTAATGGTAATCATTCATTGAGCAAAGCGAGATAACTCTTGAATTTTAATTTTTTTAAATATGATAAAGTTATCATTTTCAGACCCTTAAAACCCCTATAAGGAATCAAAAGGTGGCCCTTGGGACCACATTTTTAAATTGTACTTTTTATTCTAAACTTATAACTGAAAAGAGTTTGAAAATTGGGTGAATAATAAAAAAGTTATAGCTAAAGGGCTGTTTTTAATACTGATCCCTTCAGGTCCCTTATTTTTCGGATTTTTTTCCCTCAGATCTTTTCCGGTCTGCGCATTTAGTCCCTCATTACAAGTACAAAATATAAAAATATTTGCTTAAAAACTGTTTGAGAAAACGTTACATGCGTGAATTCAATTTAACATAGAAACTCCCATAGACAATTTTCATCGGCTCATAAAACCGGAAGTACTAGACACTATTCAACGAAACTTGGAATCTATCTTAATTACGTCTGTTTAAACAATATCTTTCCTAATCATTTATTGAGCAAAGAGAGATAACTCTTGAAATTGAATTGTGATAAAGTTATCATATTCAGACCCTTAAAACCCCTATAAGGAGTCAAAAAGTGCCCCCCCCCCCCCCCGGACCATATTTTTTAAACTGTACTCTTTATTCTGAACTATAAACCGAAAAGATTTTGAAAATCGGATAAACAATAAAAAAGATACAGCTAAAGGGCTGTTTTTAATATTGACCCCTTCAGGTCCCTTATTTTTCGGAATTTTTTTCCCAGGACCTTTTCCGGTCTGTGCATTAGGTCCCTTATTGCAAATACAAAATATGAAAATATATGCTTGAAAACTATTTGAGAAAACGTTACATGCGTAAATTCAATTTAACATAGAAACTCCCATAGACAATTTTCATCGGCTCATAAAACCGGAAGTACTCAATACTTTTCAATGAAACTTTGAATATATCTTAATTACATCTATTTAAACAATATATATCCGTCTTAGAACATTCCTAAGCTTTTCTGAGTTTTTTATTTTTTCATCCCCCCTTTTCTCAAGTTTGAGGCCTAAAATCTCAAAACTGATAAGAGATAGAAACTCGCCGTCGCTTTACTTTTTAAACAACTCGACATGGTTGATCTAGCTGTAAAATTACAACGAATTTCCTTAAAAAATAAAAACAATATATTGATTCATTTAATTTCTACTATTTTGCTTGTGTAAACCGGAAGTACCGGAACCGGAAATCGAAAACCTTACATACTGGTGACATTTAAAAATGCTATAAGACTAATGTATTGTTATTTCTGAAATCCTTTCCGTTTTAAAAAAATCGCTGACGGAAATTCTGTCGAGAAAAAGAATAATAATAACTAGACCTATTTTTGTCTCCAACAAAAAGGAAGGGCTTTTCGACAGCCCTTAAAACCCTTTATTTAAATTTATCATATTTTCTCTCAGAATCTGTATAATCAAAATTAGGAAAATATCATGAGCATATACCCACACGTTAACATTTAAGAAATTAAATGCCCAAAGAAAGACAACTTCAGAATTTTTTATCCAACTGTATCGTTTGTTTCGTGACATAAAAGTTCTAAAAATTCATATATCAGAAAGTACTCATTTAAGATTCAAGAGTTTTGGTATGCCAAAAGCTCTAATTCTAACCATTCATTGAGCAAAGCGAAATAACTCTTGAATTTAAATTTTTTTGAAATGTGATAAATTTATCATATTCAGGCCCTTAAAACCCATATAAAGAGTCAAAAAGTGGCCCTTTGAACCATAATTTTATTTTGAACTCTTTATTCTAAATTAATAACTGAAAAGAGTTTGAAAATTGGATAAGTAATAAAAAAGTTATAGCTAAAGGGCTGTTTTTAATACTGACCCCCTCAGGTCCCTTATTTTTGGAATTTTTTTCCTCAGACCTTTTCCGGTCCGCGCATTTAGTCCCTCATTACAAGTACAAAATATAAAAATATTTGCTTGAAAACTGTTACATGCGTGAATTCAATTTAACATAGAAACTCCCATAGACAATTTTTATCGGCCCATAAAAACGGAAGTACTCAATACTATTCAATGAAACTTGGAATATATCTTAATTACGTCTATCTAAACAATATCTATCATAATCGTTTATTGAGCAAAGCGAGATAACTCTTAAAATTGAATTGTGATAAAGTTGTCATTTTCAGACCCTTTAAACCCCTACAAGGAGTCAAAAAATGCCCCCTCGGACCATATTTTTTAAATTGTACTCTTTATTCTGAACTATAAACCGAAAAGATTTTGAAAATCGGATAGACAATAAAAAAGTTACAGCTAAAGAGCCGTTTTTAATATTGACCCCTGCAGATCCCTTTTTTTTCGGAATTTTTTTCCCAAGACCTCTTCCGGTCTGCGCATTAGGTCCCTAATTGCAAATACAAAATATAAAAATATTTCCTTGAAAACTGTTTGAGAAAACATTACATGCGTGAATTCAATTTAACATAGAAACTCCCATAGACAATTTTCATCGGCTCAGAAAACCGGAAGTACTCAATACTATTCAATGAAACTTGGAATATATCTTAATTACATCTATTTAAACAATATATATCCGTCTTAGAACATTCCTCAGCTTTACTGAGTTTTTTATTTTTTCATCCCCCCTTTTCTCAAGTTTGAGGCCTAAAATCTCAAAACTCATAAGAGATAGAAACTCGCCGCCGGTTTACTTTTTTAACAACTCGACATGGTTGATCTAACTCTAAAATTACAACGAATTTCCTTTAAAAATAAAAACAATATATTGATTCATTTAATTTCTACTATTTTGCTTGTGTAAACCAGAAGTACCGGAACCGGAAGTCCAAAACCTTACATACTGGTGACATTTAAAAATGCTATAAGACTATTGTATACTTTTTTCTGAAATCCTTTCCGTTTTCAAAAATTCGCTGACGGAAAATCTGTCGAGAAAAAGAATAATAATAATAATAATAATAATAATAACTAGACCTATTTTTGTCTCCAACAAAAAGGAAGGGCTTTTCGACAGCCCTTAAAACCCCTTATTCAAATTTATTATATTTTCTCTCTGAATCTGTATATTAAAAATTAGGAAAATATCATGAGCATATACCTACACGTTAACATTTAAGAAATTAAATGCCCAAAGAAAGACAACTTCAGAATTTTTTATCCAACTATATCGTTTGTTTCCTGAAATAAAAGTTCTAAAAATTCATATATAAGAAAGTACTCATTTAAGATTCAAATGTTTTGGTATGCCAAAAGCTCTAATGCTAATCATTCATTGAGCAAAGCGAGATAACTCTTGAATTTAAATTTCTTAAAATGTGATAAAGTTATAATTTTCAGGCCCTTTAAACCCCTATGAGGATTTAAAAAAGTGGCCCTTTGGACCTAATTTTTAAATTGTACCCTTTATTCTAAACTAATAACTGAAAAGAGTTTGAAAATTGGATAAGTAATAAAAAAGTTATAGCTAAAGGGCTGTTTTTAATACTGACCCCTTCAGGTCCCTTATTTTTCGGAATTTTTTTTCTAAAACCTTTCCCAGTCTGCGCATTTAGTCCCTCATTACAAGTACAAAATATAAAAATATTTGCTTAAAAACTGTTTGAGAAAACGTTACATGCGTGAATTCAATTTAACATAAAAACTCCCATAGACAATTTTCATCGGCTCATAAAACCGGAAGTACTGGACATTATTCAACGAAACTTGGACAATATCTTAATTACGTCTATTAACACAATATCTATCCTAATCATTTATTGAGCAAAGCGAGATAACTTTTGAAATTGAATTGCGATGAAGTTATCATTTTCAGACCCTTAAAACCCCTATAAGGAGTCAAAAAGTGCCCCCTCGGACCATATTTTTTACATTGTACTCTTTATTTTAAACTATAAACCGAAAAAAATTTGAAAATCGGATAAACAATAAAAAAGTAACAGCTAAAGAGCCGTTTTTAATATTGACCCCTACAGGTCCCTTATTTTTCGGAATTTTTTTCCCAAGACCTTTTCCGGTCTGTGCATTAGGTCCCTTATTGCAAATACAAAATATAAAAATATTTGCTTGAAAACTGTTTGAGAAAACGTTACATGCGTGAATTCAATTTAACATAGAAACTCCCATAGACAATTTTCATCGGCTCATAAAACCGGAAGTACTCAATACTATTCAATGAAACTTGGAATATATCTTAATTACATCTATTTAAACAATACATATCCGTCTTAGAACATTCTTAAGCTTTTCTGAGTTTTTTATTATTTCATCCCCCCTTTTCTTAAGTTTGAGGCCTAAAATCTCAAAACTGATAAGAGATAGAAACTCGCCGCCGCTTTACTTTTTAAACAACTCGACATGGTTGATCTAACTCTAAAATTACAACGAATTTCCTTTAAAAATGAAAACAATATATTGATTCATTTAATTTCTACTATTTGGCTTGTGTAAACCGTAAGTACCGGAACCGGAAGTCCAAAACCTTACATACTGGTGACATTTAAAAATGCTATAAGACTACTGTATTGTTATTTCTTAAATCCTTTCCGTTTTCAAAAAATCGCTGACGGAAAATCTGTCGAGAAAAAGAAAAATAATAATAATAAAACAGAACAAAAACAATAGGTCTTTTCGACCGAAAGTCGAAAAGCCCTAATAAAACATCAGAATAACAATAGGTCTTTTTGACCGAAAGTCGAAAAGCCCTAATAACTAGACACGATCTCGTTGCGAGCAACGAGGAGGTCTTCCGTGCGATTTTTTGAAGGTTATATGACCTTGACTTTGATATTTGACCCTTTATCTCCTTATCGGAGCAACAATAAAAAAAATTGATGGTTAAATTTTGTTAGGAACATCATTCTCAGCATTTTATTCTATATTGATTTTCAAAATGATGCTTTTTAAAATATTTGTTCTGTTTGAGGTATGTTATCAAAGTTTTGTACTTCTGGCCCCTTAAAACCTATTAAAAACCCCTTAATACGGAGCACATGATAAAATAATTATAATATATTGTTAAATAAATGTGAGATGAATATATTGCTTCCTAAACATATAACAAAATATTTTTCAGTGAAGTGCTATGGAAGAAAGACTTTAGAGCCCTTTTGGTCCCTAAATTAAAGGGCCAGCCCCTTTTTCTAGGCATCATACGAAAGTTCTTTTGATATTAAACATATTTTGTTCAACAAGTGTTTAGAAATTCTTTGCCGTTTTTGAGCTATCTGGGATAGGACGTTTTAGGGGCCGACCCCTAATCTCCTTATTGGGGCCAGATAACGAAACTTTTATGATTGAATATTGTTTAAAACATCATTCTAAGCATCTTTTATTCTATATTGCTTTTCAAAATATTTGTCCTTTTTGAGATATATTCGATCGAAGTTTCGGACTTCTGGCCCCTTAAAACCCCTAATTACGTAACACATGATACAAATTTTATAATGTATAGTTTTATTAGTGAAAGATGAACATTTTTGCTTCTTAAACATATTACAAAACATTTCTCAGTAAAGTGCTATGGAAGAAAGACTTTAGAGCCCTTTTGGCCCCTAAATTGAAGGGCTAGCCCCTTTTTCTTGGTATCATACGAAAGTTCTTTTGATATTAAACATATTTTGTTCAACAAGTGTTTAGAAATTCTTTGTCGTTTTTGAGCTATCTGGGATAGGACGTTTTAGGGGCCGACCCCTAATCTCCTTAATGGGGCCAGATAACGAAACATTTTATGATTGAATATTGTTTAAAACATCATTCTAAGCATCTTTTATTCTATATTGCTTTTCAAAATATTTGTCTTTTTTGAGATATATTCGATCAAAGTTTTGGACTTCTGGCCCCTTGAAACCCCTAATTACGTAACGCATAATAAAATTTTTATAATGTATAGTTTTATTTGTGAAAGATAAACATTTTTGCTTCTTAAACATATTACAAAATATTTCTCAGTAAAGGGCTATGAAAGAAAGACTTTAGAGCCCTTTTGGCCCCTAAATTGAAGTGCTAGCCCCTTTTTCTTGGCATCATACGAAAGTTCTTTTGATATTAAACATATTTTGTTCAACAAGTGTTTAGAAATTCTTTGTCGTTTTTGAGCTATCTGGGATAGGACGTTTTAGGGGCCGACCCCTAATCTCCTTAATGGGGCCAGATAACGAAACATTTTATGATTGAATATTGTTTAAAATATCATTCTAAGCATCTTTTATTCTATATTGCTTTTCAAAATATTTGTCCTTTTTGAGATATATCAGATCAAAGTTTTGGACTTCTGGCCCCTTGAAACCCCTAATTACGTAACGCAGAATAAAATTTTTATAATGTATAGTTTTATTTGTGAAAGATAAACATTTTTGCTTCTTAAACATATTACAAAATATTTCTCAGTAAAGGGCTATGAAAGAAAGACTTTAGAGCCCTTTTGGCCCCTAAATTGAAGTGCTAGCCCCTTTTTCTTGGCATCATACGAAAGTTCTTTTGATATTAAACATATTTTGTTCAACAAGTGTTTAGAAATTCTTTGTCGTTTTTGAGCTATCTGGGATAGGACATTTTAGGGGCCGACCCCTAATCTCCTTAATGGGGCCAGATAACGAAACATTTTATGATTGAATATTGTTTAAAACATCATTCTAAGCATCTTTTATTCTATATTGCTTTTCAAAATATTTGTCTTTTTTGAGATATATTCGATCAAAGTTTTGGACTTCTGGCCCCTTGAAACCCCTAATTACGTAACGCATAATAAAATTTTTATAATGTATAGTTTTATTTGTGAAAGATAAACATTTTTGCTTCTTAAACATATTACAAAATATTTCTCAGTAAAGGGCTATGAAAGAAAGACTTTAGAGCCCTTTTGGCCCCTAAATTGAAGTGCTAGCCCCTTTTTCTTGGTATCAAACGAAAGTTCTTTTGATATTAAACATATTTTGTTCAACAAGTGTTTAGAAATTCTTTGTCGTTTTTGAGCTATCTGGGATAGGACGTTTTAGGGGCCGACCCCTAATCTCCTTAATGGGGCCAGATAACGAAACATTTTATGATTGAATATTGTTTAAAACATCATTCTAAGCATCTTTTATTCTATATTGCTTTTCAAAATATTTGTCCTTTTTGAGATATATCAGATCAAAGTTTTGGACTTCTGGCCCCTTGAAACCCCTAATTACGTAACGCATAATAAAATTTTTATAATGTATAGTTTTATTTGTGAAAGATAAACATTTTTGCTTCTTAAACATATTACAAAATATTTCTCAGTAAAGGGCTATGAAAGAAAGACTTTAGAGCCCTTTTGGCCCCTAAATTGAAGTGCTAGCCCCTTTTTCTTGGCATCATACGAAAGTTCTTTTGATATTAAACATATTTTGTTCAACAAGTGTTTAGAAATTCTTTGTCGTTTTTGAGCTATCTGGGATAGGACATTTTAGGGGCCGACCCCTAATCTCCTTAATGGGGCCAGATAACGAAACATTTTATGATTGAATATTGTTTAAAACATCATTCTAAGCATCTTTTATTCTATATTGCTTTTCAAAATATTTGTCCTTTTTGAGATATATCAGATCAAAGTTTTGGACTTCTGGCCCCTTGAAACCCCTAATTACGTAACGCATAATAAAATTTTTATAATGTATAGTTTTATTTGTGAAAGATAAACATTTTTGCTTCTTAAACATATTACAAAATATTTCTCAGTAAAGGGCTATGAAAGAAAGACTTTAGAGCCCTTTTGGCCCCTAAATTGAAGTGCTAGCCCCTTTTTCTTGGCATCATACGAAAGTTCTTTTGATATTAAACATATTTTGTTCAACAAGTGTTTAGAAATTCTTTGCCGTTTTAGAGCTATCTGGGATAGGACATTTTAGGGGCCGACCCCTAATCTCCTTATTGGGGCCAGATAACGAAACTTTTATGATTGAATATTGTTTAAAACATCATTCTAAGCATCTTTTATTCTATATTGCTTTTCAAAATATTTGTCCTTTTTGAGATATATTCGATCGAAGTTTTAGACTTCTGGCCCCTTAAAACCCCTAATTACGTAACGCAGAATAAAAATTTTATAATGTATAGTTTTTTTAGTGAAAGATAAACATTTTTGCTTCTTTAACATATTACAAAATATTTCTCAGTAAAGGGCTATGGAAGAAAGACTTTAGAGCCCTTTTGGCCCCTAAATTGAGGGACCAGCCCCTTTTTCTTGTTATCAAACGAAAGCTCTTGTAAATGTAAATTTTATTTGCTCTATATGTTATAGTAAAATATTTTCAGGAAAGGAGATAAAGAACGAAAACCATTAAAAATTACGTCGTTTTTTCAAACTCGATTTTCGGGTCCAGGCGAGCTTCGACGCCTTTGAAGCCAGACAACCATAAATGCCTTTAAACACATCTACAATCTTTTGTCTACAATCTCTGAAAATTTAAATTCAATATCTTTTTTCGTTTAGGAGGAGATAGCAGGACAAAATGACCCTCTAAAAATCACTAAAACGTCAATATCTCCAGAACGGAAATGACGTCATTAAAATAAAAAATTATATATCAGGTTTTTATCAATATCTACAAGATCTGAAATTTTCACGAAAATCGGTCAACCCGTTTTCAAGAAATCGCTTGTACAAAAAAGCGTAAGAAAAAAAAAATAATAAAAGGGAAAAAGAAACAAAGCAATAACAATAAGGTCTTCCGTTGGAAACGGAAGACCTTAATAACTAGAACTTTTTTTGTCTTCAACAAAAAGTAAGGGCTTTTCGACAGCCCCATTTTCCCTTTTTAATTAAATGTTCAAAAAAAATTTATTCTCTAAGTTTTTTCCAAGTGTTCTAAACGCCTGGGTATCCCCAGTTGCTTGGATATGATCTTACGAGTAGTGCAGTGTGAAAAGAAAGATAACTCCAGAATTTTACAGGTAGCTACACTTCTAATTTTCAGAGGAATATTTTCAAAAAATCATATTGAAGTAAGTATTCATTCCTCGGACACAAAACTTGGTATGCCTATAGTATGTATGCTCTACCTTCTTACAACAAAGCGAGATAACTCTTACTAAAAAAAAATTTTGAAATTTAAACAAGTGATGATCTTTGGGCCTTCCAAACCCCTATAAGGAGTCAAAAAGTGGCCCCTCGGAGCATAATTTTAAGATTGTACTCTTTATTCTAAACAATAAACTGAAAAGATTTTGGAAATTAGATGAAAGGTAAAAAAGTTACAGCTAAAGGGCTGTTATGAACGTTGGCCCCTGCAGATCCCTTATTCTTTCGAATTGTCTACCCAAAAACTTTTCAGGTCTGCGCATTGGTTGTGTCATTAGTAAAAAAAAATGTTGTTATAATTACCCAAAAACTTTTTGAGAAAACGTGACACGCGTGATTTTAGTTTAACATTGAAACTCCCATAGACAATTTTTCATAGGCTCATAAAACCGGAAGTACTCAATATTTTTTATTCAAACTTGGAATATATGTTAAATAGTTCTATCTGAATAATGTTTTGGCGTCTTATAAAAATTTGAAGGTTTTTTGAATTTTTTTTGGTTTTACATTCCCCCTTTTCTCAAGTTCGAGCCTTAATATCTCAAAAATGGTAAGACATAGAGGAATGCCTACGCTTACAATTTTGTACAGCTGGACAAGATGCATCTAATTCTTAAATTTGAATGCTCTAACTCAAAAAATAATAAAGATATTATGTTTCAATGAATTTTTAGTATTTCCCTTGTCAAAACCGGAAGTGCCGGAACCGGAAGTCCAAAACCTTACATACGCGTGTCATATAAAAGTGCTATAAGATTATAGCATTGTTGTTTTAATATGTTTTTCCGTTTTCAAAAAATCGCTGACGAAACTTTGTCGAGAATAAGAATAATAACTAGACCTATTTTTGTCTCCAACAAAAAGGAAGGGCTTTTCGACAGCCCTTAAAACCCCTTAATTAAATTTATCATATTTTCTCTCAGAATCTGTATATTAAAAATTAGGAAAATATCATGAGCATATACCCACACGTTAACATTTCAGAAATTAAATGCCCAAAGAAAGACAACTTCAGAATTTTTTATCCAACTATATCGTTTGTTTCCTGAAATAAAAGTTCTAAAAATTCATATATAACAAAGTACTCATTTAAGATTCAAGAGTTTTGGTATGCCAAAAGCTCTAATGCTAATCATTCATTGAGCAAAGCGAGATAACTCTTGAATTTTAATTTTTTGGAATGTGATAAAGTTATCATTTTCAGACCCTTAAAACCCCTATAAGGAGTCAAAAAGTGCCCCCTCGGACCATATTTTTTAAATTGTACTCTTTATTCCAAACTATAAACCGAAAAGATTTTGAAAATCGGATAAACAATAAAAAAGTTACAGCTAAAGGGCAGTTTTTAATATTGACCCCTTTAGATCCCTCATCTTTTAGAACTTTTTTCCCAGGACCTTTTCCGGTCTGCGCATTAGGTCCCTTATTGCAAATACAAAATATAAAAATATTTGCTTGAAAACTGTTTGAGAAAACGTTACATGCGTGAATTCAATTTAACATAGAAACTCCCATAGACAATTTTCATCGGCTCATAAAACCGGAAGTACTCAATACTATTCAATGAAACGTGGAATATATCTTAATTACATTTATTTGAGCAATAGCTATCCGTCTTAGAACATTCCTAAGCTTTTCTGAGTTTTTTATTTTTTCATCCCCCCCTTTTCTCAAGTTTGAGGCCTAAAATCTCAAAACTGATAAGAGATAGAAACTCGCTGCCATTTTATTTTTTAAACAACTCGACATGGTTGATCTAACTCTAAAATTACAACGAATTTCCTTTAAAAATAAAAACAATATATTGATTCATTTAATTTCTACTATTTTGCTTGTGTAAACCGGAAGTACCGGAACCGGAAATCCATTACCTTACATACTGGTGACATTTAAAAATGCTAATAGACTATTGTATAGTTATTTCTAAAATCCCTTTCGTTTTCAAAAAATCGCTGACGGAAAAATCTGTCGAGAAAAGAATAATAATAACTAGAACTTTTTTTGTCTTCAACAAAAAGTAAGGGCTTTTCGACAGCCCCATTATCCCTTTTTAATTAAACGTTCAAAAAACAATTAGTCTCTAAGTTTTTTCCAAGTGTTCTAAACGCCTTGATATCCCCAGTTGTTTGGATATGATCTTATGAGTAGTGCAATGTGAAAAGAAAGATAACTCCAGAATTTTACAGGTAGCTACACTTCTATTTCCAGAGAAATATTTTCAAAAAATCATTTTGAAGTAAGTATTCATTCCTCTGACACAAAACTTGGTATGCCTATAGTATGTATGCTCTACCTTCTTACAACAAAGCGAGATAACTCTTACTAAAAAAAAATTGAAATTTAAACATGTGATGATCTTTGGGCTTTCCAAACCCCTATAAGGAGTCAAAAAGTGGCCCCTCGGACAATAATTTTAAAATTGTACTCTTTATTCTGAACAATAAACTGAAAAGATTTTGGAAATTAGATGAAAGGTAAAAAAGTCACAGCTAAAGGGCTGTTTTGAACGTTGGCCCCTGCAGATCCCTTATTCTTTCGAATTGTGTACCCAAAAACTTTTCCGGTCTGCGCATTGGTTGTGTCATTATTAAAAAAAAATGTTGTAATAATTACCCAAAAACTTTTTGAGAAAACGTGACACGCGTGATTTTAGTTTAACATTGAAACTCCCATAGACAATTTTTCATAGGCTCATAAAACCGGAAGTACTCAATATTTTTTATTTAAACTTGGAATATATGTTAAATAGTTCTATCTGAACAATGTTTTGGCGTCTTATAAAAATTTGAAGGTTTTTTGAATTTTTTTGGTTTTACATACCCCCTTTTCTCAAGTTCGAGCCTTAATATCTCAAAAATGGTAAGAGATAGAGGAATGTCTACGCTTACAATTTTGTACAGCTGGACAAGATGCATCTAATTCTTAAATTTGAATGCTCTAACTCAAAAAATAATAAAGATATTATGTTTCAATGAATTTTTAGTATTTCCCTTGTCAAAACCGGAAGTGCCGGAATCGGAAGTCCAAAACCTTACATACGCGTGTCATATAAAGGTGCTATAAGAATATAGCATTCTTGTTTTAATATGTTTTTCCGTTCTCAAAAAATCGCTGACGAAACTTTGTCGAGAATAAGAATAATAATAAACAGAAGAATAACAATAGGTCTTTTCGACCGAAAGTCGAAAAGCCCTAACTAGACCTATTTTTGTCTCCAACAAAAAGGAAGGGCTTTTCGACAGCCCTTAAAACCCTTATTTAAATTTATTATATTTTCTCCCAAAATCTGTATTTTAAAAATTAAAAAAATATCATGAGCATATACCCACACGTTAACATTTAAAAAATTAAATGCCCAAAGAAAGACAACTTCAGAATTCTTTATCCAACTATATCGTTTATTTCTTGTAAAAAAGTTCTTAAAATTCATATATAAAAAAGTACTCATTTAAGATTCAAATGTTTTGGTATGCCTTAAGCTATAATGCTATTCATTCATTGAGCAAAGCGAGGTAACTCTTGAATTTTAATTTTTGAAAATGTGATAAAGTTATCTTTTTCAGACCCTTAAAACCCCTATAAGGAGTCAAAAAATGGCCCTTTGGACCATGATTTTTAAGTTGTACTCTTTATTTCAAACTAATAACTGAAAAGAGTTTGAAAATTGGATGAGTAATAAAAAAGTTATAGCTAAAGGGCTGTTTTTTATAATGACTCATTCAGGTCCCTCAATTTTCGGAATTTTTTTCCTAAAACCTTATCCGGTCTGTGCATTAGGTCCCTCATTTCAAGTACAAAATATAAAAATATTTGCTTAAAAACTGTTTGAGAAAACGCTACATGCGTGAATGCAATTTAACATAGAACCTCCCAGAGACAATTTTCATCGGCTCATAAAACCGGAAGTGCTCGACACTATTCAATGAAACTTGGAATATATCTTAATTACGTCTATTAACACAATATCTATCCTAATCATTTATTGAGCAAAGCGAGATAACTCTTGAAATTGAATTGTGATAAAGTTATCATTTTCAGACCCTTAAAACCCCTATAAGGAGTCGAAAAGTGCCCCCTCGGACCATATATTTTAACTTTAGCTCTTTATTCTGAACTATAAACCGAAAAGATTTTGAAAATCGGATCAACAATAAAAAAGTTACAGCTAAAGAGCCGTTTTTAATATTGACCCCTTGAGCTCCCTTCTTTTTCGGCATTTTTTTCACAAGACCTTTTCCGGTCTGCGCATTATGTCTCTTATTGCAAATACAAAATATAAAAATATTTGCTTGAAAACTCTTTGAGAAAACGTTACATGCGTGAATTCAATTTAACATAGAAACTCCCATAGACAATTTTCATCGGCTCATTAAACCGGAAGTACTCAATACTATTTAATGAAACTTGAAATATATCTTAATTACATCTATTTAAACAATATATATATCCGTCTTAGAACATTCCTAAGCTTTTCTGAGTTTTTTATTTTTTCATCCCCCCTTTTCTCAAGTTTGAGGCCTAAAATCTCAAAACTGATAAGAGATAGAAACTCGCCGCCGCTTTACTTTTTAAACAACTCGACATGGTTGATCTAACTTTAAAATTACAACGAATTTCCTTTAAAAATAAAAACAATACATTGATTCATTTAATTTCTACTATTTTGTTTGTGTAAACCGGAAGTACCAGAACCGGAAATCCAAAACCTTACATACTGGTGACATTTGAAAATGCTATAAGACTATTGCATAGTTATTTCTGATATCCTTTCCGTTTAAAAAAAATCGCTGACGGAAAATCTGTCGAGAAAAAGAAAAATAATAATAAAACATCAGAATAACAATAGGTCTTTTCGACCGAAAGTCGAAAAGCCCTAATAATAACTAGACCTATTTTTGTCTCCAACAAAAAGGAAGGACTTTTCGACAGCCCTTAAAACCCCTTATTTAAATTTATCATATTTTCTCTCAGAATCTGTATATTCAAAATTAGGAAAATATCATGAGCATATACCCAAACGTTAACATTTAAGAAATTAAATGCCCAAAGAAAGACAACTTCAGAATTTTTTATATAAGAAAGTACGCATTTAAGATTCAAGAGTTTTGGTATGCCAAAAGCTCTAAAGCTAATCATTCATTGAGCAAAGCGAGATAACTCTTGAATTTTAATTTTTTAAATGTGATAAAGTTATCATTTTCAGACCCTTAAAACCCCTATAAGGAGTCAAAATTGGCCCTTTGGACCATACTTTTTAAATTGAACTCCTTATTTTAAACTAATAACTGAAAAGAGTTTGAAAATTGGATGAGTAATAAAAAAGTTATAGCTAAAGGGCTGTTTTTAATACTGACCCCTGCAGGTCCCTTATTTTTCGGAATTTTTTTCCTCACAACTTTTCCGGTCTGCACATTTAGTCCCTCATTACAAGGACAAAATATAAAAATATTTGCTTAAAAACTATTAGAGAAAACGTTACATGCGTGAATTCAATTTAACATAGAAACTCCCATAGACAATTTTCATCGGCTCATAAAACCGGAAGTACTCAATACTATTCAATGAAACTTGGAATATATGTTAATTACGTCTATTTAAACAATATCTATCCTAATCATTTATTGAGCAAAGCGAGATAACTCTTAAAATTGAATTGTGATGAAGTTATCATTTTCAGACCCTTAAAACCCCTATAAGGAGTCAAAAAGTGCCCCCTCGGACCATATTTTTTGAATTTTACTCTTTATTCTGAACTATAAACCGAAATGATTTTGAAAATCAGATAAACAATAAAAAAGTTACAGCTAAAGAGCCGTTTTCAATATTGACCCCTTCAGGTCCCTTAATTTTCCGAATTTTTTTCCCAGGACCTTTTCCGGTCTGCGCATTAGGTCCCCTATTGCAAATACATAATATAAAAATATTTCCTTGAAAACTGTTTGAGAAAACGTTACATGCGTGAATTCAATTTAACATAGAAACTCCCATAGACAATTTTCATCGGCTCATAAAACCGGAAGTATTCAATACTAATCAATGAAACTTGGAATATATCTTAATTACCTCTATTTGAACAATGTATATCCGTCTTTGAACATTCCTAAGCTTTTCTGAGTTTTTTATTTTTTCATCCCCCCTTTTCTCAAGTTGGAGGCCTAAAATCTCAAAACTGATAAGAGATAGAAACTCGCCGCCGCTTTACCTTTTAAACAACTCGACATGGTTGATCTAACTCTAAAATTACAACGAATTTCCTTTAAAAATAATAACAATATATTAATTCATTTAATTTCTAGTATTTTGCTTGTGTAAACCGGAAGTACCGGAACCGGAAATCCAAAACCTTACATACTGGTGACATTTAAAAATGCTATAAGACTATTGCATAGTTATTTCTGAAATTCTTTCCGTTTTCAAAAAATCGCTGACGGAAAATCTGTCGAGAAAAAGAAAAATAATAATAACTAGACCTATTTTTGTCTCCAACAAAAAGGAAGGGCTTTTCGACAGCCCTTGAAACCCCTTATTCAAATTTATCATATTTTCTCGAAGAATCTGTATATTAAAAATTAGGAAAGTATCATGAGCATAGACCCACATGTTAACATTTAAGAAATTAAATGCCCAAAGAAAGACAACTTCAGAATTTTTTATCCAGCTATATCTTTTGTTACCTGAAATAAAACTTCTAAAAATTCATATATAAGAAAGTACTCATTTAAGATTCAAGAGTTTTGGTATGCCAAAAGCTCTAATGCTAATCATTCATTGAGCAAAGCGAGATAACTCTTGAATTTTAATTTTTTTTAAATGTGATAAAGCTATTATTTTCAGGCCCTTAAAACCCCTAAAAGGAGTCAAAAAGTGGCCCTTTGGACCATAATTTTTAAATTGTACTCTTTATTCTAAACTAATATCTGAAAAGAGTTTGAAAATTGGATGAGTAATAAAAAAGTTATAGCTAAAGGGCTGTTTTTAATACTGACCCCTTCAGGTCCCTTATTTTTCGGATTTTTTTTCCTCATACCTTTTCAGGTCTGCGCATTTAGTCCCTCATTACAAGTACAAAATATAAAAATATTCGCTTAAAAACTGTTTGAGAAAACGTTACATGCGTGAATTCAATTTAACATAGAAACTCCCATAGACAATTTTCATCGGCTCATAAAACCGGAAGTACTCAACACTATTCAACGAAACTTGGAATATATCTTAATTACGTCTATTAACACAATATCTATCCTAATCATTTATTGAGCAAAGAGAGATAACTCTTGAAATTGAATTGTGATAAAGTTATCATTTTCAGACCCTTAAAACCCCTATAAGGAGTCAAAAAGTGCCCCCTCGGACCATATTTTTTAAATTGTACTCTTTATTCTGAACTATAAACCGAAAAGATTTTGAAAATCGGATAAACACTAAAAAAGTTACAGCAAAAGGGCCGTTTTTGATATTGACCCCTTCAGATCCCTTATTTTTTAGAATTTTTTCCACAGGACCTTTTCCAGTCTGCGCATTAGGTCCTTTATTACAAATACAAAATATAAAAATATTTGCTTGAAAACTGTTTGAGAAAACGTTACATGCGTGAATTCAATTTAACATAGAAACTCCCATAGACAATTTTCATCGGCTCATAAAACCGGAAGTACTCAATACTATTCAATGAAACTTGGAATATATCTTAATTACATCTAAATAAACAATGTATATCCGTCTAAGAACATTCCTGAGCTTTTCTGAGTTTTTTATTTTTTCATCCCCCCTTTTCTCAAGTTTGAGGCCTAAAATCTCAAAACTGATAAGAGATAGAAACTCGCCGCCGCTTTACCTTTTAAACAACTCGACATGGTTGATCTAACTGTAAAATTACAACGTATTTCCATTAAAAATAAAAACAATATATTGATTCATTTAATTTCTACTATTTTGCTTGTGTTAACCGGAAGTACCGGAACCGGAAATCCAAAACCTTACATACTGGTGACATTTAAAAATGCTATAAGACTAATGTATTGTTATTTCTGAAATCCTTTCCGTTTTCAAAAAATCGCTGACGGAAATTCTGTCGAGAAAAAGAATAATAATAATAACTAGAACTTTTTTTGTCTTCAACAAAAAGTAAGGGCTTTTCGACAGCCCCATTATCCCTTTTTAATTAAATGTTCAAAAAAAATTATTCTCTAATTTATTTCCAAGTGTTCTAAACGCCTTGGTATCTCCAGTTGCTTAGATAGGAACTTATGAGTAGTGCAATGTGAAAAGAAAGATAACTTCAGAACTTTACAGGTAGCTACACTTCTAATTTCCAGAGGAATATTTTCAAAAAATCATATTGAAGAAAGTATTCATTCCTGGGACACAAAACTTGGTATGCCTATAGTACTTATGATCTACAATCTTACATCAAAGCGAGATAACTCTTACTAAAAACATTTTGAAATTTTAACAAGTGATGATCTTTGGGCCCTCGAAACCCCTATAAGGAGTCAAAAAGTGGCCCCTCGGACCATAATTTTAAGATAGAACTATTTATTTTAAACAATAAACTGAAAAGATTTTTACAATCGGATGAAAGGTAAAAATGTTACAGCTAAAAGGCTGTTTTGCACGTTGGCCCCTGCAGATCCCTTATTTTTTCGAATTGTCTACCCAAAAACTTTTCCGGTCTGCGCATTGGTAGTGTCATTACACAAAAGAAATATTGTAATTTTTACTTACAAACTTTTTGAGAAAACGAATCACGCGTGATTTTAGTTTAACATTGAAACTCCCATAGACATTTTTTCATAGGCTCATAAAACCGGAAGTACTCAATATTTTGTATTCAAACTTGGAATATATGTTAAATAGTGCTATCTGAACAATGTTTAGGCGTCTTACAAAATTTCTATGGTTTTTAAAAAAAAATTCTTTTTCACCCCCCCCCCTTTTCTCAAGTTCGAGCTTTAATATCTCAAAAATGGTAAGAGATAGAGGAATAACTACGCTTACGATTTTGTACAACTGGACAAGATGCATCTAATTCTTAAATTTGAATGCTCTAACTTAAAACATAATAAAGATATTACGTTTCAATGAATTCTTAGTATTTTCCTTGTCAAAACCGGAAGTGTCAGAACCGGAAGTCCAAAACCTAACATACGCGTGTCATCAAGAATTGCTATAAGACTATTGAATTATTGTTTAAATATTCCTTTCCGTTTTCAAAAAATAGCTGACGGAAATTCTGTGGAGAATATAGAATAATAATAATAAAACATCAGAATAACAATAGGTCTTTTCGACCGAAAGTCGAAAAGCCCTAATAATAACTAGAACTTTTTTTGTCTTCAACAAAAAGTAAGGGCTTTTCGACAGCCCCATTATCCCCTTTTAATAAAATGTTTAAAAAAAATATTCTCTAGTTTATTTTCAAGTGTTCTAAACGCCTTGGTATCCCCAGTTGCTTGGATATGATCTTATGAGTAGTGCAATGTGAAAAGAAAGATAACTCCAGAATTTTACAGGTAGCTACACTTCTAATTTCCAGAGGAATATTTTCAAAAAATCATTTTGAAGTAAGTATTCATTCCTCGGACACAAAACTTGGTATGCCTGTAGTATGTATGCTCTACATTCTTACAACAAAGCGAGATAACTCTT
Source organism: Magallana gigas (assembly GCF_963853765.1). NCBI lineage: Eukaryota > Metazoa > Mollusca > Bivalvia > Ostreida > Ostreidae > Magallana > Magallana gigas. Next base: position 42,352,053 of record NC_088861.1, read on the forward strand.
ACCAAAAAAAAATTGAAATTTCAACAAGTGATGATCTTTGGGCTTTCAAAACCCCTAAAAGGTGTCAAAAAGTTGCCCCTCGGAGCATAATTTTAAGATTGTACTCTTTATTCTACACAATAAACTGAAAAGATTTTGGGAATTAGATGAAAGGTAAATAAGTTACAGCTAAAGGGCTGTTTTGAACGTTGGCCCCTGCAGTCCCCTTATTCTTTCGAATTGTCTACCCAAAAACTTTTCCGGTCTGCGCATTGGTTGTGTCATTATTAAAAAAAAATGTTGTAATAATTACTCCAAAACTTTTTGAGAAAACGTGACACGCGTGATTTTAGTATAACATTGAAACTCCCATAGACAATTTTTCATAGGCTCATAAAACCGGAAGTACTCAATATCTTTTATTCAAACTTGGAATATATGTTTAATAGTTCTATCTGAACAATGTTTTAGCGTCTTATGAAAATTTGAAGGTTTTTTGAATTTTTTTTGTTTTTACATCCCCCCTTTTCTCAAGTTCGAGCCTTAATATCTCAAAAATGGTAAGAGATAGAGGAATGCCTACGCTTACGATTTTGTACAACTGGACAAGATGCATCTAATTCTAAAATTTGAATGCTCTAACTCAAAAAATAATAAAGATATTATGTTTCAATGAATTTTTAGTATTTCCCTTCTCAAAACCGGAAGTGCCGGAACCGGAAGTCCAAAACCTTACATACGCGTGTCATATAAAGGTGCTTTAAGATTATAGCATTCGTGTTTTAATATGTTTTTCCGTTTTCAAAAAATCGCTGACGAAACTTTGTCGAGAATAAGAATAATAATAAACATCAGAATAACAATAGGTCTTTTCGACCGAAAGTCGAAAAGCCCTAATAATAATAAAACATCAGAATAACAATAGGTCTTTTCGACCGAAAGTCGAAAAGCCCTAACTAGACCTATTTTTGTCTCCAACAAAAAGGAAGGGCTTTTCGACAGCCCTTAAAACCCCATAATTAAATTTATTATATTTTCTCTCAAAATCTGTATTTTAAAAATTTGGAAAATATCATGAGCGTATACCCACACGTTAAAATTTAAGAAATAGACCATATTTTTAAATTGTACTCTCTATTCTAAAATAATAACTGAAAAGAGTTTGAAAATTGGATGAGTAATAAAAAAGTTATAGCTAAAGGGCTGTTTTTAATACTGACCCCTTCAGGTCCCTTATTTTTCGGAATTTTTTTCCTCAAACCTTTTCCGGTCTGCGTATTTAGTCCCTAATTACAAGTACAAAAAATAAAAATATTTGCTTAAAAACTGTTTGAGAAAACGTTACATGCGTGAATTCAATTTAACATAGAAACTCCCATAGACAATTTTCATCGGCTCATAAAACCGGAAGTACTCAATACTATTCAATGAAACTTGGAATATATCTTAATTACGTCTATCTAAACCATATCTATCCTAATCATTTATTGAGCAAAGCGAGATAACTCTTGAAATTGAATTGTGATAAAGTTATCATTTTCAGACCCTTAAAACCCCTATAAGGAGTCAAAAAGTGCCCCCTCGGACCATATTTTTTAAATTGTACTCTTTATTCTGAACTATAGACCGAAAAGATTTTGAAAATCGAATAAACAATAAAAAAGTTACAGCTAAAGAGCCGTTTTTAATATTGACCCCTTGAGCTCCCTTATTTTTCGGAATTTTTTTCCCAAGGCCTTTTGCGGTCTGCGCATTAGGTCCCTAATTGCAAATACAAAAAATAAAAATATTTGCTTGAAAACTGTTTGAGAAAACGTTACATGCGTGAATTCAATTTAACATAGAAACTCCCATAGACAATTTTCATCGGCTCATAAAACCGGAAGTACTCAATATTATTCAATGAAACTTGGAATATATCTTATTTGCATCTATTTAAACAATATATATCCGTCTTAGAACATTCCTAAGCTTTTCTGAGTTTTTTATTTTTTCATCCCCCCTTTTCTCAAGTTTGAGGCCTAAAATCTCAAAACTGATAAGAGATAGAAACTCGCCGCCGGTTTACTTTTTAAACAACTCGACATGGTTGATCTAACTCGAAAATTACAACGAATTTCCTTTGAAAATAAAAACAATATATTGATTCATTTAATTTCTACTATTTTGCTTGTGTAAACCGGAAGTACCGGAACCGGAAGTTCAAAACCTTACATACTGGAGACTTTTAAAAATGCTATCAGACAATTGTATAGTTATTTCTGAAATCCTTTCCGTTTTCAAAAAATCTCTGACGGAAAATCTGTCGAGAAAAAGAAAAATAATAACTAGAACTTTTTTTGTCTTCAACAAAAAGTAAGGGCTTTTCGACAGCCCCATTATCCCTTTTTTAATTAAATGTTCCAAAAAAAAAAATATTCTCTAATTTATTTCCGAGTGTTCTAAACGCCTTAGTATCCCCAGTTGCTTAGATAGGAACTTTCGAGTAGTGCAATGTGAAAAGAAAGATAACTCCAGAACTTTACAGGTAGCAACACTTCTAATTTCCAGAGGAATATTTTCAAAAAATCATATTGAAGTAAGTATTCATTCCTCAGACAAAAAACTTGGTATGCCTAAAGTATTTATGCTCTACATTCTTACAGCAAAGCGAGATAACTCTTACTAAAAAAAAAATTTGAAATTTAAACAAGTGATGATCTTTGGGCTTTCCAAACCCCTATAAGGAGTCAAAAAGTTGCCCCTTGGACCATAATTTTTTGATTGTACTATTTATTTCGAACAATAAACTGAAAAGATTTTTGAAATCAAATGAGAAATAAAAAAGTAACAGCTAAAGGGCTGTTTTGTGCGTTGGCCCCTGCAGATACCTTATTTTCTCAAATTGTCTACCCAAAAAGGTTTCCGGTCTGCGCATTGTGTGTATTATTATACATTTGAAATATTGTAATAATTACTCAAAAACTTTTTGAGAAAACGAATCACGCATGATTTTAGTTTAACACTGAAACTCCCTTAGACACTTTTTCATAGGCTCATTAAACCGGAAGTACTCAATATTTTTTATTCAAACTTTGAATATATGTTCAATAGGTCTATCTTAACAATGTTTAGGCGTCTTATACAATATCTAAGGTTTTTAATTTTTTTTTTTGCTTTTCATCCCCCCTTTTCTCAAGTTTGAACCTTAATATCTCAAAAACAGGCAGATATAGAGAAATGCCTACGCTTATGATTTTGTACACCTAGACAAGATGCATCTAATTCTTAAACTTGAATGCTTTAACTCAAAAAATGATAAAGGTATTGTGCTTCAAAGTATTTTTAGTATTAACCTTGTCAAAACCGGAACTGCTTGAAACGGAAGTCCAAAACCTTACATACGCGTGTCATATAAAAATGCTATAAGTCTATTGCATGGTTGTTTTAATATGTCTTTCCGTTTTCAAAAAATCGCTGGCGAAACTTTGTCGAGAATTGTTATAACAAGTTACTTAAATAGCAACATATAAGTAGTGCAATGTCAAAAGAAAGATAACTCCAGAACTTTACAAGAAGCTTCACTTTTTATTTCAGAGGAATATTTTCAAAAAATCATATTGAAGTAAGTATTCATCCCTCGAAAACAAAACTTAGTATGCCTATAGTATTTATGCTCTACATTCTTATAGCAAAGCGAGATAACTCTTACTAAAAAAAAAATTGAAATTTAAACAAGTGATGATCTTTGGGCCTTCCAAACCCCTATAAGGAGTCAAAAAGTGGCCCCTCGGACCATAATTTTAAGATTGTACTCTTTATTTGCAACAATAAACTGAAAAGATTTTGAAAATTGAATGAAAGGTAAAAAAGTTACAGCTAAAGGGCTGTTTTGCACGTTGGCCCCTGCAGATCCCTTATTTTCTCGAATTGTCTACCCAAAAACTTTTCCGGTCTGCGCATTGGTTGTGTCATTAACCAAAACAAATGTTGTAATAATTACTCAAAAACTTTTTGAGAAAACGAAACACGCGTGATTTTAGTTTAACATTCAAACTCCCATAGACAATTTTTCATAGGCAAATAAAACCGGAAGAACTCAATATATTTTACTGAAACTTTGAATATATCTTGAATACTTCTATTTAAACAATGTCTAGGCGTCCTATAAAATTCCTACGGTTTTTTGAATTTTTTTTTGTTTTTCATCCCCCCCTTATCTCAAGTTTGAGTCTTAATATCTCAAAAATGGTAAGAGATAGAGAAATGGCTACGCTTATGATTTTGTACAACTGGACAAGACGCATCTAATTCTGAAATTTGAATGCTCTAACTCAAAAAAAAAATAAGGATATTATGTTACAATAAATTCTTAGTATTTACCTTGTCAAAACCGGAAGTGCCGGAACCGGAAGTCCAAAACCTTACATACGCGTGTCATATAAAAGTGCTATAAGATTATAGCATATTTGTTTTAATATGTCTTTCCGTTTTCAAAAAATCGCTGACGAAACTTTGTCGAGAATAAGAATAATAATAAACAGAAGAATAACAATAGGTCTTTTCGACCGAAAGTCGAAAAGCCCTAATAAAACATCAGAATAACAATAGGTCTTTTCGACCGAAAGTCGAAAAGCCCTAATAATAATAAAACATCAGAATAACAATAGGTCTTTTCGACCGAAAGTCGAAAAGCCCTAATAAACAGAAGAATAACAATAGGTCTTTTCGACCGAAAGTCGAAAAGCCCTAACTAGACCTATTTTTGTCTCCAACAAAAAGGAAGGGCTTTTCGACAGCCCTTAAAACCCCGTATTTAAATTTATCATATTTTCTCTCAGAATCTGTATATTAAAAATTAGGAAAATATCATGAGCATATACCCACACGTTAACATTTAAGAAATTAAATGCCCAAAGAAAGATAACTTCAGAATTGTTTATCCAACTATATCGTTTGTTTCCTGAAATAAAAGTTCTAACAATTCTTATATAAGAAAGTACTCATTTAAGATTCAAGAGTTTTGGTATGCCAAAAGCTCTAATGCTAATCATTCATTGAGCAAAGCGAGATAACTCTTGAATTTTTATTTTTAGAAATGTGATAAAGTTATCATTTTCAGACCCTTAAAACCGCTATAAGGAGTCAAACGGAGGCCTTTAGACCATGATTTTTAAATTGTACTCTTTATTCTAAACTAATAACTGAAAAGAGTTTGAAAATTGGGTGAGTAATAAAAAAGTTATAGCTAAAGGTTTTTTTTTTAATACTGACCCCTTCAGGTCCCTTATTTTCCGGAATTTTTTTCCTCAGACCTTTTCCGGTCTGCGCATTTAGTCTCTCATTACAAGTACAAAATATAAAAATATTTGCTTAAAAACTGTTTGAGAAAACGTTACATGCGTGAATTCAATTTAACATAGAAACTCCCATAGACAATTTTCATTGGCCCATAAAACAGGAAGTACTAGACACTATTCAACGAAACTTAGAATATATCTTTATTACGTCTTTTAACACAATATCTATCCTAATCATTTATTGAGCAAAGCGAGATAACTCTTGAAATTGAATTGTGATAAAGTTATCATTTTCAGACCCTTAAAACCCCTATAAGAAGTCAAATAGTGCCCCCTCGGACCCTATTTTTTATATTGTACTCTTTATTTTAAACTATAAACCGAAAAGATTTTGAAAATCAGATAAACAATAAAAAAGTTACAGCTAAAGAGCCGTTTTTAATATTGACCCCTTGAGCTCCCTTATTTTTCGAAATTTTTTTCCCAAGACCTTTTCCGGTCTGCGCATTAGGTTCCTAATTGCAAATACAAAATATAAAAATATTTGCTTGAAAACTGTTTGAGAAAACGTTACATGCGTGAATTCAATTTAACATAGAAACTCCCATAGACAATTTTCATCGGCTCATAAAACCGGAAGTACTCAATACTATTCAATGAAACTTGGAATATATCTTAATTACGTCTATCTTAACAATATATATCCGTCTTAGAACATTCCTAAGCTTTTCTGAGTTTTTTATTTTTTCATCCCCCCTTTTCTCAAGTTTGAGGCCTAAAATCTCAAAACTGATAAGAGATAGAAACTCGCCGCCGGTTTACTTTTTAAACAACTCGACATGGTTGATCTAACTCTAAAATTACAACGAATTTCCTTTAAAAATAAAAACAATATATTGATTCATTTAATTTCTAGTATTTTGCTTGTGTAAACCGGAAGTACCGGAACCGGAAGTCCAAAACCTTACATACTGGTGACATTTAAAAATGCTATAAGACTTTTGCATAGTTAATTCTGAAATCCTTTCCGTTTTAAAAAAATCGCTGACGGAAAATCTGTCGAGAAAAAGAAAAATAACTAGACCTATTTTTGTCTCCAACAAAAAGGAAGGGCTTTTCGACAGCCCTTAAAACCCCTTAATTAAATTTATCATATTTTCTCTTAGAATCTGTATATTAAAAATGAGGAAAATATCATGAGCATATACCCAAACGTTAGCATTTCAAAAATTAAATGCCCAAAGAAAGACAACTTCAGAATTTTTTATCCAACTATATCGTTTGTTTCCTGAAATAAAAGTTCTAAAAATTCATATATAAGAAAGTACTCATTTAAGATTAAAGAGTTTTGGTATGCCAAAAGCTCTAATGCTAATCATTCATTGAGCAAAGCGAGATAACTCTTGAATTTTAATTTTTTGGAATGTTATAAAGTTATCATTTTCAGACCCTTAAAACCCCTATAAGGAGTCAAAAAGTGCCCCCCCTCGGACCATATTTTTTAAATTGTACTCTTTATTCTGAACTATAAACCGAAAAGATTTTGAAAATCGGATAAACAATAAAAAAGTTACAGCTAAAGGGCCGTTTTTGATATTGACCCCTTTAGATCCCTTATCTTTTAGAACTTTTTTCCCAGGACCTTTTCCGGTCTGCGCATTAGGTCCCTAAGTGTAAATACAAAATATAAAAATATTTGCTTGAAAACTGTTTGAGAAAACGTTACATGCGTGAATTCAATTTAACAAAGAAACTCCCATAGACAATTTTCATCGGCTCATAAAACCGGAAGTACTCAATACTATTCAATGAAACTTGGAATATATCTTAATTACATCTATATAAACAATGTATATCCGTCTAAAAACATTCCTGAGCTTTTCTGAGTTTTTTATTTTTTCATCCCCCCTTTTTTCAAGTTTGAGGCCTAAAATCTCAAAACTGATAAGAGATAGAAACTCGCCGCCGCTTTACTTTTTAAACAACTCGACAAGGTTGATCTAACTCTAAAATTACAACGAATTTTCTTTAAAAATAAAAACAATATATTGATTCATTTAATTTCTACTATTTTGCTTGTGTAAACCGGAAGTACCGGAACCGGAAGTCCAAAACCTTACATACTGGTGACATTTAAAAATGCTATAAGACTATTGTATAGTTATTTCTAAAATCCTTTTCGTTTTCAAAAAATCGCTGACGGAAAATCTGTCGAGAAAAAGAATAATAATAACTAGACCTATTTTTGTCTCCAACAAAAAGGAAGGGCTTTTCGACAGCCCTTAAAACCCCTTATTTAAATTTATCATATTTTCTCTCAGAATCTGTATATTCAAAATGAGGAAAATATCATGAGCATATACCCACACGTTAACATTTAAGAAATTAAATGCCCAAAGAAAGACAACTTCAGATTTTTTTATCCAACTATATCGTTTGTTTCCTGAAATAAAAGTTCTAAAAATTCTTATATAAGAAAGTACGCATTTAAGATTCAAGAGTTTTGGTATGCCAAAAGCTCTAATGCTAATCATTCATTGAGCAAAGCGAGATAACTCTTGAATTTTAATTTTTTTAAAATGTGATAAAGTTATCATTTTCAGGCCCTTAAAACCCCTATAAGGAGTCAAAATTGGCCCTTTGGACCATAATTTTTAAATTGAACTCCTTATTTTAAACTTATAACTGAAAAGAGTTTGAAAATTGGGTGAATAATAAAAAAGTTATAGCTAAAGGGCTGTTTTTAATATTGACCCCTTCAGGTCCCTTATTTTTCGGAATTTTTTTCCTCAGACCTTTTCCAGTCTGCGCATTAGGTCCCTCATTACAAGTACAAAATATAAAAAATTTTGCTTAAAAACTGTTCGAGAAAACGTTACATGCGTGAATTCAATTTAACATAGAAACTCCCATAGGCAATTTTCATCGGCTCATAAAACCGGAAGTACTCTATACCATCCAATGAAACTTTGAATGTATCTTAATTACGTCTATTTAAACAATATCTATCCTAATCATTTATTGAGCAAAGCGAGATAACTCTTGAAATTGAATTCTGATAAAGTTATCAGTTTCAGACCCTTAAAATCCTTATAAGGATTCAAAAAGTGCCCCTTCGGACCATATTTTTTAAATTGTACTCTTTATTCTGAACTATAAACCGAAAAGATTTTGAAAATCGGATAAAAAATGAAAAAGTTACAGCAAAAGGACCGATTTTAATATTGACCCCTTTAGATCCCTTATTTTTTAGAATTGTTTTTCCAGGACCTTTTCCGGTCTGCGCATAAGATCCCTTATTGCAAATACAAAATATAAAAATATTTGCTTGAAAACTGTTTGAGAAAACGTGACATGCGTGAATTTAATTTAACATAGAAACTCCCATAGACAATTTTCATCGGCTCATAAAACCGGAAGTACTCAATACTATTCAATGAAACTTGGAATATATCTTACTTACATGTATTTGAACAATATATATCCGTCTTAGAACATTCCTAAGCTTTTCTGAATTTTTTATTTTTTCATCCCCCCTTTTCTCAAGTTTGAGGCCTAAAATCTCAAAACTGATAAGAGATAGAAACTCGCCGCCGCTTTACTTTTTAAACAACTCGACATGGTTGATCTAACTCTAAAATTACAACGAATTTTCTTTAAAAATAAAAACAATATATTGATTTATTTAATATCTACTATTTTGCTTGTGTGAACCGGAAGTACCGGAACCGGAAATCCAAAACCTTACATACTGGTGACATTTAAAAATGCTATTAGACTATTGTATAATTATTTCATAAGTCCTTTCCGTTTTCAAAAAATCGCTGACGGAAATTCTGTCGAGAAAAAGAATAATAATAACTAGACCTATTTTTGTCTCCAACAAAAAGGAAGGGCTTTTCGACAGCCCTTAAAACCCCTTAATTAAATTTATCATATTTTCTCTCAGAATCTGTAAATTAAAAATTAGGAAAATATCATGAGCATAAACCCACACGTTAGCATTTCAGAAATTAAATGCCCAAAGAAAGACAACTTCAGAATTTTTTATCCAACTATATCGTTTGTTTCCTGAAATAAAAGTTCTAAAAATTCATATATAACAAAGTACTCATTTAAGATTCAAGAGTTTTGGTATGCCAAAAGCTCTAATGCTAATCACTCATTGAGCAAAGCGAGATAACTCTTGAATTTTAATTTTTTGGAATGTGATAAAGTTATCATTTTCAGACCCTTAAAACACCTATAAGGAGTCAAAAAGTGCCCCCTCGGACCATATTTTTGAAATTGTACTCTTTATTCCAAACTATAAACCGAAAAGATTTTGAAAATCGGATAAACAATAAAAAAGTTACAGCTAAAGGGCCGTTTTTGATATTGACCCCTTTAGATCCCTTATCTTTTAGAACTTTTTTCCCAGGACCTTTTCCGGTCTGCGCATTAGGTCCCTAATTGCAAATACAAAATATAAAAATATTTGCTTGAAAACTGTTTGAGAAAACGTTACATGCGTGAATTCAATTTAACATAGAAACTCCCATAGACAATTTTCATCGGTTCATAAAACCGGAAGCACTCAATACTATTCAATGAAACTTGGAATATATCTTAATTACATATATATAAACAATATATATCCGTCTAAGAACATTCCTGAGATTTTCTGAGTTTTTTATTTTTTCATCCCCCCTTTTCTCAAGTTTGAGGCCTAAAATCTCAAAACTGATAAGAGATAGAAACTCGCCGCCGCTTTACTTTTTAAACAACTCGACATGGTTGATCTAACTCTAAAATTACAACGAATTTCCTTTAAAAATAAAAACAATATATTGATTCATTTAATTTCTACTATTTTGCTTGTCTAAACCGGAAGTACCGGAACCGGAAATCCAAAACCTTACATACTGGTGACATTTCAAAATGCTATCAGACTATTGTATAGTTTTTTCTGAAATCCTTTCCGTTTCAAAAAAATCTCTGACGGAAAATCTGTCGAGAAAAAGAATAATAATAACTAGAACTTTTTTTGTCTTCAACAAAAAGTAAGGGCTTTTCGACAGCCCCAGTTTCCCTTTTTTATTTAAAGTGTTCAAAAAAAATATCTCTATTCTATTTCCAAATTTTCTAAACGCCTCGGTATAACCAGTTGCTTAGAGAGGAATTGATGAGTACTGCAGTGTGAAAAGAAAGATAACTCCAGAATTTAACAAGAAGCTACACCTGTAATATTCATAAGAATATTTTCAAAAAATCATTCCAAAGTAAGTATTCATTCATTGCACGAAAAACTTGGTATGCTAAGAGTATTTGTTCTCTACTTTATTAGAGCAAAGCGAGATAACTCTTCCAAGAAAAAAATTTGAAATTTAAACAAGTTGTGATCTTTAGGCCCTTCAAACCCCTATAAGGAGTCAGAAAGTGGCCCCTCGGACCATAATTTTTAAATTGTACTCTTTATTCTGAACTATTATTCGAAAAGATTTTGAAAATTGAATGAATAATAAAAAAGATACAGCTAAAGGGCTGTTTTTAATACTGACCCCTACAGATCCCTCATTTTTCAAAAGTTCTTTTCCAGGACCTTTTCCGGTCTGTGCATTAGGTCCCTTATTGCAAATATCAAATATAAAAATATTTGCTTGATAACTGTTTGAGAAAACGTTACACGCGTGAATTCAATTTAACATAGAAACTACCATAGACAATTTTCATCGGCTCATAAATCCGGAAGTACCCAATACTTTTCAATGAAACTTTATATATACCTTAATTACTTCAATCTTAATAATATTCAGGCGTCAGGTAATTATTTAAAGGTCATTTGAAGTTTTTTTGTTTTTTCATCCCCCCTTTTCTAAAGTTTAGGACTTAATATCTCAAAAATGGTAAGAGATAGAAAGTTATCTACGCTTACAATTTTGTACAACTATTTATGATAAAGATAATTCTTAAATTTGATTGCTCTTCATTAAAAAATAAACAAGAAATTGAGTTTTAAACAATATTTGCAGTTTTCCTTGTAAAAACCGGAAGTACCGGAACCGGAAACTCAAAATAGGACATTTCATAGACTGATACAATTGCTGCAAGACCAATGTAAATTTGTATCAATACAATTTTTAGTTTTAAAAAAATCGCTGACAGAAATCTGTCGCAAATAATAATAATAAAAAAAGACAAAAACAATAGGTCTTTTCGACCGAAAGTCGAAAAGCCCTAATAATAATAAAACATCAGAATAACAATAGGTCTTTTCGACCGAAAGTCGAAAAGCCCTAATAACTAGACCTATTTTTGTCTCCAACAAAAAGGAAGGGCTTTTCGACAGCCCTTAAAACCCCTTATTCAAATTTATCATATTTTCTCTAAGAATCTGTATATTAAAAATTAGGAAAGTATCATGAGCATAGACCCACATGTTAACATTTAAGAAATTAAATGCCCAAAGAAAGACAACTTCAGAATTTTTTATCCAGCTATATCCTTTGTTACCTGAAATAAAACTTCTAAAAATTCATATATAAGAAAGTACTCATTTAAGATTCAAGAGTTTTGGTATGCCAAAAGCTCTAATGCTAATCATTCATTGAGCAAAGCGAGATAACTCTTGAATTTTAATTTTTTTTAAATGTGATAAAGTTATTATTTTCAGGCCCTTAAAACCCCTAAAAGGAGTCAAAAAGTGGCCCTGTGGACCATAATTTTTAAATTGTACTCTTTATTCTAAACTAATATCTGAAAAGAGTTTGAAAATTGGATGAGTAATAAAAAAGTTATAGCTAAAGGGCTGTTTTTAATACTGACCCCTTCAGGTCCCTTATTTTTCGGATTTTTTTTCCTCATACCTTTTCAGGTCTGCGCATTTAGTCCCTCATTACAAGTACAAAATATAAAAATATTCGCTTAAAAACTGTTTGAGAAAACGTTACATGCGTGAATTCAATTTAACATAGAAACTCCCATAGACAATTTTCATCGGCTCATAAAACCGGAAGTACTCAACACTATTCAACGAAACTTGGAATATATCTTAATTACGTCTATTAACACAATATCTATCCTAATCATTTATTGAGCAAAGAGAGATAACTCTTGAAATTGAATTGTGATAAAGTTATCATTTTCAGACCCTTAAAACCCCTATAAGGAGTCAAAAAGTGCCCCCTCGGACCATATTTTTTAAATTGTACTCTTTATTTTGAACTATTAACCGAAAAGATTTTGAAAATCGGATAAACAATAAAAAAGTTACAGCTAAAGAGCCGTTTTGAATATTGACCCCTTGAGCTCCCTTATTTTTTGGAATTTTTTTTCCAACACCTTTTCCGGTCTGCACATTAGGTCCCTAATTGCAAATACAAAATATAAAAATATTTGCTTGATAACTGTTTGAGAAAACGTTACATGCGTGAATTCAATTTAACATAGAAACTCCCATAGACAATTTTCATCGGCTCATAAAACGGGAAGTACTCAATACTATTTAATGCAACTTGGAATATTTCTTAATTACATCTATTTGAACAATATATATCCGTCTTAGAATATTCCTAAGCTTTTCTGAGTTTTTTATTTTTTCATCCCCCCTTTTCTCAAGTTGGAGGCCTAAAATCTCAAAACTGATAAGAGATAGAAAGTCTCCGCCACTTTACTTTTTAAACAACTCGACATGGTTGATCTAACTCTAAAATTACAACGAATTTCCTTTAAAAATAAAAACAATATATTGATTCATTTAATTTCTACTATTTTGCTTGTCTAAACCGGAAGTACCGGAACCGGAAATCCAAAACCTTACATACTGGTGACATTTCAAAATGCTATCAGACTATTGTATAGTTATTTCTGAAATCCTTTCCGTTTCAAAAAAATCGCTGACGGAAATTCTGTCGAGAAAAAGAATAATAACTAGACCTATTTTTGTCTCCAACAAAAAGGAAGGGCTTTTCGACAGCCCTTAAAACCCCTTATTTAAATTTATCATATTTTCTCTCAGAATCTGTATATAAAAAATTAGGAAAATATCATGAGCATATACCCACACGTTAACATTTAAGAAATTAAATGCCCAAAGAAAGACAACTTCAGAATTTTTCATCCAACTTTATCGTTTGTTTCCTGAAATAAAAGTTCTAAAAATTCATATATAAGAAAGTACTTTTTAAGATTCAAGAGTTTTGGTATGCCAAAAGCTCTAATGCTAATCATTCATTGAGCAAAGCCAGATAACTCTTGAAATTTAATTTTTTTTAAATGTGATAAAGTTATCATTTTCAGGCCCTTAAAACCCCTATAAGGAGTCAAAAAGTGGCCCTTTGGACCAGATTTTTAAATTGTACTCTTTATTTTATACTAATAACTGAAAAGTGTTTGAAAATTGGATGAGTAATAAAAAAGTTATAGCTAAAGGGATGTTTTTAATACTGACCCCTTCAGGTCCCTTATTTTTCGGAATTTTTTTCCTCAGACCTTTTCCAGTCTGCGCATTTTGTCCCTCAAAACAAGTACAAAATATAAAAATATTTGCTTAAAAACTGTTTGAGAAAACGTTACATGCGTGAATTCAATTTAACATAGAAACTCCCATAGACAATTTTCATCGGCTCATAAAACCGGAAGTACTCGATACCATCCAATGAAACTTTGAATATATCTTAATTACGTCTATTTAAACAATATCTATCCTAATCATTTATTGAGCAAAGCCAGATAACTCTTGAAATTTAATTGTGATAAAGTTATCAGTTTCAGACCCCTAAAACCCCTATAAGGAGTCAAAAAGTGCCCCCTCGGACCATATTTTTTAAATTGTGCTCTTTATTGTGAACTATAAAGCGAAAAGATTTTGAAAATCGGATAAAGAATTAAAAAGTTACAGCAAAAAGACCAATTTTGATATTGACCCCATCAGATCCCTTATTTTTTAGGATTTTTTCCCCAGGACCTTTTCCGGTCTGCGCATTAGGTCCCTTATGGCAAATACAAAATATAAAAATAATTGCTTGAAAACTGTTTGAGAAAACGTTACATGCGTGAATTTAATTTAACATAGAAACTCCCATAGACAATTTTCATCGGCTCATAAAACCGGAAGTACTCAATACTTTTCAATGAAACTTGAAATATACCTTAATTACTTCTATTTGAACAATATCTTAACGTCTTATAACATTCCTAAGCTTTTAATAATTTTTTGTTTTATCATCCCCCCTTTTCTCAAGTTTGAGGCCTAAAATCTCAAAACTGATAAGAGATAGAAACTCGCTGCCGGTTTACTTTTTAAACAACTCGACAAGGTTGATCTAATTCTGAAATTACAACGAATTTCCTTTAAAAATAAAAAAAAATATATTGATTCATTTAATTTCTAGTATTTTGCTTGTGTAAACCGGAAGTACCGGAACCGGAAATCCAAAACCTTACATACTGGTGACATTTTAAAATGCTATAAGACTATTGTATAGTTATTTCTAAAATCCTTTTCGTTTTCAAAAAATCGCTGACGGAAAATCTGTCGAGAAAAAGAATAATAATAATAATAATAAAACATCAGAATAACAATAGGTCTTTTCGACCGAAAGTCGAAAAGCCCTAATAACTAGAACTTTTTTTGTCTTCAACAAAAAGTAAGGGCTTTTCGACAGCCCCAGTTTCCCTTTTTTATTTAAAGTGTCAAAAAAAAAATATCTCTAGTCTATTTCCAAATTTTCTAAACGCCTCGGTATAACCAGTTGCTTAAATGGGAATTTATGAGTACTGCAGTGTGAAAAGAAAGATAACTCCAGAATTTAACAAGTAGCTACACCTGTAATTTTCAGAAGAATATTTTCAAAAAATCATTCCAAAGTAAGTATTCATTCCTTGGACGCAAAACTTGGTATGCTAAGAGTATTTGTGCTTTACATTCTTAGAGCAAAGCGAGATAACTCTTCCAAGAAATAATTTTGAAATTTAAACAAGTTGTGATATTTAGGCCCTTCAAACTCCCATAAGGAGTCAAAAAGTGGCCCCTCGGACCATATGTTTTAAATTGTACTCTTTATTCTGAACTATTAACCTAAAGGAGTTTGAAAATCGGATGAATAATAAAAAAGATACAGCTAAAGGGCTGTTTTTAATACTGACCCCTACAGATCCCTTATTTTTCAGAAGTTCTTTTCCAGGACCTTTTCCGGTCTGCGCATTAGGTCCCTTATTTTAAATACTAAATATGAAAATATTTGCTTGAAAACTGTTTGAGAAAACGTTACACGCGTGAATTCAATTTAACATAGAAACTCCCATAGACAATTTTCATCGGCTCATAAAACCGGAAGTACTCAATACTATTCAATGAAACTTTGAATATATCTTGATTACTTTAATCTAAATAATATCCAGGCGTCAAATAAATTTTGAAAGGTCATTTGAATTTTTTTGTTTTTTCATCCCCCCTTTTCTAAAGTTTAGGACTTAATATCTCAAAAACGGTAAGAGATAGAAAGTTGTCTACGCTTACAATTTTGTACAACTATTTATGATAAAAGTAATTCTAAAATTTGAATGCTCTACATTAAAAAATAAACAAAGAACTGAGTTTCAAACAATTTTTGCAATTTTCCTTGTAAAAACCGGAAGTACCGGAACCGGAAATCGAAAACCTTACATTTCATGAATTGATATATTTGCTTTAAGACCAATGTGTACTTCTATTAGTAATCCTTCCAGTTTTCAAAAAATCGCTGACAGAAATCTGTCGAGAAAAATAATAATAATAAAAAAAGACGAAAACAATAGGTCTTTTCGACCGAAAGTCGAAAAGCCCTAATAACTAGACCTATTTTTGTCTCCAACAAAAAGGAAGGGCTTTTCGACAGCCCTTAAAACCCTTTATTTAAATTTATCATATTTTCTCTCAGAATCTGTATAATCAAAATTAGGAAAATATCATGAGCATATACCCACACGTTAACATTTAAGAAATTAAATGCCCAAAGAAAGACAACTTCAGAATTTTTTATCCAACTGTATCGTTTGTTTCGTGACATAAAAGTTCTAAAAATTCATATATCAGAAAGTACTCATTTAAGATTCAAGAGTTTTGGTATGCCAAAAGCTCTAATTCTAACCATTCATTGAGCAAAGCGAAATAACTCTTGAATTTAAATTTTTTTGAAATGTGATAAATTTATCATATTCAGGCCCTTAAAACCCATATAAAGAGTCAAAAAGTGGCCCTTTGAACCATAATTTTATTTTGAACTCTTTATTCTAAATTAATAACTGAAAAGAGTTTGAAAATTGGATAAGTAATAAAAAAGTTATAGCTAAAGGGCTGTTTTTAATACTGACCCCCTCAGGTCCCTTATTTTTGGAATTTTTTTCCTCAGACCTTTTCCGGTCCGCGCATTTAGTCCCTCATTACAAGTACAAAATATAAAAATATTTGCTTGAAAACTGTTACATGCGTGAATTCAATTTAACATAGAAACTCCCATAGACAATTTTTATCGGCCCATAAAAACGGAAGTACTCAATACTATTCAATGAAACTTGGAATATATCTTAATTACGTCTATCTAAACAATATCTATCATAATCGTTTATTGAGCAAAGCGAGATAACTCTTAAAATTGAATTGTGATAAAGTTGTCATTTTCAGACCCTTTAAACCCCTACAAGGAGTCAAAAAATGCCCCCTCGGACCATATTTTTTAAATTGTACTCTTTATTCTGAACTATAAACCGAAAAGATTTTGAAAATCGGATAGACAATAAAAAAGTTACAGCTAAAGAGCCGTTTTTAATATTGACCCCTGCAGATCCCTTTTTTTTCGGAATTTTTTTCCCAAGACCTCTTCCGGTCTGCGCATTAGGTCCCTAATTGCAAATACAAAATATAAAAATATTTCCTTGAAAACTGTTTGAGAAAACATTACATGCGTGAATTCAATTTAACATAGAAACTCCCATAGACAATTTTCATCGGCTCAGAAAACCGGAAGTACTCAATACTATTCAATGAAACTTGGAATATATCTTAATTACATCTATTTAAACAATATATATCCGTCTTAGAACATTCCTCAGCTTTACTGAGTTTTTTATTTTTTCATCCCCCCTTTTCTCAAGTTTGAGGCCTAAAATCTCAAAACTCATAAGAGATAGAAACTCGCCGCCGGTTTACTTTTTTAACAACTCGACATGGTTGATCTAACTCCAAAATTACAACAAATTTCCTTTAAAAATAAAAACAATATATTGATTCATTTAATTTCTACTATTTTGCTTGTGTAAACCAGAAGTACCGGAACCGGAAGTCCAAAACCTTACATACTGGTGACATTTAAAAATGCTATAAGACTATTGTATACTTTTTTCTGAAATCCTTTCCGTTTTCAAAAATTCGCTGACGGAAAATCTGTCGAGAAAAAGAATAATAATAACTAGACCTATTTTTGTCTCCAACAAAAAGGAAGGGCTTTTCGACAGCCCTTAAAACCCCTTATTTAAATTTATCATATTTTCTCTCAGAATCTGTATATTCAAAATGAGGAAAATATCATGAGCATATACCCACACGTTAACATTTAAGAAATTAAATGCCCAAAGAAGGACAACTTCAGAATTTTTTATCAAACTATATCGTTTGTTTCCTGAAATAAAAGTTCTAAAAATTCATACATAAGAAAGTACTCGTTTAAGATTCAAGAGTTTTGGTATGCCAAAAGATCTAATGCTTATCATTCATTAAGCAAAGCGAGATAACTCTTGAATTTTAATTTTTTTGAATTGTGATAAAGTTATCATTTTCAGGCCCTTAAAACCCCTATAAGGAGTCAAAAAGTGGCCCATTGGACCATGATTTTTAAATTGACTCTTTATTTTAAACTAATAACTGAAAAGAGTTTGAAAATTGGGTGAGTAATAAAAAAGTTATAGCTAAAGGGCTGTTTTTAATACTGACCCCTTCAGGTCCCTTATTTTTCGGAATTTTTTTCCTCAGACCTTTTCCGGTCTGCGCATTTAGTCCCTCATTACAAGTACAAAATATAAAAATATTTGCTTAAAAACTGTTTGAGAAAACGTTACATGCGTGAATTCAATTTAACATAGAAACTCCCATAGACAATTTTCATCGGCTCATAAAACCGGAAGTACTAGACACTATTCAACGAAACTTGGAATATATCTTAATTACGTCTATTAACACAATATCTATCATAATTATATATTAAGCAAAGCGAGATAACTCTTGAAATTGAATTGCGATAAAGTTATCATTTTCAGACCCTTAAAACCCCTATAAGGAGTCAAAAAGTGCCCCCTCGGACCATATTTTTTAAATTGTGCTCTTTATTCTGAACTATAAACCGAAAAGATTTTGAAAATCGGATAAACAATAAAAAAGTTACAGCAAAAGGACCGTTTTTAATATTGACCCCTTCAGATCCCTTATTTTTTTGAATTTTTTTCCCAGGACCTTTTCCGGTCTGCGCATTAGATTCCTAATTGCAAATACAAAATATAAAAATATTTGCTTGAAAACTGTTTGAGAAAACGTTACATGCGTGAATTCAATTTAACATAGAAACTCCCCTAGACACTTTTCATCGGCTCATAAAACCGGAAGTACTCAATACTATTCAATGAAACTTGGAATATATCTTAATTACATCTATTTAAACAATATCTATCCGTCTTAGAACATTCCTAAGCTTTTCTGAGTTTTTTATTTTTTCATCCCCCCTTTTCTCAAGTTTGAGGCTTAAATTCTCAAAACTGATAAGAGATACAAACTCGCCGCCGCTTTACTTTTTAAACAACTCGACATGATTGATCTAACTGTAAAATTACAACGAATTTCCTTTAAAAATAAAAACAATAGATTGATTCATTCAATTTCTACTATTTTGCTTGTGTGAACCGGAAGTACCGGAACCGGAAGTCCAAAACCTTACATACTGGTGACATTTAAAAATGCTATAAGACTATTTTGTAGTTATTTCTGAAATCCTTTCTGTTTTCAAAAAATCGCTGACGGAAATTCTGTCGAGAAAAAGAATAATAATAATAATAATAATAATAATAATAATAACTAGACCTATTTTTGTCTCCAACAAAAAGGAAGGGCTTTTCGACAGCCCTTAAAACCCCTTATTCAAATTTATCATATTTTCTCTAAGAATCTGTATATTAAAAATTAGGAAAGTATCATGAGCATAGACCCACACGTTAACATTTAAGAAATTAAATGCCCAAAGAAAGACAACTTCAGAATTTTTTATCCAGCTATATCGTTTGTTACCTGAAATAAAAGTTCTAAAATTCATATATAAGAAAGTACTCATTTAAGATTCAAGAGTTTTGGTATGCCAAAAGCTCTAATGCTAATCATTCATTGAGCAAAGCGAGATAACTCTTGAATTTTAATTTTTTTTAAATGTGATAAAGTTATCATTTTCAGGCCCTTAAAACCCCTATAAGGAGTCAAAAGGTGGCCCTTTGGACCATGATTTTTAAATTGTACTCTTTATTCTAAACTAATACCTGAAAAGAGTTTGAAAATCGGATGAGTAATAAAAAAGTTATAACTAAAGGGCTGTTTTTAATACTGACCCCTTCAGGTCCCTTATTTTTCGGATTTTTTTTTCCTTATACCTTTTCAGGTCTGCGCATTTAGTCCCTCATTACAAGTACAAAATATAAAAATATTCGCTTAAAAACTGTTTGAGAAAACGTTACATGCGTGAATTCAATTTAACATAGAAACTCCCATAGACAATTTTCATCGGCTCATAAAACCGGAAGTACTAGACACTTTTCAACGAAACTTGGAATATATCTTAATTACGTCTATTAACACAATATCTATCCTAATCATTTATTGAGCAAAGAGAGACAACTCTTGAAATTGATTTGTGATAAAGTTATCATTTTCAGACCCTCAAAAACCCTATAAGTAGTCAAAAAGTGCCCCCTCGGACCATATTTTTTACATTGTACTCTTTATTCTTAACTATAAACCGAAAAGATTTTGAAAATCGGATGAATAATAAAAAAGATACAGCTAAAGAGCCGTTTTTAATATTGACCCCTTCAGGACCCTTATTTTTCGGAATTTTTTTCCCAAGACCTTTTCCTGTCTGCGCATTAGGTCCCTAATTGCAAATACAAAATATAAAAATATTTGCTTGAAAACTGTTTGAGAAAACGTTACATGCGTGAATTCAATTTAACATAGAAACTCCCATAGACAATTTTCATCGGCTCATAAAACCGGAAGTACTCAATACTATTCAATGAAACTTGAAATATACCTTAATTACGTCTATCTTAACAATATATATCCGTCTTAAAACATTCCTAAGCTTTTCTGAGATTTTTATTTTTTCATCCCCCTTTTCTCAAGTTTGAGGCCTAAAATCTCAAAACTGATAAGAGATAGAAACTCGCTGCCACTTTACTTTTTAAACAACTCGACATGGTTGATCTAACTCTAAAATTACAACGAATTTCCATTAAAAATAAAAACAATATATTGATTCATTTAATTTCTACTCTTTTGCTTGTGTTAACCGGAAGTAGCGGAACCGGAAATCCAAAACCTTACATACTGGTGACATTTAAAAATGCTATAAGACTATTGTATAGTTATTTCTAAAATCCTTTCCGTTTTAAAAAAATCGCTGACGGAAATTCTGTCGAGAAAAAGAAAAATAATAATAAAACATCAGAATAACAATAGGTCTTTTCGACCGAAAGTCGAAAAGCCCTAACTAGAACTTTTTTTGTCTTCAACAAAAAGTAAGGGCTTTTCGACAGCCCCATTAGCCCTTTTTAATTAAATGTTCCAAAAAAAATTTATTCTCTAATTTATTTCCAAGTGTTCTAAACGCCTTGGTATCTCCAGTGCTTAGATAGGAACTTATGAGTAGTGCAATGTGAAAAGAAAGATAACTCCAGAACTTTACAGGTAGCTACACTTCTAATTTCCAGAGGAATATTTTCAAAAAATCATATTGAAGTAAGTATTCATCCCTCGGACACAAAACTTAGTATGCCTATAGTATTTATGCTCTACATTCTTATAGCAAAGCGAGATAACTCTTACTAAAAAACATTTTGAAATTTAAACAAGTAATGATCTTTGGGCCTTCCTAACCCCTATAAGGAGTCAAAAAGTGGCACCTCGGACCAGAATTTTGATATTGTACTCTTTATTCTCAACAATAAACTGAAAAGATTTTGGAAATTGAATGAAAGGTAAAAAATTTACAGCTAAAGGGCTGTTTTGCACTTTGGCCCCTGCAGATCCCTTATTTTCTCGAATTGTCTACCCAAAAACTTTTCCGGTCTGCGCATTGGTTGTGTCATTAACCAAAAAAAATGTTGTAATAATTACTCAAAAACTTTTTGAGAAAACGAAACACGCGTGATTTTAGTTTAACATTGAAACTCCCATAGGCAATTTTTCATAGGCTCATAAAACCGGAAGTACTCAATATATTTTATTGAAACTTGGAATATATCTTGAATACTTCTATCTAAACAATGTCTAGGCGTCCTATAAAATTTCTATGGTATTTTGAAATTTTTTGTTTTTCATCCCCCCTTATCTCAAGTTTGAGTCTTAATATCTCAAAAATGGTAAGAGATAGAGAAATGGCTACGCTTATAATTTTGTACAACTGGACAAGATGCATCTAATCCTGAAATTTGAATGCTCTAACTCAAAAAATAATAAGGATATTATGTTTCAATGAATTCTTAGTATTTCCCTTGTCAAAACCGGAAGTGCCAGAACCGGAAGTCCAAAACCTTACATACGCGTGTCATATAAAAGTGCTATAAGATTATAGCATATTTGTTTTAATATGTCTTTCCGTTTTCAAAAAATCGCTGACGAAACTTTGTCGAGAATAAGAATAATAATAAACAGAAGAATAACAATAGGTCTTTTCGACCGAAAGTCGAAAAGCCCTAACTAGACCTATTTTTGTCTCCAACAAAAAGGAAGGGCTTTTCGACAGCCCTTAAAACCCCTTATTTAAATTTATCATATTTTCTCTCAGAATCTGTATATTTAAAATTAGGAAAATATCATGAGCATATACCCACACGTTAACATTTAAGAAATTAAATGCCCAAAGAAAGACAACTTCAGAATTTTTTATCCAACTATATCGTTTGTTTCCTGAAATAAAAGTTCTAAAAATTCTTATATAAGAAAGTACTCATTTAAGATTCAAGAGTTTTGGTATGCCAAAAGCTCTAATGCTAATCATTCATTGAGCAAAGCGAGATAACTCTTGAATTTTAATTTTTTTAAAATGTGATAAAGTTATCATTTTCAGACCCTTAAAACCCCTATAAGGAGTCAAAAAGTGGCCCTTTGAACCATAATTTTAAATTGAACTCTTTATTCTAAACTAAAAACTGAAAAGAGTTTGAAAATTGGATGAGTAATAAAAAAGTTATAGCTAAAGAGCTGTTTTTAATACTGACCCCTTCAGGTCCCTTATTTTTCGGAATTATTTTCCTCAGACCTTTTCCGGTCTGCGCATTTAGTCCCTCATTACAAGTACAAAATATAAAAATATTTGCTTAAAAACTGTTTGAGAAAACGTTACATGCGTGAATTCAATTTAACATAGAAACTCCCATAGACAATTTTCATCGGCCCATAAAAACGGAAGTACTCAATACTATTCAATGAAACTTGGAATATATCTTAATTACGTCTATTAACACAATATCTATCCTAATCATTTATTGAGCAAAGCGAGATAACTCTTAAAATTGAATTGTAATAAAGTTATCATTTTCAGACCCTTTAAACCCCTACAAGGAGTCAAAAAGTGCCCCCTCGGACCATAATTTTTAAATTGTACTCTTTATTTTGAACTATAAACCGAAAGGATTTTGAAAATCAGATAAACAATAAAAAAGTTACAGCTAAAGAGCCGTTTTTAATATTGACCCCTGGAGATCCCTTATTTTTCAGAATTTTTTTCCCAAGACCTCTTCCGGTCTGCGCATTAGGTCCCTAATTGCAAATACAAAATATAAAAATATTTGCTTGAAAACTGTTTGAGAAATCATTACATGCGTGAATTCAATTTAACATAGAAACTCCCATAGACAATTTTCATCGGCTCATAAAACCGGAAGTACTCAATACTATTCAATGAAACTTGGAATATATCTTAATTACATCTATTTTAACAATATATATCCGTCTTAGAACATTCCTAAGCTTTTCTGAGTTTTTTATTTTTTCATCCCCCCTTTTCTCAAGTTTGAGGCCTAAAATCTCAAAACTGATGAGAGATAGAAACTCGCCGCCGCTTTACTTTTTAAACAAGTCGACATGGTTGATCTAACTGTAAAATTACAACGAATTTCCTTTAAAAATAAAAACAATATATTGATTCATTTAATTTCTACTATTTTGCTTGTGTAGACCGGAAGTACCGGAACCGGAAGTCCAAAACCTTACATACTGGTGACATTTAAAAATGCTATAAGACTATTGTATTGTTATTTCTGAAATCTTTTCCGTTTTCAAAAAATCGCCGACGGAAAATCTGTCGAGAAAAAGAATAATAATAATAATAATAATAAAACAACAGAATAACAATAGGTCTTTTCGACCGAAAGTCGAAAAGCCCTAATAATAATAATAATAATTAAACATCAGAATAACAATAGGTCTTTTCGACCGAAAGTCGAAAAGCCCTAATAATAAAACATCAGAATAACAATAGGTCTTTTCGACCGAAAGTCGAAAAGCCCTAATAACTAGACCTATTTTTGTCTCCAACAAAAAGGAAGGGCTTTTCGACAGCCCTTAAAACCCCTTATTCAAATTTATCATATTTTCTCTAAGAATCTGTATATTAAAAATTAGGAAAGTATCATGAGCATAGACCCACATGTTAACATTTAAGAAATTAAATGCCCAAAGAAAGACAACTTCAGAATTTTTTATCCAGCTATATCCTTTGTTACCTGAAATAAAACTTCTAAAAATTCATATATAAGAAAGTACTCATTTAAGATTCAAGAGTTTTGGTATGCCAAAAGCTCTAATGCTAATCATTCATTGAGCAAAGCGAGATAACTCTTGAATTTTAATTTTTTTTAAATGTGATAAAGTTATTATTTTCAGGCCCTTAAAACCCCTAAAAGGAGTCAAAAAGTGGCCCTGTGGACCATAATTTTTAAATTGTACTCTTTATTCTAAACTAATATCTGAAAAGAGTTTGAAAATTGGATGAGTAATAAAAAAGTTATAGCTAAAGGGCTGTTTTTAATACTGACCCCTTCAGGTCCCTTATTTTTCGGATTTTTTTTCCTCATACCTTTTCAGGTCTGCGCATTTAGTCCCTCATTACAAGTACAAAATATAAAAATATTCGCTTAAAAACTGTTTGAGAAAACGTTACATGCGTGAATTCAATTTAACATAGAAACTCCCATAGACAATTTTCATCGGCTCATAAAACCGGAAGTACTCAACACTATTCAACGAAACTTGGAATATATCTTAATTACGTCTATTAACACAATATCTATCCTAATCATTTATTGAGCAAAGAGAGATAACTCTTGAAATTGAATTGTGATAAAGTTATCATTTTCAGACCCTTAAAACCCCTATAAGGAGTCAAAAAGTGCCCCCTCGGACCATATTTTTTAAATTGTACTCTTTATTTTGAACTATTAACCGAAAAGATTTTGAAAATCGGATAAACAATAAAAAAGTTACAGCTAAAGAGCCGTTTTGAATATTGACCCCTTGAGCTCCCTTATTTTTTGGAATTTTTTTTCCAACACCTTTTCCGGTCTGCGCATTAGGTCCCTAATTGCAAATACAAAATATAAAAATATTTGCTTGATAACTGTTTGAGAAAACGTTACATGCGTGAATTCAATTTAACATAGAAACTCCCATAGACAATTTTCATCGGCTCATAAAACGGGAAGTACTCAATACTATTTAATGCAACTTGGAATATTTCTTAATTACATCTATTTGAACAATATATATCCGTCTTAGAATATTCCTAAGCTTTTCTGAGTTTTTTATTTTTTCATCCCCCCTTTTCTCAAGTTGGAGGCCTAAAATCTCAAAACTGATAAGAGATAGAAAGTCTCCGCCGCTTTACTTTTTAAACAACTCGACATGGTTGATCTAACTCTAAAATTACAACGAATTTCCTTTAAAAATAAAAACAATATATTGATTCATTTAATTTCTACTATTTTGCTGGTGTAAACCGGAAGTACCGGAACCAGAAATCCAAAACCTTACATACTGGTGACATTTAAAAATGCTATAAGACTATTGCTTAGTTAATTCTGAAATCCTTTCCGTTTTCAAAAAATCGCTGACGGAAAATCTGTCGAGAAAAAGAAAAATAATAATAAAACATCAGAATAACAATAGGTCTTTTCGACCGAAAGTCGAAAAGCCCTAATAATAATAATAATAAAACATCAGAATAACAATAGGTCTTTTCGACCGAAAGTCGAAAAGCCCTAACTAGACCTATTTTTGTCTCCAACAAAAAGGAAGGGCTTTTCGACAGCCCTTAAAACCCTTTATTTAAATTTATCATATTTTCTCTCAGAATCTGTATATTAAAAATAAGGAAAATATCATGAGGTTATACCCACCCGTTAACATTTAAGAAATTAAATGCCCAAAGAAAGACAACTTCAGAATTTTTTATCCAACTATATCGTTTGTTTTCTGAAATAAAAGTTCTAAAAATTCATATATAAGAAAGTACTCATTTCAGATTCAAGACTTTTGGTATGCCAAAAGCTCTAATGCTAATCATTCATTGAGCAAAGCGAGATAACTCTTGAATTTTATTTTTTTTTAAATGTAATAAAGTTATCGTTTTCAGACCCTTAAAACCCCTATAAGGAGTCAAAAAGTGCCCCCTCGGACCATAATTTTTAAATTGTACTCTTTATTCTGAACTATAAACCGAAAAGATTTTGAAAATCGGATAAACAATTAAAAAGTTACAGCTAAAAGACCGTTTTTAATATTGACCCCTTCAGATCCCTTATGTTTTAGAATTTTTTTCCCAGGACCTTTTCAGGTCTGCGCATTAGGTCCCTTATTGCAAATACAAAATATAAAAATATTTGCTTGAAAACTCTTTGAGAAAACGTTACATGCGTGAATTTAATTTAACATAGAAACTCCCATAGACAATTTTCATCGGCTCATAAAACCGGAAGTACTCAATACTATTCAATGAAACTTGGAATATATCTTAATTACATCTATTTGAACAATATATATCCGTCTTAGAACATTCCTAAGCTTTTCTGAATTTTTTATTTTTTCATCCCCCCTTTTCTCAAGTTTGAGTCCTAAAATCTCAAAACTGATAAGAGATAGAAACTCGCCGCCGCTTTACTTTTTAAACAACTCGACATGGTTGATCTAACTGTAAAATTACAACGAATTTTCTTTAGAAATAAAAACAATATATTGATTCATTTAATTTCTACTATTTTGCTTGTGTGAACCGGAAGTACCGGAACCGGAAATCCAAAACCTTACATACTGGTGACATTTAAAAATGCTATAAGACTAATGTATCGTTATTTCTGAAATCATTTCCGTTTTCAAAAAATCGCTGACGGAAATTCTGTCGAGAAAAAGAATAATAATAACTAGACCTATTTTTGTCTCCAACAAAAAGGAAGGGCTTTTCGACAGCCCTTAATACCCCTTATTTAAATTTATTATATTTTCTCTCAAAATCTGTATTTTAAAAATTAAAAAAATATCATGAGCATGTACCCACACGTTAACATTTCAAAAATTAAATGCCCAAAGAAAGACAACTGCAGAATTTTTTATCCAACTACATCGTTTATTTCTTGAAAAAAAAGTTCTTAAAATTCATATATAAGAAAGTACTCATTTAAGATTCAAGTGTTTTGGTATGCCTAAAGCTCTAATGCTATTCATTCATTGACCAAAGCGAGATAACTCTTGAATTTTAATTTTTAAAAATGTGATAAAGTTATCATTTTCAGGCCCTTAAAACCCCTAACAGGAGACAAAAAGTGGCCCTTTGGACCATGATTTTTAAATTGTACTCTTTATTCTAAACTAATAACTGAAAAGAGTTTGAAAATTGGATGATTATAAAAAAGTTATAGCAAAAGGGCTTTTTTTAATACTGACCCATTCAGGTTCCTCAATTTTCGAAATTTTTTTCCTAAAACCTTTTCCGGGCTGCGCATTTAGTCCCTCATTACAAGTACAAAATATAAAATTATTTGCCTAAAAACTGTTTGAGAAAACGTTACATGCGTGAATTCAATTTAACATAGAAACTCCCATAGACAATTTTCGTCGGCTCATAAAACCGGAAGTACTCGACACTATTCAATGAAACTTGGAATATATCTTAATTACGTCTATTAACACAATATCTATCCTAATCATTTATTGAGCAAAGCGAGATAACTCTTGAAATTGAATTGTGATAAAGTTATCATTTTCAGACCCTTAAAACCCCTATAAGGAGTCAAAAAGTGCCCCCTCGGACCATATTTTTTAAATTGTTCTCTTTATTGTGAACTATAAACCGAAAAGATTTTGAAAATCGGATAAAAAATAAAAAAGTTACAGCTAAATGTCCGTTTTTAATATTGACCCCTTGAGCTCCCTTATTTTTTAGAATTTTTTTCCCAGGACCTTTTCCGGTCTGCGCATTAGGACCTTCATTGTAAATACAAAATATAAAAATATTTGCTTGAAAACTGTTTGAGAAAACGTTACATGCGTGAATTCAATTTAACATAGAAACTCCCATAGACAATTTTCATCGGCTCATAAAACCGGAAGTTCTCAATACTTTTCAATGAAATTTGAAATATATCTTAATTACATCTATTTAAACAATATATATCCGTCTTAGAACATTCCTAAGCTTTACTGAGTTTTTTTATTTTTTCATCCCCCCTTTTCTCAAGTTTGAGGCCTAAAATCTCAAAACTGATACGAGATAGAAACTCGCCGCCGCTTTACTTTTTAAACAACTCGACATGATTGATCTAACTGTAAAATTACAACGAATTTCCTTTAAAAATAAAAACAATATATTGATTCATTTAATTTCTACTATTTTGCTTGTGTAAACCGGAAGTACCGGAACCGGAAATCTAAAACCTTACATACTGGTGACATTTAAAAATGCTATAAGACTATTGTATATTTATTTCTGAAATCCTTTCCGTTTTCAAAAAATCGATGACGGAAATTCTGTCGAGAAAAAGAATAATAATAATAATAATAATAATAAAACAACAGAATAACAATAGGTCTTTTCGACCGAAAGTCGAAAAGCCCTAACTAGACCTATTTTTGTCTCCAACAAAAAGGAAGGGCTTTTCGACAGCCCTTAAAACCCCTTATTTAAATTTATCATATTTTCTCTCAGAATCTGTATATTCAAAATTAGGAAAATATCATGAGCATATACCCACACGTTAACATTTAAGAAATTAAATGCCCAAAGAAAGACAACTTCAGAATTTTTTATCCAACTATATCGTTTGTTTCCTGAAATAAAAGTTCTAAAAATTCATATATAAGAAAGTACTCATTTCAGATTCAAGACTTTTGGTATGCCAAAAGCTCTAATGCTAATCATTCATTGAGCAAAGCGAGATAACTCTTGAATTTTAATTTTTTTTAAATGTAATAAAGTTATCATTTTCAAACCCTTAAAACCCCTATAAGGAGTCAAAAAGTGCCCCCTCGGACAATATTTTTTAAATTATACTCTTTATTCTGAACTATAAACCGAAAAGATTTGGAAAATTGGATAAACAATTTAAAAGTTACAGCTAAAGGACCGTTTGAAATATTGACCCCTTCAGATCCCTTATTTTTTAGAATTTTTTTCCCAGGACCTTTTCAGGTCTGCGCATTACGTCCCTTATGACAAATACAAAATATAAAAATATTTGCTTAAAAACTGTTTGAGAAAACGTTACATGCGTGAATTCAATTTAGCATGGAAACTCCCATAGACAATTTTCATCGGCTCATAAAACCGGAAGTACTCAATACTATTCAATGAAACTTGGAATATATCTTAATTACATCTATTTGAACAATATCTATCCGTCTTAGAACATTCCTAAGCTTTTCTGAGTTTTTTATTTTTTCATCCCCCCTTTTCTCAAGTTTGAGGCCTATAATCTCAAAACTGATAAGAGATAGTAACTCGCCGCCGCTTTACTTTTTAAACAACTCGACATGGTTGATCTAACTGTAAAATTACAACGAATTTCCTTTAAAAATAAAAACAATATATTGATTCATTTAATTTCTACTATTTTGCTTGTGTAAACCGGAAGTACCGAAACCGGAAATCCAAAACCTTACATACTGGTGACATTTAAAAATGCTATAAGACCATTGCATAGTTATTTCTGAAATTCTTTCTGTTTTCAAGAAATCGCTGACGGAAATTCTGTCGAGAAAAAGAAAAATAATAATAACTAGAACTTTTTTTGTCTTCAACAAAAAGTAAGGGCTTTTCGACAGCCCCATTATCCCCTTTTAATAAAATGTTTAAAAAAAATATTCTCTAGTTTATTTTCAAGTGTTCTAAACGCCTTGGTATCCCCAGTTGCTTGGATATGATCTTATGAGTAGTGCAATGTGAAAAGAAAGATAACTCCAGAATTTTACAGGTAGCTACACTTCTAATTTCCAGAGGAATATTTTCAAAAAATCATTTTGAAGTAAGTATTCATTCCTCGGACACAAAACTTGGTATGCCTGTAGTATGTAGGCTCTACATTCTTACAACAAAGCGAGATAACTCTTACCAAAAAAAAAATTGAAATTTCAACAAGTGATGATCTTTGGGCTTTCAAAACCCCTTAAAGGTGTCAAAAAGTTGCCCCTCGGAGCATAATTTTAAGATTGTACTCTTTATTCTACACAATAAACTGAAAAGATTTTGGGAATTAGATGAAAGGTAAATAAGTTACAGCTAAAGGGCTGTTTTGAACGTTGGCCCCTGCAGTCCCCTTATTCTTTCGAATTGTCTACCCAAAAACTTTTCCGGTCTGCGCATTGGTTGTGTCATTATTAAAAAAAAATGTTGTAATAATTACTCCAAAACTTTTTGAGAAAACGTGACACGCGTGATTTTAGTATAACATTGAAACTCCCATAGACAATTTTTCATAGGCTCATAAAACCGGAAGTACTCAATATCTTTTATTCAAACTTGGAATATATGTTTAATAGTTCTATCTGAACAATGTTTTAGCGTCTTATGAAAATTTGAAGGTTTTTTGAATTTTTTTTGTTTTTACATCCCCCCTTTTCTCAAGTTCGAGCCTTAATATCTCAAAAATGGTAAGAGATAGAGGAATGCCTACGCTTACGATTTTGTACAACTGGACAAGATGCATCTAATTCTAAAATTTGAATGCTCTAACTCAAAAAATAATAAAGATATTATGTTTCAATGAATTTTTAGTATTTCCCTTCTCAAAACCGGAAGTGCCGGAACCGGAAGTCCAAAACCTTACATACGCGTGTCATATAAAGGTGCTTTAAGATTATAGCATTCGTGTTTTAATATGTTTTTCCGTTTTCAAAAAATCGCTGACGAAACTTTGTCGAGAATAAGAATAATAATAAACATCAGAATAACAATAGGTCTTTTCGACCGAAAGTCGAAAAGCCCTAACTAGAACTTTTTTTTGTCTTCAACAAAAAGTAAGGGCTTTTCGACAGCCCCATTATCCCATTTTAATTAAATGTTCCAAAAAAATTATTCTTTTATTTATTTCCAAGTGTTCTAAACGCCTTGGTATCCCCAGTTGCTTTGATAGGAACTTATGAGCAGTGCAATGTGAAAAGAAAGATAACTCCAGAACTTTACAGGTAGCTACACTTCTAATTTCCAGAGGAATATTTTCAAAAAACCATATCGAAGGAAGTATGCATTTCACGGACACAAAACTTGGTATGCCTATAGTATTTATTCTCTACATTCTTACAGCAAAGCGAGATAACTCTTACGAAAAAACATTTTGAAATTTAAACAAATAATGATCTTTGGGCCTTCCTAACCGCTATAAGGACTCAAAAAGTGGCCCCTCGGACCATAATTTTAAGATTATACTCTTCATTTTGAACAATAAACTGAAAAGATTTTTAAAATCGGAAGAGAAATAAAAAAGTGACAGCTAAAGTGCTGTTTTGTGTGTTGGCCCCTGCAGATCCCTAATTTTTTCAAATTGTCTACCCAAAAACTTTTCCGGTCTGCGCATTGTGTGTACCATTATACATCTGAAATATTGTAATGTTAACTTGAAAACTTTTTGAGAAAACGAACGACGCGTGAATTTTGTTTAATATTGAAACTCCAATAGGTGATTTTCATCGACCTATAAAATCGGAAGTAGTCAATATATGTCAATGAAACTCGGAATGTACGTTTATTACTTCTATCTAAACAATGGTAAGGTATAATTTAATTTTTTTAAGGTCATTTGAATTTTTTTGTTTTTCATCCCCCCTTTTCTAAAGTTTAGAATTTAATATCTCAAAAACGGTAAGATATAGAAAGTTGTCAACGGTCACAATTTTGTACAACAAGACAAGATGCATCTAATTCCAAAAGCTGAACGTTCTAATTCAAAAACTAAACAAAATATTGCGTTTCGTTCAATTTTTACAATTTTCCTTATATAAACCGGAAGTACCGGAACCGGAAGTTCAAAACCTTACTTTCCATAGATTGCTATATTTGCTGTAAGACCGTTGCATAATTGTATCTCTATACCTTCCAGTTTTATAGAAATCGTTGACAAAAAACTGTCGAGAAAAATAATAATAATAAAACTAGAACTTTTTTTGTCTTCAACAAAAAGTAAGGGCTTTTCGACAGCCCCTTGAGCCCTTTTTAATTAAATGTTCAAAAAAAAATTATTCTCTAATTAATTTCGAATGTGTTCTAAACGCCTTGGTATTCCCGGTTGCTTAGATAAGAACTTATGGGTAGTGCAATGTGAAAAGAAAGATAACTCCAGAATTTTACAAGAAGCTACACTTCTCATTTCCAGAGGAATATTTTCAAAAAATCATATTGAAGTAAGTATTCATTCCTCGGACACAAAACCTGGTATGCCTATAGTATTTTTGCTCTACATTTTTACAGCAAAGCAAGATAACTCTTACTAAAAAACCTTTTGAAATTTAAAGAAGTGATGATCTTTGGGCCTTCAAAACCCCTATAAGGAGTCAAAAAGTGGCCCCTCGGACCATTATTTTAAGATTGTACTCTTTATTTTAAACAATAAACTGAAAAGATTTTTAAAATCAAAAGAGAATTAAAAAAGTTACAGCTAAAGGGTTGTTTTGTACGTTGGCCCCTGCAGATCCCTAATTTCCTCGAATTGTCTACCCAAAAACTTTTCCGGTCTGCGCATTGCGTGTATTATTATACATCTGAAATATTGTAATGTTGACTTGTAAACTTTTTGAGAAAACGAACGACGCGTGATTTTAGTTTAACATTGAAACTCCCATAGACAATTTTTCATAGGCTCATAAAACCGGAAGTACTCAATATTTTTTATTCAAACTTGGAATATATGTTAAATAGTTATATCTGAACAATGCTTAGGCGTCTTATAAAATTTCTAAGGTCTTTTGAATTTTTTTTCTTTTTCATCCCCCCTTTTCTCAAGTTTGAGCCTTAATATCTTAAAAATGATAAGAGATAGAGAAATGGCTACGCTTATGATTTTGTTCAACTTGACAAGATGCATCTAATTCTTAAATTTGAATGCTCTAACTCAAAAAATAATGAAGATATTATGTTTGATTGAGTTTTTAGTATTTTCCTTGTCAAAACCGGAAGTACCGGAACCGGAAGTCCAAAACCTTACATACGCGTGTCACTCAGAGATGCTGTAAGACTATTGTATAATTGTTTCAAAATTCTTACGCGTTTTCAAAAAATCGATGACGGAAATTCTGTCGAGCATAAGAATAATAATAAGAAACAGAAGAATAACAATAGGTCTTTTCGACCGAAAGTCGAAAAGCCCTAAAAAGACAAAAACAATAGGTCTTTTCGACCGAAAGTCGAAAAGCCCTAATAACTAGACCTATTTTTGTCTCCAACAAAAAGGAAGGGCTTTTCGACAGCCCTTAAAACCCCTTATTTAAATTTATCATATTTTCTCTCAGAATCTGTATATTCAAAATTAGGAAAATATCATGAGCATATACCCACACGTTAACATTTAAGAAATTAAATGCCCAAAGAAAGACAACTTCAGAATTTTTTATCCAACTATATCGTTTGTTTCCTGAAATAAAAGTTCTAAAAATTCTTATATAAGAAAGTACTCATTTAAGATTCAAGTGTTTTGGTATGCCAAAAGCTCTAATGCTATTCATTCATAGAGCAAAGCGAGATAACTCTTGAATTTTAATTTTAAAAATGTGATAAAGTTATCATTTTCAGGCCCTTAAAACCCCTATAAGGAGTCAAAAAAAGGCCCTTGGACCATGATTTTTAAATTGTACTCTTTATTCTTAACTAATAACTGAAAAGAGTTTGAAAATTGGATGAGTAATTAAAAAGTTATAGGTAACGGGCTGTTTTTAATACTGACCCCTTCAGGTCCCTTATTTTTCGGAATTTTTTTCCTCAGACCTTTTCCAGTCTGCGCATTTAGTCCTTTATTACAAGTACAAAATATAAAAATATTTGCTTGAAAACTCTTTGAGAAAACGTTACATGCGTGAATTCAATTTAACATAGAAACTCCCTTAGACAATTTTCATCGGCTCATAAAACCGGAAGTACTCGATACTATTCAATGAAACTTCGATTATATCTTAATTACGTCTATTTAAACAATATATATCCTAATCATTTATTGAGCACAGCGAGATAACTCTTGAAATTGAATTGTGATAAAGTAAGCATTTTCAGACCCTTAAAACCCCTACAAGGAGTCAAAAAGTGCCCCCTCGGACCATATTTTTCAAATTGTACTCTTTATTCTGAACTATAAACTGAAAAGATTTTGAAAATCAGATAAACAATAAAAAAGTTTTAGCAAAAGGACTGTTTTTAATACTGACCCCTTCAGATCCCTTTTTTTTTAGAATTTTTTTCCCAGGACCTTTTCCGGTCTGCGCATTGGGTCCCTAATTGCAAATACAAAATATAAAAATATTTGCTTGAAAACTCTTTGAGAAAACGTTACATGCGTGAATTCAATTTAACGTGGAAACTCCCATAGACAATTTTCATCGGCTCATAAAACCGGAAGTACTAAATACTATTCAATGAAACTTGAAGTATACCTTAATTACTTCTATTTGAACAATATCTAAACGTCTTATAACATTCCTAAGCTTTTCTGAGTTTTTTATTTTTTCATCCCCCCTTTTCTCAAGTTTGAGGCCTAAAATCTCAAAACTGATAAGAGATAGAAACTCGCCGCAACTTTACTTTTTAAACAACTCGACATGGTTGATCTAACTCTAAAATTATAACGAATTTTCTTTAAAAATAAAAACAATATATTGATTCATTTAATTTCTACTCTTTTGCTTGTGTAAACCGGAAGTACCAGAACCGGAATTCCAAAACCTTACATACTGGTGACATTTAAAAATGCTATAAGACTAATGTTAAGTTATTTCCGAAATCCTTTCCGTTTTAAAAAAATCGCTGACGGAAATTCTGTCGAGAAAAAGAAAAATAATAACTAGACCTATTTTTGTCTCCAACAAAAAGGAAGGGCTTTTCGACAGCCCTTAAAACCCCTTATTTAAATTTATCATATTTTCTCTCAGAATCTGTATATTCAAAATGAGGAAAATATCATGAGCATATACCCACACGTTAACATTTAAGAAATTAAATGCCCAAAGAAAGACAACTTCAGAATTTTTTATCCAGCTATATCGTTTGTTTCCTAAAATAAAAGTTCTAAAAATTCATATATAACAAAGTACTCATTTAAGATTCAAGTGTTTTGGTATGCCTAAAGCTCTAATGCTATTCATTCATTGAGCAAAGCGAGATAACTCTTGAATTTTAATTTTAAAAATGTGATAAAGTTATCATTTTCAGGCCCTTAAAACCCCTATAAGGAGTCAAAAAGTGGCCCTTGGACCATGATTTTTAAATTGTACTCTTTATTCTTAACTAATAACTGAAAAGAGTTTGAAAATTGGATGAGTAATTAAAAAGTTATAGGTAACGGGCTGTTTTTAATACTGACCCCTTCAGGTCCCTTATTTTTCGGAATTTTTTTCCTCAGACCTTTTCCAGTCTGCGCATTTAGTCCTTTATTACAAGTACAAAATATAAAAATATTTGCTTGAAAACTCTTTGAGAAAACGTTACATGCGTGAATTCAATTTAACATAGAAACTCCCTTAGACAATTTTCATCGGCTCATAAAACCGGAAGTACTCGATACTATTCAATGAAACTTCGATTATATCTTAATTACGTCTATTTAAACAATATATATCCTAATCATTTATTGAGCACAGCGAGATAACTCTTGAAATTGAATTGTGATAAAGTAAGCATTTTCAGACCCTTAAAACCCCTACAAGGAGTCAAAAAGTGCCCCCTCGGACCATATTTTTCAAATTGTACTCTTTATTCTGAACTATAAACTGAAAAGATTTTGAAAATCAGATAAACAATAAAAAAGTTTTAGCAAAAGGACTGTTTTTAATACTGACCCCTTCAGATCCCTTTTTTTTTAGAATTTTTTTCCCAGGACCTTTTCCGGTCTGCGCATTGGGTCCCTAATTGCAAATACAAAATATAAAAATATTTGCTTGAAAACTCTTTGAGAAAACGTTACATGCGTGAATTCAATTTAACGTGGAAACTCCCATAGACAATTTTCATCGGCTCATAAAACCGGAAGTACTAAATACTATTCAATGAAACTTGAAGTATACCTTAATTACTTCTATTTGAACAATATCTAAACGTCTTATAACATTCCTAAGCTTTTCTGAGTTTTTTATTTTTTCATCCCCCCTTTTCTCAAGTTTGAGGCCTAAAATCTCAAAACTGATAAGAGATAGAAACTCGCCGCAACTTTACTTTTTAAACAACTCGACATGGTTGATCTAACTCTAAAATTACAACGAATTTTCTTTAAAAATAAAAACAATATATTGATTCATTTAATTTCTACTCTTTTGCTTGTGTAAACCGGAAGTACCAGAACCGGAATTCCAAAACCTTACATACTGGTGACATTTAAAAATGCTATAAGACTAATGTTAAGTTATTTCCGAAATCCTTTCCGTTTTAAAAAAATCGCTGACGGAAATTCTGTCGAGAAAAAGAAAAATAATAATAAAACATCAGAATAACAATAGGTCTTTTCGACCGAAAGTCGAAAAGCCCTAACTAGAACTTTTTTTGTCTTCAACAAAAAGTAAGGGCTTTTCGACAGCCCTAGTTTCCTTTTTTTTTTTTTAAATGTTTAAAATTTTTTGTCTAATCTATTTCCAAATTTTCTGAACACCTTGGTATAACCAGTTGCTTAGTTGCTTCATGGGTAGTGCAGTGTGAGAAGAAAGATAACTCCAGAACTTAACAAGTAGCTACCCATCGAATTTCCAGAAAAATATTTTCAAAAATTCATTTCAAAGTAAGTATTCATTCCTTGGACGCAAAACTTGGTATGCTAAGAGTATTTGTGCTCTACATTCTTAGAGCAAAGCGAGATAACTCTTCCAAAAAATAATTTTGAAATCTAAACAAGTTGTGATCTTTAGACCCTTCAAACCCCTATAAGGAGTCAAAAAGTGGCCCCTCGGACCATAATTCTTATATTGTACTCTTTATTCTAAACTATTAACCGAAAAGATTTTAAAAATTGGATGAATAATAAAAAAGATACAGCTAAAAAGCTGTTTTTAATACTGACCCCTACAGATCCCTTATTTTTCTGAATTTTTTTCCCAAGACCTTTTCCGGTCTGTGCACTTTGTCCCTGATTGCAAATACAAAATATAAAAATATTTGCTTGAAAACTTTTTGAGAAAACGTTACACGCGTGAATTTAATTTAACATAGAAACTCCCATAGACGATTTTCATCGGCTCATAAAACCGGAAGTACTCAATACTTTTCATTGAAACTTTGAATATATCTTAATTACGTCTATCTAAACAATATTTTTGCGTTTTATAACATTAAAAAGCTTTTCTGAGTTTTTTTGTTTTTTCATCCCCCCTTTTCTCAAATTTGAGGCCTAAAATCTCAAAACTGGTAAGAGATAGAAACTCGCCGCCACTAAACTTTTTGTACATATGGATAAGATGAATCTAATTCAAAAATTTAAACGAACCTCTTCAAAAAATAAAAACAATATATTGATTCTTTTAATTTCTAGTATTTTGCTTGTGTAAACCGGAAGTACCGAAACCGGAAGTCCAAAACAAGACATACGCGTGTCATAAACAATTGCTATAAGACTATTTCATCATGGTTTCAATATGTCTTTCCGTTTTCAAAATATCGCTGACGAAAGTTTGTCGAGAATAAGTAAAAATAATAATAAAACCGAACAAAAACAATAGGTCTTTTCGACCGAAAGTCGAAAAGCCCTAATAAAACATCAGAATAACAATAGGTCTTTTCGACCGAAAGTCGAAAAGCCCTAATAATAACTAGACCTATTTTTGTCTCCAACAAAAAGGAAGGGCTTTTCGACAGCCCTTAAAACCCCTTATTCAAATTTATCATATTTTCTCTCAGAATCTGTATATTAAAAATTAGGAAAGTATCATGAGCATAGACCCACATGTTAACATTTAAGAAATTAAATGCCCAAAGAAAGACAACTTCAGAATTTTTTATCCAGCTATATCTTTTGTTACCTGAAATAAAACTTCTAAAAATTCATATATAAGAAAGTACTCATTTAAGATTCAAGAGTTTTGGTATGCCAAAAGCTCTAATGCTAATCATTCATTGAGCAAAGCGAGATAACTCTTGAATTTTAATTTTTTTTAAATGTGATAAAGTTATTATTTTCAGGCCCTTAAAACCCCTAAAAGGAGTCAAAAAGTGGCCCTTTGGACCATAATTTTTAAATTGTACTCTTTATTCTAAACTAATATCTGAAAAGAGTTTGAAAATTGGATGAGTAATAAAAAAGTTATAGCTAAAGGGCTGTTTTTAATACTGACCCCTTCAGGTCCCTTATTTTTCGGATTTTTTTTCCTCATACCTTTTCAGGTCTGCGCATTTAGTCCCTCATTACAAGTACAAAATATAAAAATATTCGCTTAAAAACTGTTTGAGAAAACGTTACATGCGTGAATTCAATTTAACATAGAAACTCCCATAGACAATTTTCATCGGCTCATAAAACCGGAAGTACTCAACACTATTCAACGAAACTTGGAATATATCTTAATTACGTCTATTAACACAATATCTATCCTAATCATTTATTGAGCAAAGAGAGATAACTCTTGAAATTGAATTGTGATAAAGTTATCATTTTCAGACCCTTAAAACCCCTATAAGGAGTCAAAAAGTGCCCCCTCGGACTATATTTTTTAAATTGTACTCTTTATTCTGAACTATAAACCGAAAAGATTTTGAAAATCGGATAAACACTAAAAAAGTTACAGCAAAAGGGCCGTTTTTGATATTGACCCCTTCAGATCCCTTATTTTTTAGAATTTTTTCCCCAGGACCTTTTCCAGTCTGCGCATTAGGTCCTTTATTACAAATACAAAATATAAAATTATTTGCTTGAAAACTGTTTGAGAAAACGTTACATGCGTGAATTCAATTTAACATAGAAACTCCCATAGACAATTTTCATCGGCTCATAAAACCGGAAGTACTCAATACTATTCAATGAAACTTGGAATATATCTTAATTACATCTAAATAAACAATGTATATCCGTCTAAGAACATTCCTGAGCTTTTCTGAGTTTTTTATTTTTTCATCCCCCCTTTTCTCAAGTTTGAGGCCTAAAATCTCAAAACTGATAAGAAATAGAAACTCGCCGCCGCTTTACCTTTTAAACAACTCGACATGGTTGATCTAACTGTAAAATTACAACGTATTTCCATTAAAAATAAAAACAATATATTGATTCATTTAATTTCTACTATTTTGCTTGTGTTAACCGGAAGTACCGGAACCGGAAATCCAAAACCTTACATACTGGTGACATTTAAAAATGCTATAAGACTAATGTATTGTTATTTCTGAAATCCTTTCCGTTTTCAAAAAATCGCTGACGGAAATTCTGTCGAGAAAAAGAATAATAACTAGACCTATTTTTGTCTCCAACAAAAAGGAAGGGCTTTTCGACAGCCCTTAAAACCCTTTATTTAAATTTATCATATTTTCTCTCAGAATCTGTATATTAAAAATTAGGTAAGTATCATGAGCATAGACCCACACGTTAACATTTAAGAAATTAAATGCCCAAAGAAAGACAACTTCTGAATTTTTTATCCAATTATATCGTTTGTTTCCTGAAATAAAAGTTCTAAAAATTCATATATAAGAAAGTACTCATTTAAGATTCAAGAGTTTTGGTATGCCAAAAGCTCTAATGCTAATCATTCATTGAGCAAAGCGAGATAACTCTTGAATTTTAATTTTTTTTTTAAATGTAATAAAGTTATCATTTTCAGGCCCTTTAAACCCCTATAAGGAGTCAAAAAGTGCCCCCTCGGACCATATTTTTTAAATTGTACTCTTTATTCTGAACTATAAACCGAAAAGATTTGGAAAATCGGATAAACAATTAAAAAGTTACAGCTAAAGGACCGTTTTTAATATTGACCCCTTCAGATCCCTTATTTTTTAGAATTTTTTTCCAAGGACCTTTTCCAGTCTGCGCATTAGGTCCCTTATGACAAATACAAAATATAAACATATTTGATTAAAAACTGTTTGAGAAAACGTTACATGCGTGAATTCAATTTAGCATGGAAACTCCCATAGACAATTTTCATCGGCTCATAAAACCGGAAGTACTCAATACTATTCAATGAAACTTCTAATATATCTTAATTACATCTATTTAAACAATATATATCCGTTTCACAACATTCCTAAGCTTTTCTGAGATTTTTATATTTTCATCCCCCCTTTTCTCAAGTTTGAGGCCTAAAATCTCAAAACTGATAAGAGATAGAAACTCGCCGCCGCTTTACTTTTTAAACAACTCGACATG
This sequence comes from Magallana gigas, assembly GCF_963853765.1. Taxonomy (NCBI): domain Eukaryota; kingdom Metazoa; phylum Mollusca; class Bivalvia; order Ostreida; family Ostreidae; genus Magallana; species Magallana gigas. The sequence continues at coordinate 42,392,594 of NC_088861.1, forward strand.
GTTGATCTAACTCTAAATTTACAACGAATTTCCTTTAAAAATAAAAACAATATATTGATTCATTTAATTTCTACTATTTTGCTTGTGTAAACCGGAAGTACCGGAACCGGAAGTCCAAAACCTTACATACTGGTGACATTTAAAAATGCTATAAGACTATTGTGTAGTAATTTCTGAAATCCTTTCCGTTTTCAAAAAATCGCTGACGGAAATTCTGTCGAGAAAAAGAATAATAATAATAATAATAAAACATCAGAATAACAATAGGTCTTTTCGACCGAAAGTCGAAAAGCCCTAATAATAATAATAACTAGAACTTTTTTTTGTCTTCAACAAAAAGTAAGGGCTTTTCGACAGCCCCATTATCCCCTTTTCATTAAATGTTCAAAAAAAATATTCTCTAGTTTATTTCCAAGTGTTCTAAACGCCTTGGTATCCCAAGTTGCTTAGATAGCAACTTATGAGTAGTGCAATGTGAAAAGAAAGATAACTCCAGAACTTTACAGGTAGCTATATTTCTAATTTCCAGAAAAATATTTTCAAAAAATCATATTGAAGTAAGTATTCATTCCCCGGACACCAAATTTGGTATGCCTACAGTATTAATGCTCCTTATTCTTACAACAAAGCGAGACAACTCTTTCTAAAAAAAAAAATTGCAATTTCAACAAGTTCTGATCTTTAGGTCCTTCAAACCCCTTTAAGGACTTAAAAAGTGGCCCCTCGGACCATAAATTGTAAATTGTACTCTTTATTCTAAACAATAAACTGAAAAAAATTTTAAAATCGGATGAAAGGTAAAAAAGTTACAGCTAAAAGGCTGTTTTGCACGTTGGCCCCTGCAGATCCCTAATTTTTTCGAGTTGTCTACCCAAAACTTTTTCAGGTCTGCAGATTGTGTGTGTCATTATAAAGATGAAATATTGTAGCAATTACTTGAAAACCTTTTGAGAAAACGAACCACGCGTGATTTTTGTTTAACATTGAAACTCCCGTGGGTGATTTTCATTGACCTATAAAACCGGAAGTAGTCAATATATTTTATTGAAACTTATAATATATGTTAATTACATCTATGTTAAAAATATTTAGGCGTTAAATAATTTTTTAAAGCTCATTTAAATTTTTTTGCTTTCTCATCCCCCCTTTTCTAAAGTTTAGGACTTTATATCTCAAAAACGGTAAGATATAGAAAGTTGTCTACGCTGACAACTTTGTACAGAAAGACAAGATGCATCTTATTCTAAAAATTGAACATTCTAATATAAAAACTAAACAAAGTATTGCGTTTTAATCAATTTTTACATTTTTCCTTGTAAAAACCGGAAGTACCGGAACCGGAAGTTAAAAACCTTACATTCCATAGATTGATAGATTTGCAGTAAGACCGTCACAAAACTGTATCAATATATCCTCCAGTTTTCAAAAAATCGCTGACAGAAATCTGTCGAGAAAAATAATAATAATAATAATAATAATAAAAGACAAAAACAATAGGTCTTTTCGACCGAAAGTCGAAAAGCCCTAATAATAATAAAACATCAGAATAACAATAGGTCTTTTCGACCGAAAGTCGAAAAGCCCTAATAAAACAGAACAAAAACAATAGGTCTTTTCGACCGAAAGTCGAAAAGCCCTAATAATAAAACATCAGAATAACAATAGGTCTTTTCGACCGAAAGTCGAAAAGCCCTAAAAAGACAAAAACAATAGGTCTTTTCGACCGAAAGTCGAAAAGCCCTAATAAAACAGAAGAATAACAATAGGTCTTTTCGACCGAAAGTCGAAAAGCCCTAATAAACAGAAGAATAACAATAGGTCTTTTCGACCGAAAGTCGAAAAGCCCTAATAACTAGACCTATTTTTGTCTCCAACAAAAAGGAAGGGCTTTTCGACAGCCCTTAAAACCCCTTAATTAAATTTATCATATTTTCTCTCAGAATCTGTATATTAAAAATTAGGAAAATATCATGAGCATATACCTACACGTTAGCATTTAAGAAATTAAATGCCCAAAGAAAGACAACTTCAGAATTTTTTATCCAACTATATCGTTTGTTTCCTGAAATAAAAGTTCTAAAAATTCATATATAAGAAAGTACTCATTTAAGATTCAAGAGTTTTGGTATGCCAAAAGCTCTAATGCTAATCATTCATTGAGCAAAGCGAGATAACTCTTGAATTTTAATTTCTTGGAATGTGATAAAGTTATCATTTTCAGACCCTTAAAACCCCTATAAGGAGTCAAAAAGTGCCCCCTCGGACCATATTTTTTAAATTGTACTCTTTATTCCGAACTATAAACTGAAAAGATTTTGAAAATCGGATAAACAATAAAAAAGTTACAGCTAAAGGGCCGTTTTTGATATTGACCCCTTTAGATCCCTTATCTTTTAGAACTTTTTTCCCAGGACCTTTTCCGGTCTGTGCATTAGGTCCCTTATTGCAAATACAAAATATAAAAATATTTGCTTGAAAACTGTTTGAGAAAACGTTACATGCGTGAATTCAATTTAACATAGAAACTCCCATAGACAATTTTCATCGGCTCATAAAACCGGAAGTACTCAATACTATTCAATGAAACTTGGAATATATCTTAATTACATCTATTTGAACAATATATATCCGTCTAAAAACATTCCTGAGCTTTTCTGAGTTTTTTATTTTTTCATCCCCCCTTTTCTCAAGTTTGAGGCCTAAAATCTCAAAACTGATAAGAGATAGAAACTCGCCGCCGCTTTACTTTTTAAACAACTCGACATGGTTGATCTAACTCTAAAATTACAACGAATTTCCTTTAAAAATAAAAACAATATATTGATTCATTTAATTTCTAGTATTTTCCTTGTGTAAACCGGAAGTACCGGAACCGGAAATCCAAAACCTTACATACTGGTAACATTTAGAAATGCTATAAGAGTAATGTATTGTTATTTCTGAAATCCTTTCCGTTTTCAAAATATCGCTGACGGAAATTCTGTCGAGAAAAAGAATAATAATAATAATAACTAGACCTATTTTTGTCTTCAACAAAAAGGAAGGGCTTTTCGACAGCCCTTAAAACCCCTTATTTAAATTTATCATATTTTCTCTCAGAATCTGTATATTAAAAATTAGGAAAATATCATGAGCATATACCCACACGTTAACATTTAAGAAATTAAATGCCCAAAGAAAGACAACTTCAGAATTTTTATCCAACTGTATCGTTTGTTCCCGGAAATAAAAGTTCTAAAAATTCTTATATAAGAAAGTACTCATTTAAGATTCAAGAGTTTTGGTATGCCAAAAGCTCTAATGCTAATCATTCATTGAGCAAAGCGAGATAACTCTTGAATTTTAATTTTTTAAAATGTGATAAAGTTATCATTTTCAGGCCCTTAAAACCCTTATAAGGAGTCAAAAAGTGGCCCTTTGGACCATGATTTTTCAATTGTACTCTTAATTCTAAACTAATAACTGAAAAGAGTTTGAAAATTGGAGGAGTAATAAAAAAGTTATAGCTAAAGGGCTGTTTTTAATACTGACCCCTTCAGGTCCCTTATTTTTCGGAATTTTTTTCCTCAGACCTTTTCCGGTCTGCGCATTCAGTCCCTCATTACAAGTACAAAATATGAAAATATTTGCTTAAAAACTGTTTGAGAAAACGTTACATGCGTGAATTCAATTTAACATAGAAACTCCCATAGACAATTTTCATCGGCTCATAAAACCGGAAGTACTCGACACTATTCAATGAAACTTGGAATATATCTTAATGACGTCTATTAACACAATATCTATCCTAATCATTTATTGAGCAAAGCGAGATAACTCTTGAAATTGAATTGCGATAAAGTTATCATTTTCAGGCCCTTAAAACCCCTATAAGGAGTCAAAAAGTGCCCCCTCGGACCATATTTTTTAAATTGTATTCTTTATTCTGAACTATAAACCGAAAAGATTTTGAAAATCGGCTAATCAATACAAAAGTTACAGCTAAAGAGCCGTTTTTAATATTGACCCCTTGAGCTCCCTTATTTTTCGGATTTTTTTTCCCAAGACCTTTTCCGGTCTGAGCATTAGGTCCCTTATTGCAAATACAAAATATAAAAATATTTGCTTGAAAACTGTTTGAGAAAACGTTACATGCGTGAATTTAATTTAACATAGAAACTCCCATAGACAATTTTCATCGGCTCATAAAACCGGAAGTACTCAATACTATTCAATGAAACATGGAATATATCTTAATTACATGTATTTGAACAATATCTATCCGTCTTAGGACATTCCTAAGCTTTTCTGAGTTTTTTATTTTTTCATCCCCCCTTTTCTCAAGTTTGAGGCCTAAAATCTCAAAACTGACAAGAGATAGAAACTCGCCGCCGCTTTACTTTTTAAACAACTCGACATGGTTGATCTAACTCTAAAATTACAACGAATTTCCTTTAAAAATAAAAACAATATATTGATTCATTTAATTTCTACTATTTTGCTTGTGTGAACCGAAAGTACCGGAACCAGAAGTCCAAAACTTTACATACTGGTGACATTTGAAAATGCTATAAGACTATTCCATAGTTATTTCTGAAATCCTTTCCGTTTTCAAGAAATCGCTGACGGAAAATCTGTCGAGAAAAAGAAAAATAATAACTAGAACTTTTTTTGTCTTCAACAAAAAGTAAGGGCTTTTCGACAGCCCCAGTTTCCCTTTTTTATTTAAAGTTTTCAAAAAAAAATATCTCTAATCTATTTCCAAATTTTCGAAACGCCTCGGTATAACCAGTTGTTTAAATAGGAATTTATGAGTACTGCAGTGGGAAAAGAAAGATAACTCCAGAATTTAACAAGTAGCTACACCTGTAATTTTCAGAAGAATATTTTCAAAAAATCATTTCAAAGTAAGTATTTATTCCTTGGACGCAAAACTTGGTATGTTTAGAGTATTTGTGCTCTACATTCTTAGAGCAAAGCAAGATAACTCTTCCAAAAAATAATTTTGAAATTTAAAGAAGTTGTGATCTTTAGGCCCTTAAAACCCCTATAAGGAGTCAGAAAGTGGCCCCTCGGACCATATTTTTTAAATTGTACTCATTATTTTAAACTATTAATCGAAAAAATTTTGAAAATTGAATGAATAATAAAAAAGATACAGCTAAAGGGCTGTTTTTAATACTGACACCTACATATCCCCTATTTTTCAAAAGTTCTTTTCCAGGACCTTTTCCGGTCTGTGCATTAGGTCCCTTATTGCAAATATCAAATACAAAAATATTTGCTTCATAACTGTTTGAGAAAACGTTACACGCGTGAATTCAATTTAACATAGAAACTACCATAGACAATTTTCATCGGCTCATAAAACCGGAAGTACTCAATACTATTCAATGAAACTTGAAATATACCTTAATTACTTCTATCCTAATAATATTCAGGCGTCAAATAATTATTTAAAGGTCATTTGAATTTTTTTGTTTTTTCATCCCCCCTTTTCTAAAGTTTAGGACTTAATATCTCAAAAACGTTCCGAGATAGAAAGTTGCCTACGCTTACAATTTTGTACAACTATTTATGATAAAGATAATTCTAAAATTTGATTGCCCTACATTAAAAAATAAACAAAAAACTGAGTTTTTAACAATATTTGCAATTTTCCTTGTAAAAACCGAAAGTACCGGAACCGGAAACTCAAAATAGGACATTTCATAGACTGATACATTTGCTGTAAGACCATTGTAAATTTGGATCAATACAATTTTTAGTTTTAAAGAAATCGCTGACAGAAATCTGTCGCAAATAATAATAATAAAAAAAGACAAAAACAATAGGTCTTTTCGACCGAAAGTCGAAAAGCCCTAATAATAAAACAGAACAAAAACAATAGGTCTTTTCGACCGAAAGTCGAAAAGCCCTAATAAAACAGAAGAATAACAATAGGTCTTTTCGACCGAAAGTCGAAAAGCCCTAATAATAAAACATCAGAATAACAATAGGTCTTTTCGACCGAAAGTCGAAAAGCCCTAACTAGACCTATTTTTGTCTCCAACAAAAAGGAAGGGCTTTTCGACAGCCCTTTAAATCCCTTATTTAAATTTATCATATTTTCTCTCAGAATCTGTATATTCAAAATTAGGAAAATATTATGAGCATATACTCACCCGTTAACATTTATGAAATTAAATGCCCAAAGAAAGACAACTTCAGAATTTTTTATCTAACTATATCGTTGTTTCCTGAAATAAAAGTTCTAAAAATTCATATATAAGAAAGTACTTATTTAAGATTCAAGAGTTTTGGTTTGCCAAAAGCTCTAATGCTAATCATTCATTGAGCAAAGCGAGATAACTCTTGAATTTTAATTTTTTTTAAATGTGAAAAAGTTATCAATTTTTATGCCCTTGAAACCCCTATAAGGAGTCAAAAAGTGGCCCTTTGGACCATGATTTTTAAATTGTACTCTTTTTTCTAAACCAATAACTGAAAAGAGTTTGAAAATTGGATGAGTAATAAAAAAAATTATAGCTAAAGGGCTGTTTTTAATACCAACCCCTTCAGGTCCCTTATTTTTCGGAATTTTTTTCCTAGGACCTTTTCTGGTCTGCGCATTTAGTCCCTCATTACAAGTACAAAATATAAAAATATTTGCTTAAAAACTGTTGAGAAAACGTTACATGCGTGAATTCAATTTAACATAGAAACTCCCATAGACAATTTTCATCGGCTCATGAAACCGGAAGTCCTCGATACTATTCAATGAAACTTTGAATGTATCTTAATAACGTCTATTTAAACAATATATATCCTAATCATTCATTGAGCAAAGCGAGATAACTCTTGAAATTGAATTGTGATAAAGTTATCAGTTTCAGAACCTTAAAACCCCTATAAGGAGTCAAAAAGTGCCCCTCGGACCATATTTTTTAAATTGTACTCTTTATTCTGAACTATAAACCGAAAAGATTTTGAAAATCGGATAAACAATAAAAAAGTTACAGCAAAAGGACAGTTTTAAATACTGACCCCTTCAGATCCCTTATTTTTTAGAATTTTTTTCCCAGGACCTTTTCCGGTCTGCGCAATAGGTCCCTTATTGCAAATACAAAATATAAAAATATTTGCTTGATAACTGTTTGAGAAAACGTTACATGCATGATTTTATTTAACATAGAAACTCCCATAGACAATTTTCATCGGCTCATAAAACCGGAAGTACTCAATACTATTTAATGAAACTTAAAATATATCTTAATTACATCTATTTGAACAATACCTATCCGTCTTAGAACATTCCTAAGCTTTTCTGAGTTTTTTATTCTTTCATCCCCCCTTTTCTCAAGTTTGAGGCTTAAAATCTCAAAACTGATAAGAGATAGAAACTCGCCGCCGCTTTACTTTTTAAACAACTCGACATGGTTGATCTAACTCTAAAATTACAACGAATTTCCTTTAAAAATAAAAACAATATATTGATTCATTTAATTTCTACTATTTTGCTTGTGTGAACCGGAAGTACCGGAACCGGAAATCCAAAACCTTACATACTGGTGACATTTAAAAATGCTATAAGACTATTGTATAGTTATTTCTGAAATCCTTTCCGTTTTAAAAAAATCGCTGACGGAAATTCTGTCGAGAAAAAGAATAATAACTAGAACTTTTTTTGTCTTCAACAAAAAGTAAGGGCTTTTCGACAGCCTTAGTTTCCTTTTTTTTTTTTTAAATGTTTAAAATTTTTTGTCTAATCTATTTCCAAATTTTCTGAACACCTTGGTATAACCAGTTGCTTAGTTGCTTCATGGGTAGTGCAGTGTGAGAAGAAAGATAACTCCAGAACTTAACAAGTAGCTACCCATCGAATTTCCAGAAAAATATTTTCAAAAATTCATTTCAAAGTAAGTATTCATTCCTTGGACGCAAAACTTGGTATGCTAAGAGTATTTGTGCTCTACATTCTTAGAGCAAAGCGAGATAACTCTTCCAAAAAATAATTTTGAAATCTAAACAAGTTGTGATCTTTAGACCCTTCAAACCCCTATAAGGAGTCAAAAAGTGGCCCCTCGGACCATAATTCTTATATTGTACTCTTTATTCTAAACTATTAACCGAAAAGATTTTAAAAATTGGATGAATAATAAAAAAGATACAGCTAAAAAGCTGTTTTTAATACTGACCCCTACAGATCCCTTATTTTTCTGAATTTTTTTCCCAAGACCTTTTCCGGTCTGTGCACTTTGTCCCTGATTGCAAATACAAAATATAAAAATATTTGCTTGAAAACTGTTTGAGAAAACGTTACACGCGTGAATTTAATTTAACATAGAAACTCCCGTAGACGATTTTCATCGGCTCATAAAACCGGAAGTACTCAATACTTTTCATTGAAACTTTGAATATATCTTAATTACGTCTATCTAAACAATATTTTTGCGTTTTATAACATTAAAAAGCTTTTCTGAGTTTTTTTGTTTTTTCATCCCCCCTTTTCTCAAATTTGAGGCCTAAAATCTCAAAACTGGTAAGAGATAGAAACTCGCCGCCACTAAACTTTTTGTACATATGGATAAGATGAATCTAATTCAAAAATTTAAACGAACCTCTTCAAAAAATAAAAACAATATATTGATTCTTTTAATTTCTAGTATTTTGCTTGTGTAAACCGGAAGTACCGAAACCGGAAGTCCAAAACAAGACATACGCGTGTCATAAACAATTGCTATAAGACTATTTCATCATGGTTTCAATATGTCTTTCCGTTTTCAAAAAATCGCTGACGAAAGTTTGTCGAGAATAAGTAAAAATAATAATAAAACAGAACAAAAACAATAGGTCTTTTCGACCGAAAGTCGAAAAGCCCTAATAACTAGACTCTTGTTGCTATAGCAACAAAAAGGTCTTCCGTTCCTCATGTATTAATCTGTTAAGTCCATTTCTCTTGTAAACAGAAAATGGATATAACATATACTGAAAAAGAATTCCAAAGAAATAAAAAAAAACAAAAAGACAAAATGTCAATTTTTGAGTACTTTCTGTGTCGACCGGAAGTTACGCCGGATCATACAGTACATATTAAACATATCTTCATACATTGTTTTGTCTTTCCTCGAGGTTTTGATGTTCAAGTTTTTGTAAGTTATAATATCACTTTGAAAAAAGGTTTTTAGTCTCGGTACCGGAAACGAACAAACGGAAGTGATTTAAGAAATTAAAAGTAGATATTTTAGTACATTTACCTACGGTACGTTTCTGTTCATCAAATTAAGTAAAATATTTAAACAAATCTAAAGTTAAAAAAAAAACTTCTATTCCTTGAGAACCGGAAATGACGTACGACCAAATGAAACCCGTTAAACACATGTTCAATCAAATGTTAATTATACATATAAATTTTGTTTCTTGATCTCTCACAGTTTCTGAGATCTTGTGGGTACTTTGTTTTTTTAAACAGAAGGCTACCTGAGATATTTGAGATGTCTCACCGGAAGTAGAACTTTTTGTTGTTTATTTATAATGTATATATGAACTTTTGTATTTCTATAGCTTAAATGTTACTTCCATGCTAATTAACCAAATATTTTTAAAAAAATCAAAATTGGGTGTACTTCCTGTGACGACCGGAAGTTACGCCGAACAAAACAAACTAATGTGAACCCATGTACATACATAGATCTATCATCCCACAATGTTTGGTTGTTCAAATTGTTACCGTTTTTAAGATCTCGTCGAAATAAGGTTTTTTGTCTTGGGACAGGAAACGGACAGACGGAAGTGCGCATTGTAAATTGTATTAAATATTTCTTGTATACTTGCCTTTTGTACATAATTGTTCATTAAAATAACTTAAAATATCAAAAGAAAACAGTTAAACTTATAAACAGCTTGATTTTTTTTAACTCTTCCTGTGTGGACCGGAAGTGACGGAAGACAAAATGAAACCGGTTAAACATATCTTCAATCAAATGTCTATCATTCATTAAAGTTTCATGATTTGATCATTTATAGTTTCTGAGATCTCGCGGGTACAAAAAGTGTTTTAAAAAAGTTACCTGAGATAATTGAGATATCTCACCGGAAGTAGAATTTTTTTGTTGATATAACATCGCATAGATAACTTATGTATAGAATTATAGTTTTATGTTTATTCTATGGAAAAGAAATTCAATGCGTAAAAATAATTATTTTTGAAGTGCTTCCGGTGACAACCGGAAGTTACGACGAACAAAACAAAATAGTTTAAACACATCTACAACTATAGGTCTATCATCGTACAAAGTTTGGTTGTTCAAGTCTTTACCGTTTTTGAGATCTCGAGGTGACAAGCTTTTTCGTTGCGGGACAGGAAACGGACGACCGGAAATGATTTTTGAAAAAATGAAAAAAACGCCTAAAGATATTATCATTGTCTTTCATTCCAAATAATTTCAAAAAAATCTATCCGGCCATCTCTGAGAAATCTTGTGGACAAAAAAATGAAAAAAAAAATAATAATAATAAAAAACCTTACAATCACTATAAGGTCTTCCGTTGGAAACGGAAGACCTTAATAATAATAATAAAACATCAGAATAACAATAGGTCTTTTCGACCGAAAGTCGAAAAGCCCTAATAATAACTAGACTCTTGTTGCAAAAGCAACAAAAAGGTCTTCCGTTTTGATATACATGTATCAATTTAACTGTAAGACATTGCTTCTCTCAGTATTTCATAACCATTAGACAACAGGACCTAATTGACTATCAATTTGTCTTACTTTGTCAAACAGAAGCAGTAAATCTCTTAAACAACATGAATAGTTTGAACTCTTCCGGTGTGGACCGGAAGTGACGGTTGACAAATTAAAAACGGTTAAACACATCTTCTATCAAATGTCTATCATCCGTGTAAGTTTTGTGTCTTGGTTACTTACAGTTTATGAGACTTCGCTGTCATAATATTTGTTTTAAAAAGACTACCTGAGATATTTGAGATATCTCACCGGAATTAATTTTTTTTGTTTATTAATCATCGGATAGATGACATATGAAAGCGTTTATACCTTTATGTCATTTCAGTGTTAAACAAATAAAATGCGTAAAAACATAATTTTTGAAGTGCTTCCGGTGACGACCGGAAGTTACGACGAACAAAACAAAACAGTTTAAACACATCTACAGCTATAGGTCTATCATCCCTCAAAGTTTGGATGTTCAAGTCTTTATCGTTTCTGAGATCTCATTGTCCATAGCTTTTTATCGCGGGACAGCAAACGGACGACAGGAAGGGAATTTTGAAAAAATGAAAAAAATGCCTAGAGATATTTTCGTTCTCTATCAGTCCTATAAATTTCAAGAAAATCCATCCATGCATCTCTGAAAAATCGAGTTAAACTTTTAAAAAACTTGATTTGTTTGAACTCTTCCTGTGTGGACCGGAAGTGACGGTCGACCAAATAAAAACGGTTAAACACACCTTCTATCAAATGTCTATCATCCCTGTAAGTTTCGTGTCTTGATCACTTACAGTTTCTGAGATCTCGGGGTTCAAACATTTACTTTAAAAAAGGATTCATGAGATATTTGAGATATCTCACCGGAAGTAGAATTTTTATGTTTATTAATCATCGGATAGATGACATATGTAAGCATTTATACTTATATTTCAATTCTCCGAGAAATATATTAAATGCGTAAAAGCATAATTTTTTAAGAGCTTCCGGTGACGACCGGAAGTTACGACGAACAAAACAAAATAGTTTAAACACATCTACAACTATAGGTCTATCATCCCTCAAAGTTTGGATGTTCAAGTCTTTATCGTTTCTGAGATCTCATTGTCCATAGCTTTTTGTCGCGGGACAGGAAACGGACGACAGGAAGGGAATTTTGAAAAAATGAAAAAAACGCCTGGAGATATTATAATTTTCTGTCAGTCCTGAAAATTTCAAGAAAATCCATCTAGCTATCTCTGAGAAATCTTGTGGACAAAAAACGGACAAAAAAAAATAATAATAACTAGACTCTTGTTGCTATAGCAACAAAAAGGTCTTCCGTTCCTCATGTATTAATCTGTACAAAAGTCCATTTCTCTTGTAAACAGAAAGTGGATATAACATATAATGTAAAAGAATTCCAAAGAAAAAAAACCAAAAAGACAAAATGTCAATTTTTGAGTACTTTCTGTGACGACCGGAAGTTACGCCGGATCATACAGAACATAGTAAACATATCTTCATACATTGTTCTGTCTTTCCTCGAAGTTTTGATGTTCAAGTTTTAATTTAAGTTATGATATCTCTTTGAGCAAAGGTTTTTAGTCTCGGTACCGGAAACGAACAAACGGAAGTGATTTTAGAAATTAAAAGTAGATATTTTAGTACATTTACCTACGGTACGTTTCTGTTCATCAAATTAAGTAAAATATTAAAACAAATCTAAAGTTAAAAAAAAACTTCTATTCCTTGAACGCTTCAAATGAGAACCGGAAATGACGTACGACCAAATGAAACCCGTTAAACACATGTTCAATCAAATGTTAATTATACATATAAATTTTGTTTCTTGATCTCTCACAGTTTCTGAGATCTTGTGGGTACTTTGTTTTTTTTAAAAAGAAGGCTACCTGAGATATTTGAGATGTCTCACCGGAAATAGAACTTTTTGTTGTTTATTTATAATGTGTATATGAACTTTTGTATTTCTATAGCTTAAATGTTTCTTCCATGCTAATTAACCAAATATTTTTAAAAAATCAAAATTGGGTGTACTTCCTGTGACGATCGGAAGTTACGCCGGATAAAACAAACTAATGTGAACCCATGTACATACATAGATCTATCATCCCACAATGTTTGGTTGTTCAAATTGTTACCGTTTTTAAAATCTCGTCGAAATAAGGTTTTTTGTCTCGGGACAGGAAACGGACAAACGGAAGTGCGCAGTGTAAATTGCATTAAATATTTCTTGTATACTTGCCTTTTGTACAGAACTGTTAATCAAAAAAACTTAAAATATCAAAAGAAAACCGTTTAAGTTATAAACAGCTTGATTTTTTTTAACTCTTCCTGTGTGGACCGGAAGTGACGGAAGACAAAATAAAACCGGTTAAACATATCTTCATTCAAATGTCTATCATTCATGAAAGTTTCATGATTTGATCATTTATAGTTTCTGAGAACTCGCGGGTACAATATGTGTTTTAAAAAATCTACCTGAGATAATTGAGATATCTCACCGGAAGTAGAATTTTTTTGTTGATATAACATCGCATAGGTAACTTATGTATAGAATTATAGTTTTATGTTTATTCTATGAAAAATAAATTAATGCGTAAAAATAATATTTTTTTTGAAGTGCTTCCGGTGACGACCGGAAGTTACGACGAACAAAAAAAAATAGTTTAAACACATCTACAGCTATAGGTCTATCATCCCACAAAGTTTGGGTGTTCAGAAGTTTACCGTTTTTGAGATCTCGAGGTGACAAGCTTATTCAACGCGGGACAGGAAACGGACGACCGGAAATGAATTTTGAAAAAATGAAAAAAACGCCTAGAGATATTATCATTGTCTTTCATTCCAGAAAATTTCAAAAATATCTATCCAGCCATCTCCGAGAAATCTTGTGGACAAAAAAAGGAAAAAAAAAAATAATAATAATAAAAAACCTTACAATCACTATAAGGTCTTCCGTTGGAAACGGAAGACCTTAACTAGACACTTGTTGCAAAAGCAACAAAAAGGTCTTCCGTTCTGATATACATGTATCAATTTAACTGTAAGACATTGCTTCTCTTACATGCAAAAAAAAAGTTGATATGATAATTATTGTGAATGATATATCCAGACGTTACTTACATGTAAAACAACGAGAATGAAAAAGAAATCAATTTTTTAAGTACTTTCTGTGACGACCAGAAGTAACGCCGATCTAAACAAAAATGTTAACCATTTGTACAATCATAAGTCAATCCTTCCTCAAAGTTTGGTTGTTCACGACTCTGCCAAATCTAAGATCTCTTTGAAACAATATTTTTTGTCTCGGGACCGAAACGGACGAACGAACGTGATTCATAAAAACAAAAGCTGGTATTTCTCGTACATTTGCTTAATGTACATCACTGTTTATCAGGCTAGATGAAATTCCAAGAAAGTCAGCTAAACTTGTTAAAAACAGGATTTGTTTGAACCCTTCCGGTAAGAACCGGAAGTTAAAGTTGACAAAATTAAACCCGTTAAACACATCCCCAATCAAAATTCGATCAAACAATCTATGAAAGATTCGTGTCTCAATCACTTACAATGACGAAAATATTGCGGACATCAAATTTGTAAAAAGAAAAGCTACATAGAGATATTTGAGATATCTCACCGGAAGTAAAATTTATTTGCCAATTTAAAATTATATAGATGACATATGTAAGATTGTATACTGATATTTTCATTTTATATAAAATGAATAAAACAAATTTTTGAAGTGCTTCCGGTGACGACCGGAAGCTAAGCCGAACAAAACAAAATAGTGTATACACATGTACATACATAGGTCTATCATCCCACAAAGTTTGGATGTTCAAATCTTTACCGTTTTTGAGATCTCCAGGAATCAAGGTTTTTTGTCTCGGGACAGGAAACGGACAAACGGAAGTGCTCAATGTAAATTGTAATTTATTTTTTTTTTGCACTTGCCCTTTCTACTTAATTGTTCATCGACTTCACTACAAATATCAAAGGAAAACAGTTAAACTGATAAACAGCTCGATTTGTTTGAACTCTTCCTGTGTGGACCGGAAGTGACGAAAGACAAAACGAAACCGGTTAAACACATCTTCAATCAAATGTCTATCATCCATGAAAGTTTTGTGCTTTGATCGCTTATAGTTTCTGAGATCTCGTTTGTACAAAATGTGTTTCAAAAAAGCTACCTGAGAAATTTGAGATATCTCACCGGAAGTAGAATTTTTTTGTTGAGTTAACATCGCATAGACAATTTATGCATAGATTTATACTTATATATTTATTTTATGGAAAAAGAATCTTATGCGAAAAAGTAGTTATTTTTGAAGTGCTTCCGGTGACGACCGGAAGTTACGACGAACAAAACAAAATAGTGTGAACACATCTACAGCTATGGGTCTATCATCCCACTATGTTTGGATGTTCAAATCTTTACCGTTTTTGAGATCTCGTTGATACAAGCTTTTTCAACGCGGGACAGGAAACGGACAAACGGAAGTGCTCAATCTAAATTGTATTTAATATATCTTGTAATCTTGCCCTTTGTACTTCATTTCTCATCCAGCACACTACAAATATCAATGGAAATAAGTTAAACTGATAAACAGCTCGATTTGTTTGAACTCTTCCTGTGTGGACCGGAAGTGACGGAAGACAAAACGAAACCGGTTAAACACATCTTCAATCAAATGTCTATCATCCATGAAAGTTTTGTGCTTTGATCACTAATAGTTTCTGAGATCTCGTTTGTACAAAATGTGTTTCAAAAAAGCTACCTGAGATATTTGAGATATCTCACCGGAAGTAGAATTTTTTTGTTGAGTTAACATCACATAGATAACCTATGCATAGATTTATACTTATATATCTATTTCATCGAAAATGAATTTTATGCGAAAAAATAGTTATTTTTGAAGTGCTTCCGGTGACGACCGGAAGTTACGACGAACAAAACAAAATAGTTTAAACACATCTACAACTATAGGTCTATCATCCCTCAAAGTTTGGAGGTTCAAGTCTTTATCGTTTTTGAGATCTCGTTGATACAAGCTTTTTCAACGCGGGACAGGAAACGGACGACAGGAAGTGAATTTTGAAAAAATGAAAAAAACGCCTAGAGATATTATCATTTTCTATCAGTCCTAAAAATTTCAAGAAAATCCATCCCGCCATCTCTGAGAAATCTTGTGGACAAAAAAAGGAAAAAAAAAAAAATAATAATAATAAGAAACATTACAATCACTATAAGGTCTTCCGTTGGAAACGGA
The DNA here is from genome assembly GCF_963853765.1 of Magallana gigas. Taxonomy (NCBI): domain Eukaryota; kingdom Metazoa; phylum Mollusca; class Bivalvia; order Ostreida; family Ostreidae; genus Magallana; species Magallana gigas. The sequence continues at coordinate 42,408,554 of NC_088861.1, forward strand.
AGACCTTAACTAGAACTTTTTTTGTCTTCAACAAAAAGTAAGGGCTTTTCGACATCCCCTTTCCCTTTTTTGATTGTAAATGTCAGGTAAAATCGTATCTATTTTTTATTTAAAAATTCTTAACCGCCTAGGTTTAATCAGTTGCCTATTAGAAATATAACCTTATAAATAATGCAATGTCAAAAAAAGATAACTTCAACACTTTAAAAGTAAATATACTTTTAATTTCTAAAAGAATATTTCCAAAAAACCATAAAAAAGTAAGCATTCCTTTCTCAAATAGAAACGTGGTATGACTAGAGTATTAATGTTCTACGTTCATTGAGCAAAGCGAGATAACTCTTTCTAAATCACTTTTTCAACTTTTAGAAAGTTGCAATATTCACACCCTTAATACTCCTATAAGAAGTCAAAAAATGGCCCTACGGACCATACTTTTTAGATTGTACTCTTTACTCAAAACTTAAAACCGAAAAGATTTTAAAAATCGGATGAAAAATAAAAAAGATACAGCTAAAGCGTTGTTTTTAGCTTTGACCCCTCTAGATCCCTTATCTTTCAAAAATTTTATCTCAAAATATTTTGAAGTCTGCAAATTAGGTCCCTCAATATGAATATTAAATGTGGAAATATTTACTTGAAAACTGTTTGAGAAAAAGTGGCACGCATGAATTCAGTTTAACATTTAAACACCCATAGACGACTTTTTATCAACTTGTAAAACCGGAAGTTCTCAATGGTTTCAAACGAAACTTTAAATGTATGATTATTATGACAGTTTTAACATTTTCCATTCCTCATTTAAAACATTTGGTGGTTATTTCAATTTTCAGTTTTTTCATCCCCCCTTTTTTCATAGTTTGAAGTCTAATATCTCAAAAACAGCAAGAGATAGAAAAAAGTTGTTGCTTACGATTTTGTATATCATACTAGGAAGTATCTAAATCCAAAATTTCTTAGTTAATTATAAAAAAATAAAAAAGATACAAAGGTCCTTTTAGTATTTTGTTTTTTGCATGTGTAAACCGGAAGTATATAGACCGGAAGTCCAAAAAAGGACATACGGGAGAACTTAACAATTGCTAAAAGAAGCCAACATTAAATTTTGATTTTTCTATTCCGTTTTCAAAAAATCCATGACGAAACTTTGTCGAGAAGAATAATAATAATAAAACAGAACGAAAACAATAGGTCTTTTCGACCGAAAGTCGAAAAGCCCTAATAATAATAACTAGACTCTTGTTGCTATAGCAACAAAAAGGTCTTCCGTTCCTCATGTATAAATCTGTACAAAAGATCCATTTCTCTTGTAAACAGAAAATGGATATTATTTATACTAAAAAGGAATTCCCAAGAAATGAACAAAACAAAAAGACAAAACGTCATTTTTGAGTACTTTCTGTGACGACCGGAAGTTACGCCGGATCATACAAAACATAGTAAACATATCTTCATACATTGTCTTGTATTTCCTCAAATTTTGGATGTTCAAGTTTTTGTTAGTTATAATATCTCGTTGAGAAATGGTTTTTGTCTCGGGACCGGAAAGGAACGAACGGAAGTGATTAAGAAATTGAAAATACGTATTTTAGTACATTTACCTATGATAAGTTATTGTTCGTCACATTGAGAAAATGCTAAAAAAAATTCTAATTAAAAAAAAACAACAACCTTTTATTGCTTGAACACTTCGAGTGAAAACCGGAAGTGACGTACGACCAAATGGAACCCGTTAAACACATGTTCATTCAAATGTCCATTATCCATACAAGTTTTGTGTCTTGATCTCTCAAAGTTTCTGAGATCTAGGGGGTAGTTTGTTTTTTAAAAAGAAGGCTACCTGAGATATTTGAGATGTCTCAACGGAAGTAGAACTTTTTTGGGTTTTTTTACGATCTGTGGATGACTTCCTGTATTTTTATAACTAAAAAGTTACTTCCATGCTAAATAACCAACATATTTTGAAAAAATCCGAACTTGGTGTACTTCCTGTGACGACCGGAAGTTACGCCGGATAAAACAAAATAGTGTTAACACGTGTCCATACACAGGTCTTTAATCCTACAAAGTTTGGTTGTTGAAGTCGTTACCGTTTTTGAGATCTCGTCGATATAAGGTTTTTTGTCTCAAGACAGGAAACGGACAAACGGAAGTGCTTAATGAAATTTAATTTTTTTTATATTTTGTTATTTTCCTATTTTACATTATTATTCATCGAAGTAGCTAAAACTATCAAATAAAAACAGTTTTATGGATAAACAGTTTGATTTGTTTGAACTCTTCCGCTGTGGACCGGAAGTGACGGAAGACAAAATGAAACTGTTTAAACACATCTTCAATCAAATGTCTATGATTAGTGAAAGTTTCGTGTCTTAATCACGTACAGTACCTGAGAACTTGCGGGTACAAAATATGTTTTAAAAAAGCTTCCTGAGATAATCGAGATATCTCACCGGAAGTAGATTTTTTTTGTTTATTTAACATTGTATGGATGACATATGTAAGGATCTATACTAATATCTTTATTCTATGGGAAATAAATTAGATATGTAAAAACAAAATTTTTTGAAGTGCTTCCGGTGACGACCGGAAGTTACGCCGAACAAAACAAAAATGTTTAAACACATCTACAACTATAGGTCTATCATCCCACAAAGTTTGGATGTTCAAGTCTTTACCGTTTCTGAGATCTCGTTGGTACAAGCTTTTTCAACGTGGGACAGGAAACGGACGACCGGAAACGATTTTTGATAAAATGAAAAAAACGCCTCGAGATATTGTCATTTTATTCCATTCCAGAAAATTTCACATAAATCTATCCAGTCATCTCTGAGAAATCTTGTGGACAAAAACTGGGAAAAAAATAATAATAATAACTAGACTCTTGTTGCTATAGCAACAAAAAGGTCTTCCGTTCCTCATGTATTAATCTGCACAAGAAATCCAGTTATCTTGAAAACAGAAAATGAATATAATATATATAAGTTTTGTGTCTTGATCTATCATAGTTTCTGAGATCTTATTTATTCTTTGTTTTTAAAAAAGACGGCTATCTGAGATATATGAGATGTCTCACCGGAAGTAGAACTTTTTTTTACCATGTGTAGATGACTTTTTGTATTTCTATAGCTAAAATGTTACTTCAATGCTACATGTAAATAACCAAAATATTTTTAAAATTATCAAAATTGGGTGTACATCCTATGAAGACCGGAAGTTACGCCGGATGAAATAAAATAGTGTTAACACGTGTCCATACACAGGTCTATAATCCTACAAAGTTTGGTTGTTGAAGTCGTTAACGTTTTTGAGATCTCGTAAATATAAGGTTTTTTGTCTCGGGACAGGAAACGGACAAACGGAAGTGCCTAATGAAATTTAAATTTTTTATATCTTGTTACTTTCCTATTTTACATTATTATTCATCGAAGTAGCTAAAACTATCAAATTAAATCAGTTTAACGGATAAACAGTTTGATTTGTTTGAACTCTTCCGCTGTGGACCGGAAGTGACGGAAGACAAAATGAAACTGTTTAAACACATCTTCAATCAAATGTCTATGTTTAGTAAAAGTTTCGTGTCTTGATCACGTACAGTACCTGAGAACTTGCGGGTACAAAATATGTTTTAAAAAAGCTTCCTGAGATAATCGAGATATCTCACCGGAAGTAGAATTTTTTTGTTTATTCAACATTGTATAGATGACATATGTAAGGATCTATACTAATATCTTTATTCTATGAAAAATAAATTAAATACGTAAAAACAAAAAAATTTGAAGAGCTTCCAGTAACGACCGGAAGTTACGCCGAACAAAACAAAAATGTTTAAACACATCTACAACTATAGGTCTATCATCCCTCAAAGTTTGGATGTTCAAATCTTTATCGTTTCTGAGATCTCGATGTGACAAGCTTTTTGTCGCGGGACAGGAAACGGACGACAGGAAATGAATTTTAAAAAAATGAAAAAATCGCCTAGAGATATGATCATTTTCTATCAATCCTAAAAATTTCAAGTAAATCTATCCAGCCATCTCTGAGATATTTTGTGGACAAAAACTGGGAAAAAAATAATAATAATAACTAGACTCTTGTTGCTATAGCAACAAAAAGGTCTTCCGTTCCTCATGTATTAATCTGCACAAAAATTCCAGTTATCTTGTAAACAGAAAATGGATATAATATATATATAAGTTTTGTGTCTTGATCTATCACAGTTTCTGAGATCTGACTATCTGAGATATATGAGATGTCTCACCGGAAGTAGAACTTTTTTTCACCAGGTGTAGATGACTTTTTGTATTTCTATAGCTAAACTGTTACTTCAATGCTAAATAACCAAAATATTTTTAAAAATATCAAAATTGGAGTACTTCCTGTGACGACCGGAAGTTACGCCGGATTAAACAAAATAGTGTTAACACATGTAGATACATAGGTCTATCATCCCACAAAGTTTGGTTGTTCAAGTCGTTCCCGTTTTTGAGATCTCGTCGAAATAAGATTGTTGGTCTCTGGACAGGAAACGGGCAAACGGAAGTGTTCAATGTAAATTGTATTAAATATTTCTTGTATACTTGCCTTTTGTACATTATTTTTCATTTATCTAACTAAAATATGAAAGGAAAATAGTTAAACTAATAAACAGCTCGATTTGTTTGACCTCTTCCGGTGTGGACCGGAAGTGACGGAAGACAAAATGAAACCGGTTAAACACATCTTCAATCAAATGTCTATCATCCATGAAAGTTTCGTGTCTTGATCACTTATAGTTTCTGAGATCTCGCGGGTACAAAATATGTTTTAAAAAACCTACCTGAGATGATTGAGATGTCTCACCGGAAGTAGAATTTTTTTGTTGATTTAACATCGCATAGATGACATATGTAAGGATCTATACTAATATCTTTATTTTACGGAAAATTAATTAAATACGTAAAAACAAAAAAAATTCAAGAGCTTCCGGTGACGACCGGAAGTTACGCCGAACAAAACAAAAATGTTTAAACACATCTACAACTATAGGTCTATCATCCCACAAAGTTTGGATGTTCAAGTCTTTACCGTTTCTGAGATCTCGTTGGTACAAGCTTTTTCAACGCGGGACAGGAAACGGACGACCGGAAACGATTTTTGACAAAATGAAAAAAACGCCTCGAGATATTGTCATTTTCTTTCATTCCAGAAATGTTCACATAAATCTATCCAGTCATCTCTGAGAAATCTTGTGGACAAAAACTGGGAAAAAAATAATAATAATAAAAAACCTTACAATCACTATAAGGTCTTCCGTTGGAAACGGAAGACCTTAATAACTAGACTCTTGTTGCTATAGCAACAAAAAGGTCTTCCGTTCCTCATGTATTAATCTGCACAAGAAATCCAGTTATCTTGTAAACAGAAAATGAATATAATATATAGAAGTTTTGTGTCTTGATCTATCATAGTTCTGAGATCTTATTTATTCTTTGTTTTTAAAAAAGAAGGCTATCTGAGATATATGAGATGTCTCACCGGAAGAGGAACTTTTTTTTACCATGTGTAGATGACTTTTTGTATTTCTATAGCTAAAATGTTACTTCAATGCTAAATAACCAAAATATTTTTAAAAATATCAAAATTGGGTGTACTTCCTGTGAAGACCGGAAGTTACGCCGGATGAAATAAAATAGTGTTAACACGTGTCCATACATCGGTCTATAATCCTACAAAGTTTGGTTGTTGAAGCCATTACCGTTTTTGAGATCTCGTCGATATAAGGTTTTTTGTCTCGGGACAGGAAACGGACAAACGGAAGTGCCTAATGAAATTTAAATTTTTTATATCTTGTTACTTTCCTATTTTACATTATTATTCAACGAAGTAGCTAAAACTATCAAATTAAAACAGTTTAACGGATAAACAGTTTGATTTGTTTGAACTCTTCCGCTGTGGACCGGAAGTGACGGAAGACAAAATAAAACTGTTTAAACACATCTTCAATCAAATGTCTATGTTTAGTAAAAGTTTCGTGTCTTGATCACGTACAGTACCTGAGAACTTGCGGGTACAAAATATGTTTTAAAAAAGCTTCCTGAGATAATCGAGATATCTCACCGGAAGTAGAATTTTTTTGTTTATTCAACATTGTAAAGATGACATATGTAAGGATCTATACTAATATCTTTATTCTATGGAAAATAAATTAAATACGTAAAAACAAAAAAATTTGAAGAGCTTCCGGTAACGACCGGAAGTTACGCCAAACAAAACAAAAATGTTTAAACACATCTACAACTATAGGTCTATCATCCCTCAAAGTTTGGATGTTCAAATCTTTATCGTTTCAGAGATCTCGATGTGACAAGCTTTTTGTCGCGGGACAGGAAACGGACGACAGGAAATGAATTTTCAAAAAATGAAAAAATCGCCTAGAGATATGATCATTTTCTATCAATCCTGAAAATTTCAAGTAAATCTATCCAGCCATCTTTGAGATATCTTGTGGACAAAAACTGGGAAAAAAATAATAATAATAACTAGACTCTTGTTGCTATAGCAACAAAAAGGTCTTCCGTTTCTTATGTATTAATCTGTACAAAAAGTCCATTTCTCTTGTAAACAGAAAATGGATATAACATATACTGTAAAGGAATTCCAAAGAAATAAAAAAAAACAAAAGACAAAATGTCAATTTTTGAGTACTATCTGTGACGACCGGAAGTTACGCCGGATCATTTAGAACATAGTGAACATACATTCATACATTGTTTTGTCTTTTCTCGAAGTTTTGATGTTCAAGTTTTTGTAAGTTATAATATCTCTTTGAAAAAAGGTTTTTAGTCTCGGTACCGGAAACGAACAAACGGAAGTGATTTAAGAAATTAAAAGAAGATGTTTTAGTACATTTACCTACGGTAAGTTTATATTAAAACAATATTAAAACATTAAAAAATAATAAAACAATATACAACTTCATAACATTGAGTAAAATGTTAAAAAGATTCTAATGTTAAAAAAAAACAAAAAACCTTTTATTGCTTGAACACTTCGAGTGAGCACCGGAAGTGTCGTACGACCAAATGGAACCCGTTCAACACATGTTCATTCAAATGTCCATTATCCATAAAAGTTTTGTGTCTTGATCTCTCACTGTTTCTGAGATCTTGGGGGTAGTTTGTTTTTTTAAAAGAAGGCTACCTGAGATATTTGAGATGTCTCACCGGTAGAAGAACTTTTTTGTTATTTTTACCATGTGTGGATGACCTCCTGTATTTCTATACCTAAAATGTTACTTCCATGCTTAATAACCAACATATTTTTAAAAAATCAGAATTTGGTGTACTTCCTGTGACGACCGGAAGTTACGCCGGTTAAAACAAAATAGTGTTAACACGTGTCCATACACAGGTCTATAATCCTACAAAGTTTGGTTGTTGAAGCCATTACCGTTTTTGAGATCTCGTCGATATAAGGTTTTTTGTCTCGGGACAGGAAACGGACAAACGGAAGTGCTTAATGAAATTTAAATTTTTTATATCTTGTTACTTTCCTATTTTACATTATTATTCAACGAAGTAGCAAAAACTATCAAATTAAAACAGTTTAACGGATAAACAGTTTGATTTGTTTGAACTCTTCCGCTGTGGACCGGAAGTGACGGAAGACAAAATAAAACTGTTTAAACACATCTTCAATCAAATGTCTATGATTAGTGAAAGTTTTGTGTCTTGATCACGTACAGTACCTGAGAACTTGCGGGTACAAAATATGTTTTAAAAAAGCTTCCTGAGATAATCGAGATATCTCACCGGAAGTAGAACTTTTTTGTTTATTTAACATTGCATAGATGATATATCTATAGAGGATCTATACTAATATTTTTATTCTATGGAAAAGAAATTAAATACGTAAAAACAAAAATTTTTGAAGAGCTTCCGGTGACGACCGGAAGTTACGACGAACAAAACAAAAGTGTTTAAACACATCTACAACTATAGGTCTATCATCCCTCAAAGTTTGGATGTTCAAATCTTTATCGTTTCTGAGATCTCGATGTGACAAGCTTTTTGTCGCGGGACAGGAAACAGACGACAGGAAGTCGATTTTGAAAAAATGAAAAAAACGCCTCGAGATACGATCATTTTCTATCACTCCTGAAAACCTGAAGTAAATCGATCCAGCCATCTCTGAGATATCTTGTGGACAAAAAATGGGAAAAAAATAATAATAAAAAACATTACAATCTCTATAAGGTCTTCCGTTGGAAACGGAAGACCTTAAAAAAGGTCTTCCGTTCCTCATGTATTAATTTGCACAAAAAATCCAGTTATCTTGTAAACAGAAAATGGATATAATATATATAAGCTTTGTGTCTTGATCTATCACAGTTTCTGAGATCTTATTTATACTTTGTTTTTAAAAAAGAAGGCTATCTGAGATATATGAGATGTCTCACCGGAAGTAGAACTTTTTTTTACCATGTGTAGATGACTTTTTGTATTTCTATAGCTAAAATGTTACTTATACGCTAAATAACCAAAATATTTTTTAAAAAGTCAAAATTGGGTGTACTTCCTGTGAAGACCGGAAGTTACGCCGGATAAAACAAAATAGTGTTAACACATGTACATACATAGGTCTATCATCCCACAAAGTTTGGTTGTTCAAGTCGTTACTGTTTTTGAGATCTCGTCGAAATAAGGTTTATGGTTTCTGGACAGGAAACGGGCAAACGGAAGTGTTCAATCTGAATTGTATTCAATATTTCTTGTATACTTGCCATTTGTACATTATTTTTCATTTATCTAACTAAAAAATATCAAAGGAAAACAGTGAAACTGATAAACAGCTCGATTTTTTTAACTCTTCCGGTATGGACCGGAAGTGACGGAAGACAAAATGAAACCGATTAAACACATCTTCAATCAAATGTCTATCATCCATAAAAGTTTCGTGTCTTGATCGCTTATAGTTTCCGAGATCTCGCGGGTACAAATTGTGTTTTTAAAAAGCTACCTGAGATAATTGAGATATCTCACCGGAAGTAGAATTTTTTTGTTGATATAACATCGCATAGGTAACTTATGTAGAGAATTATAGTTTTATGTTTATTCTATGGAAAAGAAATTTAATGCGTAGAAATAATAATTTTTGAAGTGCTTCCGGTGACGACAGGAAGTTACGACGAACAAAAATAAATAGTTTAAACACATCTACAGCTTTAGGTCTATCATCCCACAAAGTTTGGGTGTTCAAAACTTTACCGTTTTTGAGATCTCGAGGTGACAAGCTTTTTCAACGCGGGACAGGAAACGCACGACCGGAAATGAATTTTGAAAAAATGAAAAAAACGCCTAGAGATACTATCATTGTCTTTCATTCCAGAAAATTTCAAAAATATCTATCCAGCCATCTCCGAGAAATCTTGTGGACAAAAAAAGGAAAAAAAAAATAATAATAATAAAAAACCTTACAATCACTATAAGGTCTTCCGTTGGAAACGGAAGACCTTAATAACTAGACACTTGTTGCAAAAGCAACAAAAAGGTCTTCCGTTTTGATATACATGTATCAATTTAACTGTGAGACATTGCTTCTCTCACATAGAAAAAAAGTAGATATGATAATTATTGTGAATGATATATCCAGACGTTACTTACATGTAAAACGACGAGAATGAAAAGAAAACCAATTTTTGAAGTACTTTCTGTGACGACCGGAAGCAACGCCGATCTAAACAAAAATGTTAACCATTTGTATAATCATAAATTAATATTTCCTCAAAGGTTGGTTGTTCACGTCTCTGCCAAATCTAAGATCTCTTTGAAACAATATTTTTTGTCTCGGGACCGGAAACAGACAAACGGTAGTGATTAATAAAAACATAAGCTGGTATTTCTCGTACATTTGCTAAGCGTACATCACTGTTTATCAAGCTAGATGAAACACCTGAGAAAGTCAGTTAAACTTGTTAAAAACATGATTTGTTGAACCCTTCCAGTAAGAACTGGAAGTGACAGTTGGCAAAATTAGAGTCGTTAAACACATCCCCAATCAAATTTCTATCAATCATGAGAGCTTCGTGTCTCAATCACTTACAGTGACAAAAATCTCGCGGACATCAAATTTGTAAAAAGGAAAGCTACAGAGATATATTTGAGATATCTCACCGGAAGTAAAATTTATTTGCTAATTTTACATTGTATAGATAACATATGTAAGATTATATACTGATATTTTCATTTTATGTAAAATGAATAAAATATGAAAAAACCCCAAATTTTTGAAGTGCTTCCGGTGACGACCGGATGTTACGCCGAACATTACAATATAGTGTAAACACATGCACATACATACTTCTATCATCCCACAAAGTTTAATTGATCAGGTCGTCACCGTTTTTGAGATCTCTAGGAATCAAGGTTTTTTGTCTCGGGACAGGAAACGGACAAACGGAAGTGTTCGATGAAAATGAAAGTAAGTATTTCTTAACCATTACACAACAGGACTTAATTGGCTATCAATTTTTCTTACATTGTCAAACAAAAACAGTTTAACTCTTTACCAACTTGAATTGTTTGAACTCTTCCGGTGTGGACCGGAAGTGATGGTTCACAAAATGAGAGCGGTTAAACACATCTTCTATCAAATGTCTATCATCCGTGTAAGTTTCGTGTCTTGGTCACTTACAGTTTATGAGATCTCGCTGTCATAATATTTGTTTTAAAAAGACTACCTGAGATATTTGAGATATCTCACCGGAAGCAATTTTTTTTGTTTATTAATCATCGGATAGATGACATATGAAAGCGCTTATACTTATATTTCAATTCTGTGTTAAACAAATAAAATGCGTAAAAACATAATTTTTGAAGTGCTTCCGGTGACGACCGGAAGTTACGCCGAACAAAACAAAATAGTGTATACATATGTACATACATAGGTCTATCATCCCAAAAAGTTTGATTGTTCAAGTCGTCACCGTTTTTGAGATCTCTAGGAATCAAGGTTTTTTGTCTCGGGACAGGAAACGGACAAACGGAAGTGTTCGATGAAAATGAAAGTTAGTGTTTGTTAACCATTACACAACAGAACTTTATTGACTATGAATTTGTCTTACTTTGTCAAACAAAAACAGTAAATCTCTTAAACAATTGGATTGTTTGAACTCTTCCGGTGTGGACCGGAAGTGACGGTTCACAAAATGACATCTTCTATCAAATGTCTATCATCCATGTAAGTTTCGTGTCTTGGTCACTTACAGTTTATGAGATTTCGCTGTCATAATATTTGTTTTAAAAAGACTACCTGAGATATTTGAGATATCTCACCGGAAGTAATTTTTTTTTGTTTATCAATCATCGGATAGATGACATATGAAAGCGTTTATACTTATATTTCAATTCTGTGCTAAACAAATAAAATGCGTAAAAACATAATTTTTGAAGTCGTCACCGTTTTTGAGATCTCTAAGAATCAAGGTTTATTGTCTCGGGACAGGAAACGGACAAACGGAAGTGTTCGATGAAAATGAAAGTTAGTGTTTGTTAACCATTACACAACAGAACTTTATTGACTATGAATTTGTCTTACATTGTCAAACAAAAACAGTAAATCTCTTAAACAACATGAATTGTTTGAAACGGACGACAGGAAGGGAATTTTGAAAAAATGAAAAAAATGCCTAGAGATATTTTCGTTCTCTATCAGTCCTATAAATTTCAAGAAAATCCATCCATGCATCTCTGAAAAATCGAGTTAAACTTTTAAAAAACTTGATTTGTTTGAACTCTTCCTGTGTGGACCGGAAGTGACGGTCGACCAAATAAAAACGGTTAAACACATCTTCTATCAAATGTCTATCATCCCTGTAAGTTTCGTGTTTTGATCACTTACAGTTTCTGAGATCTCGGGGTTCAAACATTTACTTTAAAAAAGGCTTCATGAGATATTTGAGATATCTCACCGGAAGTAGAATTTTTATGTTTATTAATTATCGGATAGATGACATATGTAAGCATTTATACTTATATTTCAATTCTCCGAGAAATATATTAAATGCGTAAAAGCATAATTTTTGAAGAGCTTCCGGTGACGACCGGAAGTTACGACGAACAAAACAAAATAGTTTAAACACATCTACAACTATAGGTCTATCATCCCTCAAAGTTTGGATGTTCAAGTCTTTATCGTTTCTGAGATCTCATTGTCCATAGCTTTTTGTCGCGGGACAGGAAACGGACGACAGGAAGGGAATTTTGAAAAAATGAAAAAAACGCCTAGAGATATTATCGTTCTCTATCAGTCCTATAAATTTCAAGAAAATCCACCCATGCATCTCTGAAAAATCGAGTTAAACTTTTAAAAAACTTGATTTGTTTGAACTCTTCCTGTGTGGACCGGAAGTGACGGTCGACCAAATAAAAACGGTTAAACACATCTTCTATCAAATGTCTATCATCCCTGTAAGTTTCGTGTTTTGATCACTTACAGTTTCTGAGATCTCGGGGTTCAAACATTTACTTTAAAAAAGGCTTCATGAGATATTTGAGATATCTCACCGGAAGTAGAATTTTTATGTTTATTAATCATCGGATAGATGACATATGTAAGCATTTATACTTATATTTCAATTCTCCGAGAAATATATTAAATGCGTAAAAGCATAATTTTTGAAGAGCTTCCGGTGACGACCGGAAGTTACGACGAACAAAACAAAATAGTTTAAACACATCTACAACTATAGGTCTATCATCCCTCAAAGTTTGGATGTTCAAGTCTTTATCGTTTCTGAGATCTCATTGTCCATAGCTTTTTGTCGCGGGACAGGAAACGGACGACAGGAAGTGAATTTTGACAAAATGAAAAAAACGCCTAGAGATATTATCATTTTCTATCAGTCCTGAAAATTTCAAGAAAATCTATCCAGCCATCTCTGAGAAATCTTGTGGACAAAAAAGGGGAAAAAAATAATAATAACTAGACTCTTGTTGCTATAGCAACAAAAAGGTCTTCCGTTCCTCATGTGTTAATCTGCACAAGAAATCCAGTTATCATGTAAACAGAAAATGAATATAATATATATAAGTTTTGTGTCTTGATCTATCATAGTTCTGAGATCTTATTTATTCTTTGTTTTTAAAAAAGAAGGCTATCTGAGATATATGAGATGTCTCACCGGAAGTAGAACTTTTTTTTACCATGTGTAGATGACTTTTTGTATTTCTATAGCTAAATGTTACTTCAATGCTAAATAACAAAAATATTTTTAAAAAATCAAAATTGGGTGTACTTCCTGTGAAGACCGGAAGTTACGCCGGATGAAATAAAATAGTGTTAACCCGTGTCCATACATAGGTCTATAATGCTACAAAGTTTGGTTGTTGAAGCCGTTACCGTTTTTGAGATCTCGTCGATATAAGGTTTTTTGTCTCGGGACAGGAAACGGACAAACGGAAGTGCTTAATGAAATTTAAATTTTTTCTATCTTGTTACTTTCCTCTTTTACATTATTATTCACCGAAGTAGCTAAAACTATCAAATAAAAACAGTTTAACGGATAAACAGTTTGATTTGTTTGAACTCTTCCGCTGTGGACCGGAAGTGACGGAAGACAAAATGAAACTGTTTAAACACATCTTCAATCAAATGTCTATGTTTAGTTAAAGTTTCGTGTCTTGATCACGTACAGTACCTGAGAACTTGCGGGTTCAAAATATGTTTTAAAAAAGCTTCCTGAGATAATCGAGATATCTCACCGGAAGTAGAATTTTTTTTTTATTCAACATTGTATAGATGTCATATGTAAGGATCTATAGTAATATCTTTATTCTATGGAAAATAAATTAAATACGTAAAAACAAAAAAATTTGAAGAGCTTCCGGTGACGACCGGAAGTTACACCGAACAAAACAAAAATGTTTAAACACATCTACAACTATAGGTCTATCATCCCTCAAAGTTTGGATGTTCAAATCTTTATCGTTTCTGAGATCTCGATGTGACAAGCTTTTTGTCGCGGGACAGGAAACGGACGACAGGAAATGAATTTTCAAAAAATGAAAAAATCGCCTAGAGATATGATCATTTTCTATCAATCCTGATAATTTCAAGTAAATCTATCCAGCCATCTTTGAGATATCTTGTGGACAAAAACTGGGAAAAAAATAATAATAACTAGACTCTTGTTGCTATAGCAACAAAAAGGTCTTCCGTTCCTCATGTATTAATCTGCACAAGAAATCCAGTTATCTTGTAAACAGAAAATGAATATAATATATAGAAGATTTGTGTCCTGATCTATCATAGTTCTGAGATCTTATTTATTCTTTGTTTTTAAAAAAGAAGGCTATCTGAGATATATGAGATGTCTACCGGAAGTAGAACTTTTTTTTACCATGTGTAGATGACTTTTTGTATTTCTATAGCTAAAATGTTACTTCAATGCTAAATAACCAAAATATTTTTAAAAATATCAAAATTGGGTGTACTTCCTGTGAAGACCGGAAGTTACGCCAGATGAAATAAAATAGTGTTAACACGTGTCCATACATCGGTCTATAATCCTACAAAGTTTTTGTTGTTGAAGCCATTACCGTTTTTGAGATCTCGTCGATATAAGGTTTTTTGTCTCGGGACAGGAAACGGACAAACGGAAGTGCTTAATGAAATTTAAATTTTTTATATCTTGTTACTTTCCTATTTTACATTATTATTCAACGAAGTAGCAAAAACTATCAAATTAAAACAGTTTAACGGATAAACAGTTTGATTTGTTTGAACTCTTCCGCTGTGGACCGGAAGTGACGGAAGACAAAATAAAACTGTTTAAACACATCTTCAATCAAATGTCTATGTTTAGTAAAAGTTTCGTGTCTTGATCACGTACAGTACCTGAGAACTTGCGGGTACAAAATATGTTTTAAAAAAGCTTCCTGAGATAATCGAGATATCTCACCGGAAGTAGAATTTTTTTGTTTATTCAACATTGTAAAGATGACATATGTAAGGATCTATACTAATATCTTTATTCTATGGAAAATAAATTAAATACGTAAAAACAAAAAAATTTGAAGAGCTTCCGGTAACGACCGGAAGTTACGCCGAACAAAACAAAAATGTTTAAACACATCTACAACTATAGGTCTATCATCCCTCAAAGTTTGGATGTTCAAATCTTTATCGTTTCTGAGATCTCGATGTGACAAGCTTTTTGTCGCGGGACAGGAAACGGACGACAGGAAATGAATTTTCAAAAAATGAAAAAATCGCCTAGAGATATGATCATTTTCTATCAATCCTGAAAATTTCAAGTAAATCTATCCAGCCATCTTTGAGATATCTTGTGGACAAAAACTGGGAAAAAAATAATAATAATAACTAGACTCTTGTTGCTATAGCAACAAAAAGGTCTTCCGTTCCTCATGTATTAATCTGCACAAAAAATCCAGTTATCTTGTAAACAGAAAAATGGATATAATATATATAAGCTTTGTGTCTTGACCTATCACAGTTTCTGAGATCTTATTTATACTTTGTTTTTTAAAAAAGAAGGCTATCTGAGATATATGAGATGTCTCACCGGAAGTAGAACTTTTTTTACCATGTGTAGATGACTTTTTGTATTTCTATAGCTAAATGTTACTTCAATGCTAAATAACCAAAATATTTTTAAAAAATCAAAATTGGGTGTACTTCCTGTGACGACCGGAAGTTACGCCGGATAAAACAAAATAGTGTTAACACATGTACATACATAGGTCTTTCATCCCACAAAGTTTTGTTGTTCAAGTCGTTACTGTTTTTGAGATCTCGTCGAAATAAGGTTTATGGTTTCTGGACAGGAAACGGGCAAACGGAAGTGTTCAATCTGAATTGTATTCAATCTTTCTTGTATACTTGCCATTTGTACATTATTTTTCATTTATCTAACTAAAAA
The DNA here is from genome assembly GCF_963853765.1 of Magallana gigas. Lineage (NCBI taxonomy): Eukaryota > Metazoa > Mollusca > Bivalvia > Ostreida > Ostreidae > Magallana > Magallana gigas. The sequence goes on from NC_088861.1 coordinate 42,424,476, forward strand.
ATATCAAAGGAAAACAGTTAAACTGATAAACAGCTCGATTTTTTTTAACTCTTCCGGTATGGACCGGAAGTGACGGAAGACAAAATGAAACCGGTTAAACACATCTTCAATCAAATGTCTATCATCCATGAAAGTTTAGTGTCTTGATCGCTTATAGTTTCCGAGATCTCGCGGGTACAAATTGTGTTTTTAAAAAGCTACCTGAGATAATTGAGATATCTCACCGGAAGTAGAATTTTTTTGTTGATATAACATCGCATAGGTAACTTATGTATAGAATTATAGTTTTATGTTTATTCTATGGAAAAGAAATTTAATGCGTAGAAATAGTAATTTTTGAAGTGCTTCCGGTGACGACCGGAAGTTACGACGAACAAAAAAAAATAGTTTAAACACATCTACAGCTATAGGTCTATCATCCCACAAAGTTTGGGTGTTCAAAACTTTACCGTTTTTGAGATCTCGAGGTGACAAGCTTTTACAACGCGGGACAGGAAACGCACGACCGGATATGAATTTTGAAAAAATGAAAAAAACGCTTAGAGATATTATCATTGTCTTTCATTCCAGAAAATTTCAAAAAAATCTATCCAGCCATCTCCGAGAAATCTTGTGGACAAAAAAAGGAAAAAAAAAAATAATAATAATAAAAAACCTTACAATCACTATAAGGTCTTCCGTTGGAAACGGAAGACCTTAATAATAACTAGACACTTGTTGCAAAAGCAACAAAAAGGTCTTCCGTTCTGATATACATGTATCAATTTAACTGTAAGACATTGCTTCTCTTACATGCAAAAAAAAAGTTGATATGATAATTATTGTGAATGATATATCCAGACGTTACTTACATGTAAAACAACGAGAATGAAAAAGAAATCAATTTTTTAAGTACTTTCTGTGACGACCAGAAGTAACGCCGATCTAAACAAAAATGTTAACCATTTGTACAATCATAAGTCAATCTTTCCTCAAAGTTTGGTTGTTCACGACTCTGCCAAATCTAAGATCTCTTTGAAACAATATTTTTTGTCTCGGGACCGAAACGGAAGAACGAAAGTGATTAATAAAAACAAAAGCTGGTATTTCTCGTACATTTGCTTAATGTACATCACTGTTTATCAGGCTCGATGAAATTCCAAGAAAGTCAGCTAAACTTGTTAAAAACAGGATTTGTTTGAACCCTTCCGGTAAGAACCAGAAGTGACAGTTGACAAAATTAAACCCGTTAAACACATCCCCAATCAAAATTCTATCAAACAATCTATGAAAGATTCGTGTCTCAATCACTTACAATGACGAAAATATTGCGGACATCAAATTTGTAAAAAGAAAAGCTACATAGAGATATTTGAGATATCTCACCGGAAGTAAAATTTATTTGCCAATTTAAAATTATATAGATGACATATGTAAGATTGTATACTGATATTTTCATTTTATGTAAAATGAATAAAACAAATTTTTGAAGTGCTTCCGGTGACGACCGGAAGCTACGCCGAACGAAACAAAATAGTGTAAACACATGTACATACATAGGTCTATCATCCCACAAAGTTTGATCGTTCAAGTAGTTACCGTTTTTGAGATCTCCATGAATCAAGGTTTTTTGTCTCGGGACAGGAAACGGACAAACGGAAGTGCTCAATGTAAATTGTAATTAAAATTTTTTTGTGTACTTGCCCTTTCTACTTAATTGTTCATCGACTTCACTACAAATATCAAAGGAAAACAGTTAAACTGATAAACAGCTCGATTTGTTTGAACTCTTCCTGTGTGGACCGGAAGTGACGGAAGACAAAACGAAACCGGTTAAACACATCTTCAATCAAATGTCTATCATCCATGAAAGTTTTGTGCTTTGATCGCTTATAGTTTCTGAGATCTCGTTTGTACAAAATGTGTTTCAAAAAAGCTACCTGAGATATTTGAGATATCTCACCGGAAGTCGAATTTTTTTGTTGAGTTAACATCGCATAGACAATCTATGCATAGATTTATACTTATATATTTATTTTATGGAAAAAGAATTTTATGCGAAAAAGTAGTTATTTTTGAAGTGCTTCCGGTGACGACCGGAAGTTACGACGAACAAAACAAAATAGTGTGAACACATCTACAGCTATGGGTCTATCATCCCACAAAGTTTGGATGTTCAAGTCTTTACCGTTTTTGATATCTCGTTGATACAAGCTTTTTCAACGCGGGACAGGAAACGGACAAACGGAAGTGCTCAATCTAAATTGTATTTAATATATCTTGTAAACTTGCCCTTTGTACTTCATTTCTCATCCAGCACACTACAAATATCAATGGAAATAAGTTAAACTGATAAACAGCTCGATTTGTTTGAACTCTTCCTGTGTGGATCGGAAGTGACGGAAGACAAAACGAAACCGGTTAAACACATCTTCAATCAAATGCCTATCATCCATGAAAGTTTTGTGCTTTGATCGCTTATAGTTTCTGAGATCTCGTTTGTACAAAATGTGTTTCAAAAAAGCTACCTGAGATATTTGAGATATCTCACCGGAAGTCGAATTTTTTTGTTGAGTTAACATCGCATAGATAACCTATGCATAGATTTATACTTATATATTTATTTTATGGAAAAAGAATTTTATGCGAAAAAGTAGTTATTTTTGAAGTGCTTCCGGTGACGACCGGAAGTTACGACGAACAAAACAAAATAGTGTGAACACATCTACAGCTATAGGTCTATCATCCCACAAAGTTTGGATGTTCAAGTTTTTACCGTTTTTGAGATCTCGTTGATACAAGCTTTTTCAACGCGGGACAGGAAACGGACAAACGGAAGTGCTCAATCTAAATTGTATTTAATATATCTTGTAAACTTGCCCTTTGTACTTCATTTCTCATCCAGCACACTACAAATATCAATGGAAATAAGTTAAACTGATAAACAGCTCGATTTGTTTGAACTCTTCCTGTGTGGACCGGAAGTGACGGAAGACAAAACGAAACCGGTTAAACACATCTTCAATCAAATGTCTATCATCCATGAAAGTTTTGTGCTTTGATCGCTTATAGTTTCTGAGATCTCGTTTGTACAAAATGTGTTTCAAAAAAGCTTCCTGAGATATTTGAGATATCTCACCGGAAGTCGAATTTTTTTGTTGAGTTAACATCGCATAGATAACCTATGCATAGATTTATACTTATATATTTATTTTATCGAAAATAAATTTTATGCGAAAAAATAGTTATTTTTGAAGTGCTTCCGGTGACGACCGGAAGTTACGACGAACAAAACAAAATAGTTTAAACACATCTACAACTATAGGTCTATCATCCCTCAAAGTTTGGAGGTTCAAGTCTTTATCGTTTCTGAGATCTTATTGTCCATAGCTTTTTGTCGCGGGACAGGAAACGGACGACAGGAAGTGAATTTTGAAAAAATGAAAAAAACGCCTAGAGATATTATCATTTTCTATCAGTCCTGAAAATTTCAAGAAAATCCATCCCGCCATCTCTGAGAAATCTTGTGGACAAAAAAAGGAAAAAAAAAATAATAATAAGAAACATTACAATCACTATAAGGTCTTCCGTTGGAAACGGAAGACCTTAATAAAAAACATTACAATCACTAGAAGGTCTTCCGTTGTAACGGAAGACCTTAACTAGACACGATCTCGTTGCGAGCAACGAGGAGGTCTTCCGTCCGATTTTTATAAGAAATATGACATCATCGACTTTGATTTTCAACAACAAAACATAATATGGAAAAAAGATAGAAAAGAATAAACTTGGTTACCCCTAAAAAAACCCTAGTTAGGTAACGCAAGAGAGAATCATTACATTGACAGGATATAAAAACATTATACCTAATTCATCTTTAATAGCCTTTGGCAAAATAGCACTCAGTAAACGGCTATAGATAAAAGACATTAAAGTCCTTATATCCCCTTATTTAATGGCCTAGCCCCTTTTTCTTGAAAAAATCAGAAGTCATTAAACAAATTTTGTCAACAAGTGTTTAGAAATTCGTCACCGTTTTTGAGATATAAAGGAATGAACTTTTAGGGGCCGATCCCTTATCTTCTAATAGGGGCCGTTTAACGAAATTTTGAAGGTTGCATATTGTTGAAAACATCATTTTGAACAACTTTTCTTCAGTATTTCATTTCATTTTTCCTTTCTGAGATATAGGTGATCAGAATTCTGGACTTTTGGCCCCTGAAAACCCCTATTACATAACACATGATAAACTCATTACGTTTCATCGATACATAACTTTAAGATTAACATATTTGCTTCTATAACGTATCACAAAATATCCCTCAGCAAAGGGCTATAGATAAAAGACTTTAGAGCCCTTTGGACCCCTAATTTTAGGGAGCAGCCCCTTTTTCTTGATATCAAATAAATGGTCTTTTAATTCTGAGCACAATTTTCTCAACAAGTGTTTAGAAATTCGTTACCATTTTTGAGATATATGAGAAAGGTTTTAGGGGCCGATCCCTAATTTCTTATAGGGGCCGTTTAACGAAATTTTGAAGGTTGCATATTGTTGAAAACATCATTTTGAACAACTTTTCTTCTGTACTGCATTTCAAAATATTTTTCCTTTCTGAGATATAGGTGATCAGAATTTTGGACGTTTGGCCCCTAAAAACCCCTAATTACGTAACACATGATGTACTCATTATATTTTTTCGATATATAGCTTTAACATTAACATATTTGCTTCTATAACGTATCGCAAAATATCCCTCAGTAAGGGGCTATAGATAAAAGACTTTAGAGCCCTTTGGACCCCTAATTTTAGGGGCCAGCCCTTTTTTTTATATCAAATAAAAGGTCTTTTATTTTTGAACACATTTTTTTCAACAAGTGTTTAGAAATTCGTTACCATTTTTGAGATATATGAGAAAGAAGGTTTTAGGGGCCGATCCCTAATTTCTTATAGGGGCTGTTTAACGAAATTTTGAAGGTTGCATATTGTTGAAAACATCATTTTGAACAACTTTTCTTCTGTACTGCATTTCAAAATATTGTTCCTTTCTGAGATATAGGTGATCAGAATTTTGGACTTTTGGCCCCTAAAACTCCTTAATTACGTAACACATGATAAAATCATTGCATTGCTTATATACATAACTGTGAGATTAACATATTTGCTTCTATAATTTTTCACAAAATATCCCTCAGTAAAGGGATACAGATTAAAGACTTTAGAGCCCTTTGGTCCCCTAATTTGAGGGGCCAGCCCCTTTTTCTTGGTTTCAAATGAAAGGTCCTGTAAATATAAACGTTTTTTGCAATACATGTTTTAACAAAATATTTTTCAGAAAAGAGATAAACACAGAAAACCTAAAAAAATTACGATGTTTTTTTAAACTCAATTTTCAGGTCCAGGCGAGCTTCGACGCCTTTTTAATTAGACAAATTTGATTGACATCATACACATCTACAATCTTTTGTCTACAATCCCTGAAAATTTGAATTCAATATCTTTTATAGTTTAGAAGTAGTTGCATGGACAAACTAAGCCTCCAAAAATCGCTATTACGTTAAAATATCGGAAACGGAAATGACGTCATCAATATAAAAAATTTCCAATAAGGTTCAGATCAATATCTATCAGATCTGAAAGTTTCACAAAAATCGGCTGAGCCATTTCCGAGAACTCGCGCGGACAAAATTTGTAAGAAAAAAAAGAAAAATAACTAGACACGATCTCGTTGCGAGCAACGAGGAGGTCTTCCGTCCGATCTAGAAATTGAGAAAATTGTATGACCTTGAGTTTGCATTTTAACAGCTACAGATAATTTGTAAATAGAAGAACGTGTTTTCATTCTAAGTGCAAGAGATTTTTTTTTTATTTGAGGTGTAAGTGGCTGGTCGGAAACATTCAGAACCCTCTTGGTTCCTAATTCGAGTGACCATCCTGTTGTTCTTTATATTAAATGTAAGGCTTTATAATTTGAAATACATTTTGTTCAACAAGTGTCTCTTGGTCCCCAATTTTATGGGCAAACTCCTTGTTCTTGGTATTAGATAAAAGGGCATTCAAAGGTAAATACATCAAGTGTTTGGAATTTTGTTACTGTTCTAAGCTAGAATATTTAATGGGCGACCTTTTATCTCATTGTCGGGACTGTTTAATGAGAATTTGATGGTAAGATATTGTTAAGTAGTTCATTATAATCATATTTTCTTCTAAACTGTTTACCAAGATATTTTCCTTATGAGATATGGGTGAGCAAAATTTTGTATTTGTGACCCTTAAAAACTACTAATTACGGAACACGAGTAAATCATTATATTGTGGGTGCATAACATTTAGGTAATCATTTTAGCTTCTATGATCAATTACAAAATATCCCCAAATTAACAGTTATAAATAAAAGACCTCTTTGATTACCTTATTTTAGGTTCCAAATGTTTTGAACTCCTGACTGCTAAAAACTTCCAATTAAGTAACATGAGATTATTAAAATGTTCATATTGTATTGTATTATTACGAAATATTCACTAGTAAAGAGCTAGAAATAGCCATTTCTGAAAATTTAAATCATGTTTTGAAGTTCCACAAACAAAATGTTTAAAGATATGTATCTTTTTATTTCTGCAACATTTCGAAATAAGCATATATTGCTTTTCATACATAACGATTTTTTTTTTCTTTCGTCCGATTTAAAGTTTGTCCGCAGTTTATTGATAGCTTCACTCCTCTTAGTGTTTCTTAAACGTTTTATTTTCGATAAATAAGATTTGGCATTTTACTTTTCTTTACAATGACTTTTTTTACACTGTTATTTTCGGCCTTTAAACATGTTTCTGAACAAAAATATTTTTCATTTATATTCTTTTCATGTTTCACAATTATATGGTTTTGAGATATTCAATACATTTACAATGATTGTTTATATTGATTATAGGTACTAAAGGCGTGGATTCAATTTCCGTGTAGAAACACGAAAAGCACATCTCGTTGGTTTTAAAATCTCGCTTTAATTTTTCTGCCAGATGTAAAGTAATTGAAACTATGGTAGAAATTCTGTTTTTGCGATTTCATATTCTCGCAATTTGATGCAAAACGAAGGAATCGCGAAATTAAGTGCTCGCGTAATATAAGGAATCTACATGCAGTAACTCTTTGATAGAAAGCAATTTTGTCTTTATTCTATTTTGTTTAATGAAAAAACAGATATATTTTGACAATGTTACATAATACTAAATAAATATTCGAAGGAGTGTACTATTAGTTATTGGTTTTTAGACTTTAATTGGGCTTATAAATGTACCATATTAAGTTTGTAAATATTAATTTGGAACATTCAATTTTGTTTTCTTAAATTTTTTTAAGAGACAACTTTTGTTGCTGTATAAGACATACTAATAAATTTTAAACGTTACTGCTAAGCAAGTGATCTATAATAATTACAGGCAACAGATCTGAGTACAACACACACGCATTATGCGTTTCTTTTAATTTTCAACATTAGTGCATCGTGATAACTGTAATACGTTGGTATTTTTTGTACTTTTGCATTAATCGATGATGACAAATATACATGATCAAGAGTAGTGGCACCTTCCGTTGTTTTGAAATCAACTATTTGCTTGAAACCTTTGTCAGTCATAAAAGTCTGAATAGGGCCTGGTGATTGGGCATCCTCATTGAAGTCACCAAGACAAACAAAGTTCTGATTTTGTAGTTTGTAGTATTCTATCAGTTTTTCAAGTTGGAACAAAAAGTGAGTAACACTCAAAGACTGTGGACGATATACAGTTAAAATTACCATGTCTCCTGACATACACTTTACACAGATGCCTTCTAAATTTTTTTCAGGCAGCGAATGAACATGGTTTTCCTGTTCAGATTGGTTAATGTAAACAGCAACACCACCACCCTTTGAAGACTGTAGTTGTAAAACTTGAGCATTGCTGTCATTATACACATCTCCTCTAGCCGATTGATGAAAACTGAAACCATCGATCTCGAATGCACTGACATTTTGTCCAGATTTGATCCAAGTCTCTGTTAGACATATGATATCCGCATTCCAACATCGAGGATCCTTTTTAAGATCTTTGAAATGTTTATTGAGACTCTGAATGTTATGAAGAAATATTGTGAATCCATCTTTGAGAGTATCAAAGTTTGGTAGTACCAATATTGGCATTTCTTTTAAGGCTATTTGGACTTCTGGGTCAGCAAATATCTTTTTCTTGAATAATTCTGGTTTGTTGGTTTCAACAAATAATCCTTTCTTTGAGGTAACTCGGCTTAATGCAACATAGCCTTGCCCCGGGCAAAATGTGCGGTCTAAATTAACAACAGCTTTGTCAACTGTCATTCCTTGTACTTTGTGTGCTGTGCAAGCCCATGACAATCGTAATGGAAACTGGTGTCGTACAACGTTCTTACTTTTTTGTTGTAGTATCTCCTCTTGAACTCTTTCAATCAGAACAGCATTTCCATTTTTGGTTCTTTTTCCAGACTTTTTCCCAACATTATTATTGTCAAATATTACTCCTATTGCAACAACACAGTTGGCTGCATGGTTCTGACCATATACAAAATGAGATACATGTCCCATTACTCCGTTTACAAGGCCGTCATCAACATTACAGTTTCTTGTCAGCATTACCCTTGCTCCATCTCCCATTAACAAAGTGGCTGAAAGACTGCATGTTCCAGGTTTTGTTATTGGCTTATCTCTTAAGAATAGATTATCTGTCGATCTATCTTTAGTAAAGTCTTGGGCGTCAATCTCAACAAGGTCTTTACAGGTTTTTTTAAGCATCTCTAAGTTGTAGTCATTTACTTCATCATTTGTTGAATATACGTGGAGAGCATCGTCTGGACCTTCCCTTATGCATTCGTTCAGGATGGAATTTGTTTCTTCTGACAGTGGTTGTTTTACTACTCTAGTCCGAAGTGAATTTAGCGCTGTTGCAAACGGTATGTCGTCACGTTGTCTCATAATTTCGGTTAACTCAATCATTTTGAAAAGATCAAGCCAATAATCAACTGGGTAAAGTGGATTGTCTTTGTAAAGTCTTTCATCTTTTCGTTGTTTTACTGGAGGGAGCTGGTAAAAATCTCCAACTGCAATAACAGACACTCCACCAAAAGGTTCTTTGCATTTTTTGATTTGCACAAGTCTTTCGTGAACATACAACAGTATTTTTTTATATACCATCGAAATCTCATCAATAATTAGAATTTTGAGATCTCCTAGTTGAACTCTCATTTCACTTAGAGTCTGTTCTCCCAAAGGTTCATAGGGGAAACGCATACATTTCGGTAGTGAAAATAAATGATGAATTGTATTTCCTCCTATGTTGAATGCAGCTGTTCCAGTAAACGCGGTTAATAGCACTGAAACACAGTCAGGACGTGTCACATTTTTTCCAAGAATGCGTGACGCCTCATAGTGTATGGATTTGATAAGTTGGCTCTTGCCTGTTCCTGCACCACCTGTTATGAAAATGTGCAGTGGATCTGGATTTTCTCCAAAGTTTTTCTTTAAACACCACTCTCGAACTAAATAGAAAACCTTCATTTGTGTGTCATTTAAATTTTGCAGGATTTGCAACATCTCGTCTTTGGATTGTGAATTTTGTTGAACTTTGTAAAGTACATCCGAGTTGTTATCAGTTTGCATATCTGGAAGCTCCTCTGTGACATTCAAATCAGCTGGTACATTTCTTAATATAGTGCATTCTTGTCTCATTAACTCTGATTCTGGACAAAGATGTGCCCATGCATCTTCTGGTTCCCCGATGTTTTCGAACGTTTCTTGCGCTTCTACAAGTAAATGTTCATTTTGAGCATAACGTGTTCGGTTTGTGTCAACGATTGATTTGACTGATTGCAGAGCATTCACTCCTCTAATTTTTACATGTCCATTTTCATAAAATATCTGAAACGTATCAAACCCAGGTGGTTTCAATTGACTAACAGTCCAGTATGGCAAGAACAACTGTAAGATAGATTGGTAATACTTCTCAGACATTTTCTCTTCATTAAATCTTGGATATCTGATTACTGCCGGTTTTGTGCGTGTTCTTCTTTGGACAAATCCTTTCGAATCTTGCAGTTCAAAGACATTTTCATTGAAAGTTTTAGGAACCTGGGACTTTGCTAGTACTCTGAATTCTGAACAAAATTCTGCCAGACACATATTCTGAAACGTTGACTTTGATGGTCGATTTTCATATCTTTCTATTATATTTGTCATCCAGATATCTTCTTCATCACCGTCATCGTCAAGACTGCCATGATCTTTTGTCTTTTGTTTTCTTTCAAGCTGAGAGAGAGGTTTAGTCAATCTAGTGGGGTTGTCACCTACAGGTATAAAGACAACTTTTCTCGAACATTCCTTCATTTTTAAGTTACATACACGATAAACAGCTTCTTGTGCGCTTACTTCCCGATGATTCAAATATGCAGACCCAATTTTTTTCAAGGTCGTACGGGCACTTTCATTTCCCTCTTCTGCCTCTATTTTTGTTTGTTTTAACACCATTCCCATTTCTCTCTCAGACTTTGATATGTACGAAATGATGTAAACGATGCAACTAAAAGGATCCAAAACAAACTGAATATCCATATTGGCATCCCAAGCTTTTAAGAGGCATGGATTATATTGATTGATCCAAAGTTCACATGGTTGTCTTCTAAGAACAACTGTTCTTTTCTTCGCTAATCGTCTGTGTGCTTCCTCGTATTCTGGTTGTGTCAAACCTAGATGCTCAAAAATATCTTCCGTTCTGTCTGATTCATTTGCTATTTCTTGCACACTATTCCATACTTGAAGCAATATCTCTTTAGCACTTGAGTGTTCCTGTTTTAAAACATTAACATCATCATCGTTTTCTTCTTCTTGTGGCGAATTGATGAATGTGCATGCAGATGGTGGTCTTGGAAAATTAAACCTACAATCTGTGCCCTTCTTTCGGCATGATTTTGAATGCTTTTTGCTGTGCTGTTGAACAGCCAATACTGTATTCCTGAGCTCCATGTCTTCTTCTTCAGATGGCACTGCACAACTGATATATTTGTCTATGAAATTGCAGACGGCATCCTCTCCGTTTTCATCAAGTTTTGGAGCATTTTCAATCCAATATAAGCAGTGCATATGTGGTGACCCTCGTTGTTGAAATTCAACTCTTTGGAAATAATCTGATACTTTCCCAATTGGTTCCGATGGAGAAAATATCACCTCAGTTTGAAAAAGATGAAATCTGTGCTCAAACATTCTGGCCACTGTTACAGGATTGCTTCTAAGCACCTCATTTTTTTCAGACCAATCCAACTTGCTGGGATCTCTGTTATCATCTTGTTGCCTTAATATTGTTGCAACTGCATCATTCCATCTGTGTTCTGCAGCAGAAAACGAGCAAAACCAAGTCGGTATTCCTAACTGGCGAAGCATAGCAAACAGATCCTTTTGTGCAGCTGACCAATACGCTGGTGTTCCACGTATAGGTTGCATAAATCGCAAAGCCTCGTCGTTTTTCATCAACTTAGAAAGTACTTCAGGATTTTGTACCATTTTTGCCGTCACGTTTTCGTAAGTTCCTAATCTTGTGACCGTTTTCCTAATAGATATCTGTGTTTTCTCTATCACTTGATTCAAATCAGACATAAACTGACTAAAGAAAATATAATTGCTGTCTTTTGCAAATCGGTCGTCAGTACTCATAAGACGATTGTTAAAGTATCTTGACAATGTTATCCTTGTGTCTCTATTGTCATTCCAGGAAAAGTGTCCACTAGGGAAAAGATACGGAAACGTCTTTGCTTCATTGCCTTGTTCTTGTAACATCCTCACTGGATTATTTCCTTCACCCGGGGCAATATTGTAAATGTCATCAAAGTAATGATCAAGGACTTCTTGGGCAATATCCACAGGCTGTAAACAAGTATCTGTTGCAATGGTCTGCGGATCATCATCGTCTGATAATAAGTCATGTTTCCCAGATATTTCATGATCATTTTCAACATTTCCTTCCCAACTTGTGTCAATTGATACATCTTTATACCAGTGGTTGTTCTGTTTCAAAAAATTCAAAGCCTCAAATATGTGTATTGGATCAACAAACTGGTATTCAACATACCCTTTGTAATTTAACTTTCTCTTCAGTTTTACTCTAAGTAACATATCATCATCCGGCTTCATTGGTAACCTGGTAACTTTTTTCAAGTCTGATGGTACACATACGACTGGTCCATGAATATTTTGTTGTCCTCCATGAGGAAGAGCAGATACTTTCATAAATGGAATATGCATAGCAATCAAGTGTTTCTCAAGGCTGTTTAGTTGTTTCAGTTCTTTTGGAATATCCTCCAGTGCCATTTTGTTAATAGCTGCCTCTGCAGGAATATTTCCTGTCAATATTTTCCGATGACAAGTGTAACAAATCCATATCTTTGATTTGATGCAATTTTCAGGACATGAATTTGTGCATTGGTGACTGTATTTATCCTGAATGCACATGTCTGCAACATTTGCTGCTTGCTCATTTTTGGCATAGGTCTTTCGTTCACATCTTTGAACTTGGTTTTGAAACAGTAGTCGATCACAACAACAACACGAATAATCATTTCCTTGCATTGCCTTTGCTTTAAATGCCTTTATAACCTGTTCCTGATTTTCAAAGATAGTTTTTTTAGCAAGTCTTTGACGTTTAACTCTTTCCTTCTTTTCTGTTTTTATAGTTGCAGAAGAGTCATAGAGATCTTTACTAGAAGCCTTTGTCTTTGACCTGAATGTGTCATCAAGTTTATATTTTTTAGCTGCAGCTAAAAGCTTTTTCTCCCGAAATATTTCATTTTCCCTATATCTCTTTGTACTTGAAATATTGACTTCCATTCTGTGTTTTTTATCCATCTTGTACCTTTTGTTGCTATTTGCTTTTACATTTTCTCTGTGTTTATCATCGATTGCGTATTTCTTGATGCTCCTCATTTTGACTTTATTCCTATGTTCTTCATCTGTTGCATATTTCTCGATGCTTCTGTTTTTGACACAATTTCTATGCCTTTCATTCATATCATATTTTTCAACACTTTTCTTTTTGACATATTCCTTATGATCAAAATCCGTGGCATATTTCAGAATACTTTCTTTTTTGACACTGTCTTTATGTTTCTCATCTGTAGAATACTTCATCTTGGGTCTTTTTTTCGTTCTGTTTTGATATTCGATGTCATTTCTATACCTCTCCTTGCTCACCCGTCTTACACTAGCTTGAAATTGCTCATCTTCAGAGTATCTAATATAGGCTGCTTTTAGTTTGTTTTCTCTAAATTCCACGTCTTCGTGGTATCTCTTTCTTTGAGAAATTTTTCGTGTCTCGGCAGCACAAGATGTTCCCTGCATGTCTGATTTTGATTCCCTTTCTTGCTTCATACGTCTGCGGTTTTGGTGTCGTTTTTTATACTCTTGGGGATGTTTGTTTTGTTGCATTGGGGTTAAATCCGATTCCTCTCCAGTTACAGAAAGCACAATATTGTAATGGTTTTGTTGATGATGATTTAGGTAAATTGCTCCAGGTCTGCTTTGCATACCAGTTTCTATTTGACAGACTGAAAACTTTAACCAACATTCTCCAGAATATGTATAAATATCAACATTCAGTAAGTGAGCTGTTGCAAATATTTCAACCTCAGTAGCCCACGTACCTTCTTGTAACATTTGGGTAGAAGAGAGGTAGAGATCAACTGACTGTAAACCATCACGTAAGAACGGTTTGAATAAGTCTTTGTTTTTGATCATGTGAGCACAAACAGCATTACGAATTATATTGTGGTAATCCTCAGAGTTTGTTAGACTGAATGAAATAGCTCTAAAGAAGCAGTTTCCGTCTCCTGAAATCGCCTGTTCATGTCTTGGTTTGCTGATATGTGTCCTATGACACTGGATGTCACTAGAATTGTCAGTGCTGATGTAAGGAATATTTAAGTACTCACATAGCTGTTTTTTCAACTTTGTATCAATTGGAAAATAATCATATTGTACATTGTCACAACCAACCAATAGCAAATCATCGTTTTCATCAGGTGTTTCATCTTTTCTTCCTAGTGACAACTTTTCTTTTTGTGATATACCCTTATCTCCGTCGTCTTCATACCAACAATTTGTGTTCTCCAATGAAATCATCTTGCAGGAAACACTTGTCAAGTTACACTCAACATTTCTTGAATACCCCATAGAGAGAGCAAGATTTTGAAGATGTGAGTACACTTCTTTATAATCTTTAAGTAAAATTCTTGTGCTCTTTCCAGTAACACTACACATTCCATTTAAAGATCTAGAATGGGAGTCAAAAGCAAAAAAGCCACATTCTGTTTTGCCTAAGAGCAGAGTGTTTCCACCAAAACACACAAAACATCCATCATTGTCTGCAAGTGCAATCTGAATTGCATCATCTAAGTGTACTGCATTAAAATCTGCATAGTTTAAATTATCATCAGCCATAATAACAGTTGTGATCGATTCATTTGCATGAAATTTGTAACAGTGATCAAAACACTCAAAACGTTCTGGCAATTCTTCTACAAGTAGGTACCTATCATTAATTGTTGAGCTTCTTTGCAAATATGTGTACAGCTCGTCGCCTGTGATTAAAGCTCTGTCCATGTCAACTGTTTTCCAAAACTTTGCATTCTTTAGTTTGTGATAGGCTAATCCTGCTAAACAATTAGCAACACATTGAGTACCAGAGTTTTCTAGAAACAAAGGATCAGCTTGATGAAATGAACCTTGAACTGAGCAATATTTGTCATTGTCACTTTCATTACCTGATTGTGGTGAACACTGATCTGCATGTCTTTTGTTCAAGTTTCTTTCATTATCTATCTCTGAAATATGTTTCTCATTGTTTTCATGTTCATATCTATTTGTTTTCCGTTCAGTTTCCTTTTTGTTTTCCGTTAAGTAGCCCTCATCTTTTGTTTTCCTGCTGGTCCCTCCATACATAGAGGTTTCCAGCTGCGCCTGACCTGCTGGTCCGGACACGTGCACGGTGTCCGGTCCAGGTGCCCTCGGTGGAGCACAAACCCTTTCTAGGGAGTCAGGGGACGGTGCCTTGTCCTGTTCATGGACAAACAGACGACTTCCCCGAGGAGATGGCAACCTCAGGGCAGGTGAATGCATTTTCACTCGAGGCGAGGCCTGCACCCTGGCCAGGGGTTTTTCCTCTTTAGGTGGAAACCCCATAGAACCAAGCCCCGGAAAATTACCGGGAGGAGCTAAGCATGCTCCATCCTCTGTCCCGCAGGGGACAGAAGATATCGTTACAACTTGTGGTACATCTTCGTCGACAGGTTTCTGTCTTTGCTGCCTTCTTCTTTCTCTATTTCTTTCTCGTCGCTTTCGTTCATTAACTGGTCTTTTTCTTTTTGGCATCTATAAGGAAATATATTTTTTTAAAATTAACCTTCATATTTGCCAAGTATTTTTTAACAACTGAAAATCATTAAAAGAAAGAGGCATTATTATTACGGTAATTGAAATGGGCATAAAGCTGAACACCACTCATATAAAGGCACTGTCCCCCATATGTTTGTCTTTTATCATCACTATCCCTACAACCCCTATATATGCTGCAGACCTACAGGTCTCACCTATGTGGATATACATTTTGCTATTTTATGTTACTCTGTCGAGACGTATTTAAAATTATCAAATTTTCCGCACTTTGTTCAAGTAAATTCTAACATCAAATAATCTAATATTAGTTTTATTCTTGACGATTTTATTTTGTAAATTGGATCATGGGATTTAAGCATTTAACAAACCAATGATGTTATTCTCATTTGTTCAGAAAGGAATGGTTTGTGTCGAGAAATTTTAGTGACGTAGCTCTAGCGAATTTCATTAAAAAAATTGTTTGCAATTAAGACTTAGTTTAAGGTAAAATTGTTGATGAATTATTTACAAACAGAATATGTAAATAAAACTAAACAACTGAAAAGCTGTCAATTTGACAGCAAACCGGGTTTTCTTTTATGTGAGCTGTATCCATAATCCATGTCAAAATTGTCCGCAATATATGTAATGGAAAAAATATAAAAAATAAGCACAAATTTCAAATAAACAGTAACTGTTTTACCACTGCATAAGTGGAATTACTGTGGTTTCATTAATTTTCAAGGGTATCAATTTTCAAGGATAAAGTGAAAATCACAGTCTCAAGAATACATAAATTTGTGGCCAATGACCCTATCAATACAAAATGTTGATAGAAATTGCACTTCAATGAACACTTAATTTTGTGGATCAAATTAATAACGAAATCCACGAAAATTGGTATTCAATGAATATTGATGAAACCACAGTAATATAACAAATATAATGGATTAATACTAGCACTTTAGTTATTACCTATAGAAATAAGAGATGCAAATGGGCAACATTGCTCATTTAAGAAACAAGAGACATTAGAAAATCAGCTTAATGAAGTTATAATCAAAATATTGGGACAATGAATAAAATAAATCCTGTATTTAAAGATTTTTAAAATGTTTCCTAGATATTCTTATGTTGAGCCACTTTCAGAACAGTATAATTTCATACAGTCATTCGATGCATATCTTTTACAATTTTATGTCATGCTATGGTATCAGCTTTTAATGATATGCTACGAGGTTTCAATGCAATGCGATTTGTGTGCTATGCTATGAAGAACAAGATGTAATTATAATCGGGGAGATTATAAAGTCTCCCAAACGAACGAGGCCATCATTGGTAGATGGGTCAAACTTTACAGACAAAAAGATTTAGAACTTGATTATTTTTATTTCTGAAGTTTCATGATGTTCCCCAGGACCCAAGGAACAAGAATAAATATATATAAAAGGGGCTGAGTTAGTAGCCGTTTTCAAGATATTTGGGCACTTCCTGTTTGGGGGGGGGGGGGTCAGGACCACCCCCCGGGGCCAATGACCTACATACCATTTGATGCCCCTTAAACCGAGGAACAAATATATATATATGGTTTAGGGGTTGGGATCTTAACCGTTTTTAAGATATTTGGTCACTTCCTGTTTGAGGGGAGTCAGGACCAACCCTGGGGCCAATAACCTACATACCATTTGATGCCCCTTGACACATGAAACAAGAATATATATGGTTTAGGGGTGGGGATCTTAACTTTTTTCAAGTTATTTGTGCACTTCCTGTTTGAGGGGGGGTCAGGACCATCCCCGGGGCCCATGACCTACTTACCATGTGATTCATCTTACCAATAGGTCCAAGAATGTATGTGGTTTAGGGGTGGGGATCTCGGCCGTTTTCAAGATATTTGGGCTCTTCCCGTTTTGGGGGGGGAGGAGGGGGGTAAGGACCGCCCTCGGAGCCCATGACCTACATACAATTTGATTCCCCTTGACACAAGGAACTAAAATATATATGGTTTAGAGGTGGGGATCTTAGCCGTTTTCAAGATATTTGGGCACTTCCTGTTTTTGGGGGGCAGGACCACCCCCGTGGAGCCATGACCTACATACCATTTGATTCCCCTTGACACAAGGAAATAGAATATATATGGTTTAAGGGTGGGGATCTCGACCGTTTTCAAGATATTTGGGCACTTCCTGTTTGAGGGGGGTCAGGACCACCCCCAAGGGCCCATGATCTACATAACATTTGATTCCCCTTAAGACATGGAACAAGAATATACCGGTATATGGTTTAAAGCTCAGAATTCTAACAGTTTTTGAGATATATGGTCATTTCCAATTTTAGGGGGAGGGTGGGGGGGGGGGGGGTGGGGATGACCCCAGGGGTCAGGTCTAATAAACCCTATATATTGCATGTAACAGTCAATATATGATTCTGAAAACCCTATATAATTACCTTTGTCCATTTTCAAGTTATAACCATTTACAATAGAGTCTACAATTTTTCCCATAAGGTCCAATGTTAGACCCCCAACGTTTTGACCCCCCAGAAAAGTGGTTGGCCAACCCCGATTTAGAAAAATCAAACCAGATTGCACATCTATATAGCCAGGCCTATCGTATCCAAGAGTTTTGTACAATTCTGTTCAGCCATCTCTGAGAAATGTGACAGAAAAGTTCAGGTAGCAAGGGACAGTTTCGGATAAAGTACTACTTTACATGTAGAAAAGTATACAATATGTCAAAAAACTCAAGTTTTTGCTCCTTCCTATCCAAAAATGATATTTTAGATGTATTTACAGAATTGAAAAAGCCATCCCCTCTTCCCAATGGATTCCATTACCATTACATGTAGGATATGTAGATGTATATTTGACTTTGAAATAACATTTGCTATGATAATCACTCTTGAAATGAACAAACAACATATTTTTACCCTTTTATTGTATATGGACATCAAAAATGTAGAAAAACATGTAAAATTTGAACATTTTTCATGGAATTCTCATCCACCCGCAGGTACCTGGGTGTGTTTGAATTTCATTTTAATTAAAACCACACATCACACTTGTAGGTCTTACTAATGTAACAAAATTAAAAGGAGACTAGAAACCAGAATATATAAGATATCCACTAAATATGATTATAGGCTTATTTTTTCATGAAAACAAGAAATCACATGTAAGGCGACATGTCTTTTTGTGAATGAAAATGCTACAAATCATCTTTTTACCAAAAAAGATCAATTTTCAATATCAGTGATGGTTGTTTTCAAATATGTGTAAGGAATGACTCAAGGAAATTGCCACAAGTTTCATAATATTAGGTTAAAGTGTTCAAACTAATGCTTCTTGTGAAAATCAAAAGATAGGGGGAGGGTATACATGTAAAGGTATTTAAAAGTGATGTGATGCTTTTATCATGATAATATCAAGTAGATGTATGTATTATTGAATAAGGTTTCTTATTTATGGAGGTTGAACAACAAATTGACCTCTAAAAGATTGGGCAAAGATGCTTTATTTATAGAGAACCCTTTGAATCTGTGTTAAATAAAAGAAAGTGGAAATGATTGGTTCACTTAAATGGCCATATTTTTCTTAAACCTCAATGGAATTGGCAAAATGTGGTGTACTTTTTCTCAGAATAGCATAAACTTTTTAATTTGAAGACAAGATGACTTTTCAGAGACTGTTAGTGTATGTTAAAGGTAGCAAGGGACAGTTTCCGATAAAGTACCCGTCAATATTTTTGTAAAATTGAGAGTTGCTGTATTTGAAGGCTTATGATTTTTAATGATTATCATTAGTTAGAGGGGTGTCTGTTGTTGAAATTGATATGCAATATGTAGGCCCCCATATGTTAGGTACATGAGAATCGGAAGTAAAATGCAAAACCTGCGGCTATGACTGTTGTGTTGACCTTACACAATGAAATTACAAATTACAGACGTGAGGTAAAATAACACGAAAAGTAGGTGGATGGGTCATTGTAAACTATACACCAGTAAGTTTCTGACATGTGATAGTGCAACATATACGCAAAAGAGTTCTGAACATTTTGAAGTAAAATTATTAGAAGTCAGATTTAAGCACTAATCTGCAATGAGAACATTTATTATTTTAGATAAAAATATTTAATACCGGGTTTTAATAATTTTGAATGCTATGACGTATGAGATTGTATTGAGTTTGTATGCTGTGGTATGAAATTCTGAATCAGGGTTGGCCGGGAAATACCACTGCTGGGAATTACCGGTGGTAAATACCTGTATTTCCTGTCCCGGTCAATACTACTGTTTTTCACTAATCTGGGAAATACTGGGAAATACAAATTTATAATCTTTATTTCTTTAATTTTTTCAATGCAAAACATATGATTATGATAAAAGATATTAACAATAAGCATCAAAAACCAATTTATCCTAGCTACTTTCCCATTTCACTGCCAGTTTATGAATCTTAAATTCACCAATCACCTATTCCCAAAGACTTCTATAGCTGCTAAAGAACAAATTTTAGTCCAGCTTTTTGAACTTCAAGTTTTCTTTTTTACAGATTTATAATTCAAAGCACAAAATAATCTGTTATAATTACTGTAGGTGTTACAAATAACAATTAATAATCACACATGTTGTTTTAATAAATGACACTTGACAGTGTTGTGCTCCTGTTTTGGGCAGATATATACTATAAGTGGGGCTGATTGGCTTCTTCTTAGGTGTGTTGCATACTGAGGTAGTGACACAGTCACACTTTATTTTTCACAATTTTTTTGCACCATTTTCACATTCACCAAATAACCAGAAAATAGAACTTTTGATATCATGTTTATGATAACTGTATAGATTCACCTATAACTGACTAGTCTTAAAAACAAAACAACAATGTTGTCAATGATTGAACCATGTTTGGAGTATTCATAAGAAGATAACCAATGCATTACTGGGCAGTCAAAACTTGTTAAAATCAAAGAACATTATAAAATGTCAAAAAGCTGACAAGGTGTACTATTGTCTACATCCCTACAGATTTGATTAAGACTAATGTATAAGTTTGAAGTACTATAATATGTAGTTGTACTTTATTTCCCAGTATTTCCCGGGAAATACCAGTAATTCCCGGGAATTACCAGTATTTCCCACCGTCCTGGGAAATATGAGTATTTCCCGCTTTTTTGCCAACCCTGATTCTGATGCCATGGTATGAGATTTTTATGATATGTTATGAGATTTCAATGCCATGCTATGCTAGGGTGTATGTTGTAAACGATATGCTTGAACTGACTGTAGTTATATACTGTACATGCAGTTATTGTAAACATACAATAATGTTCCTGTATATTCATTTGCCCTTTCCCAATTATTGTAATTGTGTTAGTGCCAATGAAATCTGTATATTTGTATTTGTATAACATATTGAGCATTGGCATTCTCAAAAAGATCTTAAACGTCTATTCAAATAAATATAAACCTATATCAAACTTTGAACCCTTTGTGTGTCCGAAGCTTAAGAATTATCCAGGTCCAGTCTTTAAACTGAGAATCAACAAATGTCAATACTGCCAGTGGTGGAAAAACATAGATTTAGAACCAAAAAACAGTAGCATTCCATGTGGCCTTTTTGCGCATATTTCAAAGCACATATTTTTATATACATGCATGTATTAAATTATGTAGTAGGGGTTTCTGATAATCGTAATTAACAATTTCAACTTAAAAATGAAAGATTTTTGAAATTTAGTACAATCAACCCGTACAACAAAAAGTTTTCATGCATTTACCATCAAATTATTAAGCTATTTTGATTTTAGGGAAAAATAATCTTCCAGTGCAGCAACTTTCACAATTGCCTTTGCTTACTAGAAATAACCTTAGCTACCAAAATGTAACATATAAGAGAAATTACAACTTTTAGGAAATTGTATATTCTTTTTCAATAGGAAAAAAAAAGTTTAGATGCTTATCACAAATCATGCAGTGTTGCAATAAATTAACTGCAAGTCAAGTTTACTATTATGGCCAAGTTAAAAGATATATTCAATCATCTTTAAGAATTGCAAACCTTTTTTTTTTCATTTCCGAGGATAATATGAGAAAGTCTTTTAGGTAATGTAATCACTGGAAATTGTATATTCTTTTTCAATAGCAAAAAAAAAGTTTACACCCTTATCACAAATCATGCAGTGTTGCAATAATTTAACTGCAAGTCAAGTTTACTGTTATGGCCAAGTTAAAAGATATATTCAATCATCTTGAAGAATTGCAAACCTTTTCTTTCATTGCTGGGGATAATATGGGAATGTCTTTTAAGTAATGTAATCACTGGAAGTGGCTTCTTTCATCGATCAATGTAAAACACATGCTTGAAAACTAATCATTCACCGGACTTTAAAAAAGTGTTTGTATACCTCTAATTCAAAGTCACGCATTAATTTCAAACTCGACAAGATGTTTGCGAATTAGTAGACCGGCAGTTTATAATTTGAGCTTTTCTGGCCTAATAGTTTATGAGAAGAAGATTTTTAAAGATTTTCTCTATATATTCCTATGTAAAAAATCATTCCCCTATTGTGGCCCCATCCTATCCTCGAGGACCATGATTTGAAAGAACTTGAATCTACACTATCTGAGGATGCTTCCACTCAAATTTGAGCTTTCATGGCCTAATAGTTTTTGAGAAGAAGATTTTCTCTATATATTCCTATGTAAAACTTGATCCCCCAATTGTGGCCCCACCCTACCCCGGGGACCATGATTTGAACAAATTTGAATCCACACTACCTGTGGATGCTCCCATTTTAATTTGAGTTGGTTGAAATCTGCCCAGTGGTTCTTGAGAAGACGAAAATGTGAAAAGTTAACGACGACAACGACAGACAACAGACAAATTGTGATCAGAAAAGCTCACTTGAGCCTTTGGCTCAGGTGAGCTAATAAAAGCTTGAATGATTCATCAAAATACTTATAAACTTGTTTGCAGGAATGTGTAGCTAAGTCAACAATTCAATTTGACAATGAAACTTGAATTTCCAAATCAAGTCAGGCCTAAAAAAAAAAATCGTTTGTTTCCGCTTTCCCGACCGACCCTAGCTTTTACCCCCCGACTCAAAAATTTTCCTAAAGGATTTCTGATGGAAAATCGTTTATTTTTGTTTTCATCTGATTTGGAAAAAAAAATACTCAAAATTTTGGTCACAAAAACGCTTGAAGCAGTTACTCTTCTCAAATCAGTGTAACTCAAACGTTTTGTTTCAAAATCAATAATGGCTGTATGTTTTCATGAGTTGTAGATTTTAATAATGCTCTCATCGTTGGCATAGGAAGTATCTGATATATAATATCATTTTTGTATTTTCTTAAGACCAGCTTAATAGTCAGGAATGATATTAAAAGTATTTCTCATTTTATACCATTCAGCACTGTCAGTTTCTAACCAGCATGTATGGATACTACAATATTAAAGGAAAAAAAAATATTTGAAAAATTTAAAAAAAAATTCAGACCAACCACCCCTACTTTCTTTCAGGATGAAAGCGGAAAGAACTATTTTTTTTTGTTAGGCCTCATCACCATGTCCTTTTAAGCAAACCATATTTGAGATATTAAAATCAGTGGACTGTTACCACCACCTAATACTGAAAAAAAATGTTTCACACAAAAAACACAATTTCCTTAGATACACCGACTGTCAATCAGACCATTTTAGATGCAGCATCACACACGTACTTATAAGCATATCATTTTAAAATATATTTTGGGCAATGAAAGTAATATATGTGCGGCAAATTTTGTCATAGATTTACTTTTTTCCTTAATTCTGTGTAAATATTCTACTGAAATGACCAAAAAAATATGATGTACAACCTGATTGCTTGATTGATTGCTTAAAAACAAAACAGGCCACCACAAACTAATTGACTTGGGTTTAGATCAATCATTCCTAAAACTTTGGAGGATCCTGATTCAGCCGATCTTGATTTAGTCAATGGGCTTATGTCTAAGTTTCACACAAGTCTATTACACCTGCGTTAGTCAAATTGTTAGAAGCTTGCACAAAAATAAATCTCAGTTGGGGTGTTAAATATCTCACCCTCCCACCATTTATTTACAATTACAATATTAGTATAAATATGTATTCACATGCTTATCATGAGCTCAGTTAATTCACTAAAACTCAATGTATCTATTAAGTTTGCACAGTTGTTTTGCAAAGATAGTCATAATCATGATAAATAAAAATATCAATCATTAAAACTTTACGACTATACTAGTGTTTCAATCCGGGAGTGATTAATCTTATCATCGATCAGTAATACCGGTATTCTAAAATTACTTTTTAAATTGATAAATATTTTTTCCCATGTCAACATTTCAGATGTTTTCTCCCTCTCCCATTAAAATCAGCTTCAAATCATGTAATAATGTCAAAGTCATGAAAATGTTTTCAATGCTTATCACAGGACTCATGGAAAACCATTTATAAATGTTTCTTGAAGACTCATATAACAACATAGACTTTTAAATTAAAATCAATATTATCTGGATATCTATATTTTAAACACTTTGATTTTCCATTGAATTTTATTATGGTCAATTTTATATTTGTATTATTCATCTTAAATTATTCAAAAAAGTATCCATCTGAAATAAAATGATGAGATTTGTGATATTGATCTTGAAAACTAAAATGGCAGGTCAAGCCATTCAAAAAAATTTTTTTTAATAAAAAACAAAATCCACCCACCAACCCATTCCTTTTGGGGGGTGAAACAGGATTAAATATAAGTATCTTTTTTTTCAGTGTCTTACTTAGTTATTTATGACTATTTTGTGATCATTTATATAAAACAATATCAAATGAATGATATTAAACAACTACATATATCTTTCAAACCCATGCTAACTAGAACATGTAATTACTTTTGAAAAGATGTATTTAAAAAATCCATATTCATATTGTAAAAAATAAGGAAATTGTTTATACTTTGATGGAACCTTATAAATAAAGAATGCAACGGGGATATGTGTGTTGAATTATAACTCTCTTTAAACAAAGTATATAAAATGATGGACATGTACAAAATAATCATGGTACTAATGACTAGATGACTTTCACAATGGTCCAAATCACTAGCTTTGTGATATAACTTACATGTTTATATAATACAATACTGGCGTGTGACCAGTTCTCGCTGAGTACCATTTCTTGCCAATACATTGTGACGTCATTTTTCATCTAAATTTTTATGTGTTGATAAAATGACGTCACAATGTACTGGCGAGAAAAGGTACTCGGTGAGAAATGGTCGCACACTGCCAGTACCTGAATTGACCCTTTCACAGTATAAACTGTGGTACTGCTCTTTTGCAGGACAAAATGACATAGTTTGAAATATGACGCGACATCAATTGTTTAAATTACGTCATTTAATTTTCTACATACTAAAACTTCAGACAAGTATATCAATTTGCCCCTGCAAGAGAGCAGTACAAGAGTTAATAACTGTTATGGCAAAAGGGTCAATAAATATGTGTGTATATGGGAAAAAATATGAATAACGTGCAAGTTATATCATAACATTTACACCTCTTTACTGGCTATGCATTTTATATTATAATAAATGCTGTGTTAATTACAATAGCGTGTAAAATAGATACTTGGACAGTGAAGGAGAACAATAACATTGCCAGTGTCTAAATAGTCAGTAAAGCAAAATCGAGTTGTCGGACTTTGAATTTAACCAGAGATAATTCCGATTTTCGATGTAACAATCACCTTTAAAGTATCGAATACAAGAACAAAGGACACACAACAACTAAATAACATATCAAAATATAATTTTGTTCACTAGGACCCCTACACGACTTCCACGTGATAACGTTAAAGGAATTCTGAAAATGGGTCAATACATGTACTGTTTCACAATGGCGGCTTTGCCGAGCTGATGCCAGATTGCAATACAAAATTAATGTTTTTATTCCCAAAATTAAACTTACACTGTTTACCGAGTCCGAGAGATCAATATAACTTAACACTTTAAATAGCTTGTACTTCTTATGCTGTTAAATATCTTTAGGCGTTGTAACGCTGATTTGCTTGCAGCAAGTTCCAATATCTCGTAACTGCGTAGTTCATGTACCATCCGCTGTTCTAATTATTCACCTCGCTGAACCCAACTGATTAACTTGTACGATAAAATTTCGTAAAGAGAATCTAATCATCTAATTTGTGTATATTATATTGTGTAATATTCTGACGGCTTCGCGCGATTTTTGCAATGAAATTATTTTTTTTTTCAATCTACATTGATTTCTTAATTATGTTTATAGGAATAACTACGTGCATTAATTAAGGTTTCCGGTCAATTTTTCATTTGATACGTCGATCAATAGAAACATTATTAAATTCATTTCTTAAATGTTTGAATGGCCTGCCGATCATCACAATCGAAACAGGGACCATTAAACACAATTTTCATGGTGAGAATGACGATACTACATTAACAATAAAAGATAGATAACTCCCCATTGTCGTCTTTGATTTTCTTTTCACAATACGTTAGAGTTATCTTTCGTAAACTAAATTCTTCTGATCACTAGTAAAAGGTACCGGGAAATATGTAAAGTAATACGTTTCTTATTGTATTCTAATGCACCGATGTTGTTCAAGATTTTCAAACATTTAGTATTTCAGCATATTGATAAAAAAATAAAATAAATAAGCATCTAAAGGAGATCCGATTGATCGATGAAAGAGAAATTTCTATGATATCTTCATTGACACATTATAATTAACTTTCAATCGAAAAAAAACACAGGAGCAAAATCAGAATACCTCGATCGCGCAATTTTTCAAAGTTATCACCCGCGTCTGCTGCAATACAAAATCCCCGTATACATCACATTGAAACCTGATAAACTACATGTACAAGGGCGTTTCAAGAGAAAAATTGTTCATACTGTTGAATGCACATCATTTTAACCCTGATGTATTTATATATATTTTGTAATCAAACAAAATGTGAATCGAGGATCTCATTTCAAACACATTTGGTTCAATAAGCGTTTACAAATTATGAACCGTTCTCGAGATATCTGAAAAAAGATCGCTTTAGGGGCCAACCCTATAACTCCTTTTAGGGACCGGATAACAAAGAAAGTATAGTTCCATATCGTTAACCACAATATTTATAGCATCTTTTGTTCAATACCGCATTTCAAATTTTTTCTCCATTTTGAGGTATCGACGATCAAAATTTTGGACTTCTGGCCCCTGAAAATCCCTTATTACGTAACATAGGAGCAAACACTTATCATGTATACATAACTAATGTTACGATGAACATAATTGTTTCTATAACATATTAAAAAATATTTCACAGTTTAAAGTTATTATTAAAAGACTTTAGAGCCCTCTCAGCCCCTAATTTGAAGAGCCAGCCCCTTTTTCTTGATCTCAAATAAAAGCTCTTGATTTAATTAAGTTTTTTTGTTCTACATGTTTTAACAAAATACTTTCGGGAAAAGAGATATTTAAAGTAAACCAACAAAAATCACGACGCCTTTGGAATCTTCATTTTCGAGCTCGGGCGAGCTTCGGCGCTTTTTGAGATAAAGATGATTAAAGACCATTAGACACTATTTCAGTCTTTCGTCTATCAGCCCTGAAAAGTTCAACATCATATCTTAAATGGTAAAAGAGGAGTTCTCGGTACAAAATACCCCTATAAAAACTGTTAAATCCACGATATCTCAAGACAGGAAGTGACGTCATCAACAAAAAAAAATTTCCAACAAGGTTCAGATCAATAGCTATCAGAACTAAAAATTTGACGTAAATCAGTTGAGCCGTTTCCGAGATATCGCGTGCACAAAATCGGTAAGAAAAAAAAAAATAATAATAATAATAGGGAAAAAGAAACCTAAGAAAAACAATAAGGTCTTCCGTTGGAAACGGAAGACCTTAATAATAGGGAAAAAGAAACAAAGCAAAAACAATAAGGTCTTCCGTTGGAAACGGAAGACCTTAATAAAAACCTTACAATCACTAGAAGGTCTTCCGTTGTAACGGAAGACCTTAAAAAACCTTACAATCACTATAAGGTCTTCCGTTGGAAACGGAAGACCTTAATAAGAAACATTACAATCACTATAAGGTCTTCCGTTGGAAACGGAAGACCTTAATAAAACATCAGAATAACAATAGGTCTTTTCGACCGAAAGTCGAAAAGCCCTAATAAAACATCAGAATAACAATAGGTCTTTTCGACCGAAAGTCGAAAAGCCCTAATAAAACAGAACAAAAACAATAGGTCTTTTCGACCGAAAGTCGAAAAGCCCTAATAATAATAATAAAAAAAGACAAAAACAATAGGTCTTTTCGACCGAAAGTCGAAAAGCCCTAAAAAGACAAAAACAATAGGTCTTTTCGACCGAAAGTCGAAAAGCCCTAATAATAAAACATCAGAATAACAATAGGTCTTTTCGACCGAAAGTCGAAAAGCCCTAATAACTAGACCTATTTTTGTCTCCAACAAAAAGGAAGGGCTTTTCGACAGCCCTTAAAACCCCTTATTCAAATTTATCATATTTTCTCTAAGAATCTGTATATTAAAAATTAGGAAAGTCTCATGAGCATAGACCCACATGTTACCATTTAAGAAATTAAACGCCCAAAGAAAGACAACTTCAGAATTTTTTATCCAGCTATATCCTTTGTTACCTGAAATAAAACTTCTAAAAATTCATATATAAGAAAGTACTCATTTAAGATTCAAGAGTTTTGGTATGCCAAAAGCTCTAATGCTAATCATTCATTGAGCAAAGCGAGATAACTCTTGAATTTTAATTTTTTTAAATGTGATAAAGTTATTATTTTCAGGCCCTTAAAACCCTAAAAGGAGTCAAAAGGTGGCCCTTTGGACCATAATTTTTAAATTGTACTCTTTATTCTAAACTAATATCTGAAAAGAGTTTGAAAATTGGATGAGTAATAAAAAAGTTATAGCTAAAGGGCTGTTTTTAATACTGACCCCTTCAGGTCCCTTATTTTTCGGATTTTTTTTCCTCATACCTTTTCAGGTCTGCGCATTTAGTCCCTCATTACAAGTACAAAATATAAAAATATTCGCTTAAAAACTGTTTGAGAAAACGTTACATGCGTGAATTCAATTTAACATAGAAACTCCCATAGACAATTTTCATCGGCTCATAAAACCGGAAGTACTCAACACTATTCAACGAAACTTGGAATATATCTTAATTACGTCTATTAACACAATATCTATCCTAATCATTTATTGAGCAAAGAGAGATAACTCTTGAAATTGAATTGTGATAAAGTTATCATTTTCAGACCCTTAAAACCCCTATAAGGAGTCAAAAAGTTGCCCCTCGGACCATAATTTTTAAATTGTACTCTTTATTCTGAACTATAAACCGAAATTATTTTGAAAATTAGATGAATAATAAAAAAGATACAGCTAAAGGGCTGTTTTTAATACTGATCCCTACAGATCCCTTATTTTTCAGAAGTTCTTTTCCAGGACCTTTTCCGGTCTGTGTATTAGGTCCCTTATTGCAAATACCAAATATAAAAATATTTGCTTGATAACTGTTTGAGAAAACGTTACACGCGTGAATTCAATTTAACATAGAAACTCCCATAGACAATTTTCATCGGCTCATAAAACCGGAAGTACTCAATATTTTTCAATGAAACTTTGACTATATATTTATTACTTCTATCCTATTTATATTCAGGCGTCAAATAATTTTTTCATGGTCATTTGAAATTTTTTTGTTTTTTCATCCCCCCTTATTTAAAATTTAGGACTAAATATCTCAAAAACGGTAAGAGATAGAAAGTTGTCTGCGCTTTCAATTTTGTACAACTATTTATGATAAAGGTAATTCTAAAATTTGAATGCTCTACATTAAAGAATAAACAAAGAATTGAGTTTCAAACAGTTTTTGCAATTTTCCTTGTAAAAACCGGAAGTACCGGAACCGGAAAACGAAAACCTTACATTTCATGAATTGATATATTTGCTTTAAGACCAATGTATACTTGTATCAGTATTTCTTCCAGTTTTCAAAAAATCGCTGACAGAAATTTGTCTTAAAATAATAATAATAACTAGAGCAAAGCTCGTTGCAAAGCAACGAGTGGGTCTTCCGGTGATGTAAAGAGTAAAGCTTGATGTTCCTGCAAGAAGCAGAGTCTTTAAATAAAAAACAAGAGCAACTAAAACTAAAAGATAAAAAAATACGAATGATACTATGTACGAATTAACAAAAACCATAACGATTCTAAGTACGACTTAACAAAAAAATAATTCCAAAGGTGTCAAAGTACTTCACAAAAATCGAATTATTTTGTTGGTACGAGTTTGAACTTTACGCTATTTTTGAAACCAAAAACGCAAAATCAAAATTTCCGAAAAATCCATTTTTAAACCCCGATATCTGTTATGCATCGTCCGATTTAAAAACGGCTTTTAGTTTTGTACTCATCATGAAAATTACCGTAAGTTACATATGTTTAATTTTTAATATTGAAAAACAATAAAAAAAAAACTAAAACAAGAGGCAAATGGGCCACATCGCTCACCTGAGGAACAATAGGTATGATAAAATCAGCTTAATGGAAGCACAATGCAAACTATCTGGACAATGTACAATAATACATGTAGATCCTGTTTAAATAAAATCCATTTTCCCCCCTAAATATTCTTATGTTTATGATCATTAGTTCCTTTTCTAAAAGGATGATTTTATATTGATTTTATAGTCATATCGCATGCTGAGTATTGCAGTTCTCAAAAAGATCCTTAACAATAGTTTATATATGGGATATAAACCTACATCAAACTCTGAACCTTCTTGTGAGGCCAAAGAACTGTCCTGGGGCCAAAGTCTTAACAATAA
Source organism: Magallana gigas (assembly GCF_963853765.1). NCBI lineage: Eukaryota > Metazoa > Mollusca > Bivalvia > Ostreida > Ostreidae > Magallana > Magallana gigas. The sequence goes on from NC_088861.1 coordinate 42,454,793, forward strand.
TAAAGAATCATCTGGCTGATTAGTTTCAGAGAAGAAGATTTTTAAATATTTACTCTATATATTCCTATGTTAAACTTTGACCCCCCCCACCCACCCATTATGGCCCAAACCTACCCCTGGTGTCATGATTTTCACAACTTTGTATCTACACTACCTGTGGATGCTTCCACATAAGTTTCAGCTTTCCTGGCTGATTAGTTTCTGAGAAAAAGATTTTTAAAGATTTTCTCTATATATTCCTATGTAAAAATCCATTCCCCCATTGTGGCCCCACCATACCACCTGGGACTATGATTTGAACAAACTTGAATCTACACTACCTGAGGATGCTTCCACTTTAATTTGAGCTTTTCTGGCCTAATAGTTTTTGAGAAGAAGATTTTAAAAGATTTTCTCTATATATTCCTATGTAAAACTTGATCCTTCTCTTGTGGCCCCTCCCTATCCCGGGGACCATGATTTGAACAAACTTGAATCTACACTACCTGAGGATGCCTCCACACAAGTTTAAGCATTTAAGGCCGAATAGTTTTTGAGAAGGTTTTTGAAAAATACCAACAAATTTTCAACAATTCTCAATTATCTCCCCTATAAAGAGGGCGTGGCCCTTCATTTGAACAAACTTGAATCCCTTTCACCTAGTGGTGCTTAGTGCCAAATTTGGTTGAAATCTGCCCAGTGCTTCTTGAGAAGAAGATGAAAATATGAAAAGTTTTCAACAACGACAGCGACAATTTGTGATCAGAAAAGCTCACTTGAGCCTTTGGCTCAGGTGAGCTAAAAATAAAAAAAAGGAAACATAATTGCATACTTTTATTGAAAAACAAATTTTCACAGCTAACAATTGTAAATTCCTTTAAACAGCCATAATTTTGTTTGTTATAATTTCTTATCAAACACAAACTACATCAAGGCATGATGCTTTCTTAAAGTTCCATTACAGTAACTGTTCATGAATTATCCGATTTAATTTGAATTACTGGTAAATAGTCTGTAGAACACATTAAGGAATATGCATGTGGGTAGAGGTGACAGGTTAACCTCAAGAGCTGAAAAGAATCAACAGGTAAAAACCATGTGGCCACCAATAGCTGAAATTAAAAAAATCAATAGGCTGTGTTAATACATGTACTGGTACTAATAATAGCTGTGTTTACATTAACATATGCATAGTATTACTGAAAAAAAATACACTGAACATGCAGTGTAATTAGTATGACATATCTTGATTCATGACATTAGATGGCACAGGACAGTTTTTTTGATACATTTCATTGTAGCCTGGGGACGTGTGTCTTCGGAACCCTGTAACTAGAATTTCCTCAGTTCCCATTCAGCACAAATACCTTTAATTCACTCTTTATAAGGCCAATTTCTGAAGAAAATTACTAGTCAAAACCTGTAAAATTGTCTACATACTGGTTTTTATGAGATATTGACCCTTCCATATTTTGCTAATTTTTCAGCTTTTTAGACCTCCCCCAGCCAATTCCCTGCAAAGGGTTGACCTTCCGTACAATGTGCATGTTGCACCATCACATGTCAGAAACTTACTGGTGTATATTCATCCACCTACTTTTCGTGTTATTTACCCTCCTGTCTGTAACTTGCATTTTCACTGTCTAAAGTCCCCAAACAGAAAAAATAGCCTACGGGATCATATCAATGGCTTGTGTGTAAATCATGGTTTTGAGATGATTTTGGTAAAGGAAAATTTCACATGCAAATGAGTTAATGGATCATGATTCTCGGGTGATCTGTAAAACTAAACAAATTGCAAGAAAACCATGGTCCTGGTATGATCTGTTGTAACTAACAACTCGTATCAAAACCATGGTCCTGGTATGATCTGTTGTAACTAACGTACAACTCATATCAAAACCATGATTCTTATATGACCTGTTAAAGAACAATTATACAATAATTTCTTAAAGAAAAAATGACCACTTCATTTATAATTTGCAACAGACAATTATATACTTTTAATATTTTTAATACATTGTCAATTACCAAATATGAAAAATAGTATACATATATGTCACATGAACTATATTGTTAAGCCAATATAATCTGAATTACAACACAAGATCAAAGTCTTCCATAATTTAGATGATAATTATATTGTTATTTCAAACTGTTCTAGCAATTATTACATGAATTGTAAAAATTAAAATATTATGTATGCATTTCAAAACCTTGCTGCAGGTCTGTAGATCCCGGTCTGAACTAATGATACATGTACATCCATGCATTAGTTGCTTGCTTCACTTAATAAATCACGTGATAGTGTATTGTAAATTAGTCTTTATAAAATATTATTTACCTCAAGTGAATAAGAATATATTCTCCCAAAATACTTCCATAAATTGACTTTATAAATATGCCAAGATAGAGCAAGATGCCCAACAATAACAAATTTTCCTGACATGTACATCACATTTAGGCACCAAGATGAACATTCAAAATTTGCAACTCAACTTTCTGTTATGCAGAAATCTTAATTCTAAGTGGTCAGTTTATCTGGCAATTAAAGAATCATTTCAAACGCATGCTCTGTTGCCTTCTAAGATAATAGCACATACCAGAATCACGAGAAAATCATAGCAGACTCAAAACCAAGAAACAAACCACATCAGGATCATACTTCCTTATTTGTCATCTATGATTTGGGTATGATTCATTTAATGGATCATATCTAAATTATAGAACAAAATCATGAATTTGTGAGTTTGATATGACTTTTAAGTGATTTTGATATGATTTCTTAAGAAAAGTTTTTGTTTGGGTCAACACAACAGTCATAGCCACAGATTTCGCATTTTACTTCTGAATCTCATGTACCTAACATATGGGGCCTACATATTGAATATCAATTTCAACAAGAGACATCACTCTAACTAATGATAATCATTAAAAATCATTTCATGAATTTTAGCAACACTCATGAGCCTTCAAGTACAGCAACTCTCAATTTTACAAAAATATTGACGGGTACTTTATCCGAAACTGTCCCTTGCTACCTTTAACTTACACTAACATTCTCTGAAGAGTCATCTTGTCTTAAACTTACAAAGCTTATGCTATTCTGAGAAAAAGTATACCTCATTTTGCCAATTCCATTAAGGATTAAGAAAAATATGGCCATTTTAATGAACCCAGCATTTCCACTTTCCTCTATTTAACACAGATTCATAGGGCTCTCCATAAATAAAGCATCTTTACCTAATCTTATAGAGGTCAACTGTTGTTCAACCTCCCTAAATAAGAAACCTTATTCAAAACTACATACATATACATGATATTATCATGACAAAAGCATCACATCACTTAGAAATACCCTTACATGTATACCCTCCCCCTATTTTTTGATTTTCCTAAGAAGCATTAGTTTGAACACTTTAAAGTAGATCCAGTGTTCTGTAATATGTCATACTTTTTTGTAAAACTTTGAGTTCTTTAAAATTTGTGCAAGATAGTTTTATTTATTTTATGCGAATATAATAACAGAGAAGTAATTAGAAGTATTGGTAGGTTCAAGATATTTTCGCAGCTAAATTTTATGCAAAATTTCCAATTTCTTATACATTTTATCGATGCTAAGGGGAAATAACTCTTTTTCTTACTTTTCTATCAGTTGTATGTCTATTAAATGCCATAGTTTTTCTTATCCCAACAATGAATTTTAAAAGATTTTTGTAGTTTTAGTTTTCTGATAAAGTTGACAATAAAATTAAACAAGATAAACAAATTTCTGCCTAGAAAAATTTTATTTTTAACAAAAAAAATACGGTTTTCTGATGCTAAAATATGCTTTAGTTTATGTTTATCTGGCATCTCAAAAAGTGTGATGACATGTATATTTTTTCTAACAGTTGATGAAATTAAAGTCTATTAAGTTGAAATTAATTCGGTTTTTCAACTTTCATCAGAGAATTTTACGAGTATGGAGTTACCTTAACCTAATATTATGAAACTTGTGGCAATTCCATTGAGTCATTTCTCACACATATTTGAAAACAACCATCACTGATATTGAAAATTGATCTTTTCTTGATAAATGGATGAAATGTAACATTTTTTTTCACAAAAAGACATGTCGCCATACATGTGATTTCTTGTTTTCATGAAACAGTAAGCTTGTAATCATATTTAGTGAATATCTTATTTATTCTGGTTTCTAGTCTCCTTTAACTTTGCTAAAATAGTAAGACCTACAAGTGTGATGTCTGCTCTTTATTAAAATGAAATTCAAACACAACCGGGTACCTGGGGACGGATGAGAATTCCATGATAAATGTTCAAATTTTACATGTTTTCCTACATTTTTGATGCATATATACAATAAAAGGGTAAAAATATGTTGTTTCTTGATCATTTCGAGAGTAATTATTATAGCAGATGTTATTTCAAGGTCAAATGTACATATACATATCCAACATGTGATGGTAATGGAGACAATTGGAAAGAGGGGGTGGCTTTTTGAATTCAGTAAATATATCTAAAATATCACTTTTGGAAAGGAAAGAGCAAAAACTTTGAGTTTTTTGACATATTGTATACTTTGATAACTGCATTTGTCTACATGTGAATTTTATTTGAAAGAAAAATATGCTGTTTTAAAAAAATTGAGTTATATAAGTCAGGTTGCTTAATGTTATTTCATGAAATCAGACAGCAAAATTGCTGCAAATTTATCATTTAAATAATTCAATTGATCAAAACTCTTTTACAGTATTAATTCTTATCTCGGTAATTAACTTAAGCCTATTAATTGTCATCAGGATAGGAAATACCTACTTTCTAAGCCAATTTACTCTAGTGGTGGTCATTCTACACATTTAAAAGGGAGTTACTTCCCTTGTATATTATAGCTAATAAATCATGTAATGACATATATAACCAACAAAATCATCCATTTTCCCAAAATAGACTACTTTTGGTACAAAAGCCACTCAAAATTACAGTTAAATGAGAAATCTGAAAATACCATTTAGTCTTGAAACTTACACTAACATTCTCTGAAAAGTCATCTTGTCTTAAACTTACAAAGCTTATGCTATTCTGAGAAAAAGTATACCTCATTTTGCCAATTCCATTAAGGATTAAGAAAAATACGGCCATTTAAGTGAACCCAGCATTTCCACTTTCCTCTATTTAACACAGTTTCATAAGGCTCTCCATAAATAAAGCATCTTTACCTAATCTTATAGAGGTCAACTGTTGTTCAACCTCCCTAAATAAGAAACCTTATTCAAAACTACATACATATACATGATATTATCATGACAAAAGCATCACATCACTTAGAAATACCCTTACATGTATACCATCCCCCTATTTTTTGATTTTCCTAAGAAGCATTAGTTTGAACACTTTAACCAAATATTATGAAATTTAAATGCTTCTATTCTGATCAATTGAATTTTTAAGCAGCGTGAAATTAAAACCATCGCAATCGATACTTTAGTAAAAATCATGAAATTTTAACACGGTGGAATTAAAACGACTTACAGTATTTCATCTGAACAGCCTCAAAGTTTAATTTTCTGCTATACCATTTTTTATTAAATGAATTATACTGGGTTTTTTTTTTGCAAATAAATTTAGCGAGGATTTTTTTCTCTTTTCTAATTAATGACAGGTTTTAAAAACAATATTATGTTAAGTATGTATAAAATTCCATAAACAATTTTTCAAAGCTTTGGATTTTAGTTGCACAATGAAAAAATGAGGGATTGCACGATACTACATGCTCATTTTGAAATTTAAAGCATTGTTAATTTCTGTTACTAGATAGAGATAAGCACAAAATGATGTTGCTCTGTGATGCTTTGACAAGATTAAAAGCATGAGAGAGAGAAATAGAGAGAGAGAGAGAGAGAGAGAGAGAGAGAGAGAGAGATAGAGAGAGATCTGAGGCAGATGTAGTAAAAATTATTACATACATTAGTCTTACTGTAAAAATTGTTTACAATGTAGATGTGTTCTGCATGTAAAGTTTACCTAAAATGAATCAATAAAATTCAATATATATAAAAGATAAACTAATCTCAAAGAATTTACAATGGTTCTGTGAAATAATGAAATCTTGAGAAAAATGTTTTATAGATATCAGGGAACATAAATCTAAAATCTGAACTTAAAGTTCTTATCATCTTGCACTCTGTTTTACATGCTCTTTCACAGGCGATAATCAAATATAATGGCGAGCCAGACAAAAGTTCTAATTTTAATTAGACTGAATATTTACCATGTCAAATATATTTATTTAATTAAGCACAAGCCTGTCTGAGTTCTTTAATTCATTAATTAAGTGGAGGTGATATGGTAAAGATCTGCTATATTTAAATATTTAGGGGAAAGTTATCATCATGCAAACATGCACTCTAATTACAACATTCTACTCTTGTGTGCCTTTGGACCCCCACCCCTTTTAATTGCACAGTTTTACAGTGTGTGGTGTGTTGTTCAATACAAAATAAGACATACATATACATAATAATAAATAGAAATTCAAAAGAGTAGTGTGCAAAACATACACGTGAAAATACATTGGACAGATAATTTCCCGAGATTTCTCTGACTCAAATGCCCGCTTTTATATTGTTACGCACGTCAAAAGCGGCGGTTAGAGTCAGAGGAATGTCGGAATAGATTGAAAAGTGCACAAACACTTTGAAAAGAAAAAGTCAATACGATATATCCTGTATTGAAACATACCTTTATAATCTGTCATACGTTAGTTGAGCTGAAATTTCCACTATCGCCGTCTTGCAGGCCATTCTTCTGACACACCGCTATCAGCTGTTGTTCGCAGTCAAAACATGGCAAGTTGACATGGTCAATCGTACGGTATTTATTTCGATTAAAACTATTAAGACTAATAAAAAATTAACAACGTAATTATCGACCGAATTAACGAAATTGTTTCAATAAACACTCTGATTAACTATATAAAAAAGGAGTTCGGTTTTATGACCTGTACGAAATCTTTTCAGCAGGAGTTACTTTCAGTGTGAATTTTGCACTATTTTTTAAACCAATAACGAGGAATCAACATTTCCGGAAAAATCAATATTTAAACTGCGATATCTCTGCAATGCAGTATCCGATTTTAAAACGAATTTAAGTTTTGTATTTAGCTTTGCAAACTCTACAATATGCATCTAATTTTATGTTTTTTTATAAGTTTAATGATCAGTACGAATTGTTACAGTAGAAGTTACTTTCAGTGTGAATTTTGCACTATTTTTGAAACCAAGAACGCGGCATCAAAATTTCCGGGAAAATCAGTTTTTAAACCCCGATATCTCTTTAATGCATCCTCTAAATTTCAAACGGTTTTCAGCATTAGATTCAGCATAAAAAGCTCTACAAACTACGTATACGTTTTTTGTTTGATCAAAAAATTCAATTTTTCGAAAAATTTGATTCGTTTCCAGTTTCGAACAGAAGTGACGAATATTAATTATATAGCCTCATTACAGAGGTAAATCGACCAAATCATAACCATTGAAAATTTCAAGCCTCTATCTTAAAGCATTTTTTAGAAAAGTCCCGGACAAAATGACATTTTTAAAATTTTAAAAATGACGTAACGTCAAAACGGAAGTGACGTTGTCTTTAAAACTTTAACATCTTTGAGGGACGATATCTTGCTAAAATCTCTGGAAATTTCATTGAAATCGGTTGAAAAATTTTTGAGTTATGAAGCAAAAAAGGAGTCAGAAAAAAAAGAAAAAGTATAATAATAATAACTAGAGCAAAGCTCGTTGCAAAGCAACGAGTGGGTCTTCCGTTAATGTCGGAAGTAAAGCTGGAAGTTTCTGCAAGAAGCAGAGCTCTTAAACCATTAACAAGAGTAACTAAAATAAAAAGATGAAAAAATCGAATTATTCCTGGTACGACTTAACGAAATCCGAATGATTTTAAGTACGACTTAACAAACACCTTTCCGATTTCAAGAACGACTTAACAAAAAAAATCCGAATTGTTCAAGTACGACTTAACAATTATTTTTGGTACGAGTTAATTTTACTTTTAACATTACGCTATTTTTTAAACCAAGGACGCGGAATAAAAATTTCCGGAAAAATCAATTTTTAAACCCCGATATCTCTGTAATGCATCGTCCGATTTTGAAACGGCTTTCAGTGTTAGATTCAGCTTGATAAGCTCTAGAAAACACATTTTCATTTTTTATTTGATCAGAAAATTCATTTTTTCGAAAAATTTGTTTCACTTCCGGTTTCGACCGGAAGTGACAGATTTTCATTTCGAGCCTTATTACAGAGGTAAATTGACCAAATCATAACCAGTGAAAATTTCAAGCCTCTATCTAAAAGCGTTTTTAGAAACGCTGCGGACAAAATGACTTTCTAAAATTTTTTGTTTAAATGACGTAACGTAAAAACGGAAAGGTCGTTTTCAAAGAAACTTTAGGATCTTAGAGGCATAATAGTTGCACATAATCTCTCAAAGTTTCATCTCAATCGGTTATAAACTTTTTGAGTTATAAAGCCGAAAAGGAGTCAGATACAAAAGATGTCACCTTTGACCTTCCAAACTCTGCTTGTTGCACCATCAAATGTCAGAAACTTAGCAATGTAAAGTTTATTATATTTCTGTGAATATTTCCTATGTAAAATTACAATGAATAAACATGCTATTCCATCTAACTGTGAAATAGTTTCTATGCTATCTGTCCATGGTGAATAGTCAACGAAAGTATTCACCAGCAGCATACAATTTCCCTTTTTTAAACTCGGAACACCTCTGGTATAATCCGATCACAGCATTAAATTCAAAGTCGGATAATTCTAATTTGTTTATCATCAAGAAATTCTGCATCGCCAACAAATAAAGTTTTCTTCAGGATAATAATTAAGATATCTATAGCTATTTACTGACAGAAAGACAGACTAAGACTGTTGTGTTGTGTGAGGATGACAGACAGTTTATTGTCCCCCTCAACAGCAACTATTTCACTTGGCTTCGCCCCATGAAATAGTGGCTGTCTTGGAGGACAATAAACTTGCTATCATCCTCATACCCAGTGAATAGGTATATAATGTCCCATCCACATAAATTTCGAGTTATATAACCTCCCATTTGTAACCTGCAATTTCACAGTGTAAAGTCAACACAACAGTCTTAGCCGCAAGTTTCACCATTCAATTCGCATGTACGTATTAAACATTAGGGGTTTTCATATTGCATACCAATTCCAACAAGGGAGATCCCTCTAATGATGATCATTAAAATTCATTTTATGAATCTTAGCAACACTCATAAGCCTTCAATTGTGCAGCATCACTTAAGGTGGCTCAAAACACCTTGAAATATTTTCTCAAATCAGCAGAAAATTACTTGATTATGATAGATATCATAATTGATAAGAAGTGTTTAAGTCAAATAGGCAAAAAATATGCAAATTTGGATGAACAATTACATTTTCAAAAATTTAATTCAATAAACAGTAACAAAAGCTCCAGGCGGACTAAAACTCAAACGCTTTAGAAACCCAATACTTTAACCATTAAGCTATGACGGTATACAACCCAATCAAACGATATTAAGAGTTCAAAAAAACATTTAAATCGCCATCTTGTGAAGTAGTGTCTTAAAAAGTATAAGTCTAGGTGTAGTGATGTACCTTAATTTTACAAAAATATTAACGGGTACTTTATCCGAATGGTCCCTTGCTACCTTTAACTTAGTACATTTTATGAACAGATGTCTTTGTCTTAGAATAAGAAAGCTAATGCAATTCTGAGAAAAAAGTATACCACATATTGACAATTCCATTGAGGTTTAATAAACATATGGCCATTTAAGTGAACCCACCATTTCCAATTTCTTTTACTCAACACAGATTTACAGGGTTCTCCTTAGTAAAACATCTTTACCTGACCTTTTAGAGGTCAATTGTTGTTCAACCACCTTTAATAAGAAACCTTATTCAATACAACATACATCTACATGATATAATCTTGATAAAAGCATCACATAACTTAGAAATGCCCTTACATGTATACCCACCCCCTATCTTTTGATTTTCATAAAAAGTCATGGTTTGAAATCTTTTACCTAATTTTCTGAAACTTGTGGCAATTTCTATGAGTCATTTCTCACACATATTTGAAAACAATCATCAATGATACTAAAATTTGATCTTTTTATGTTTCTTGAATGATTTGTAGCATTTTAATAATTAAATAGACAAGTATTCCTGCATGTGATTTCTTTTTTCGATGAAAAAAAGTAAGTTAACAATCATATTTATTAAATATCTAATCTATTCTGGTTTCTAGTCTCTTTTTAACCATGATAAAACAGTAAGATCAACAAGTTCAACATCTGCCTTAAATAAAATTAAATTCAAACACACCCGGGTAGCTGGAGGCGGAGGAGAATTCCATTAAAAATGTTCAAATTTGACATGTTTTTTTCTACTTTTTTATGCATATATACCTTAAAAGGATGAAAATAGATTGTTTCTTGCTCATTTCAAAAGTAATTATCATTGCTGGTGTTATTCAAAAGTCAAATGTACATTTACATATCCTACATGTAATCTTATGGAGAAAATTGGAAAGAGTTTGGGTGATTTTTCAACTATGTAAACACATCTAAATATCTTTATAAAATAAAAAATGAAGGAAACATAATTGCATACTTTTATTGAAAAACAAATTTTCACAACAATTATATTTCTTTAAACAGCCTTAATTTTGTTTTTCATAATTCCTTATCAAACATGAACAAACCACAATAGGACATGATGCTTTCTTAAAGTTCCATTATTGTTCATGCATTATCCAATTTAATTTGAATTACCAGTAGATAGTCTGTAGAACACAAGGAATATGCATGTGGGTAGAGGTGACAGGTTAACCTCAAGAGCTGAAACCACAAGAATCAACAGGTAAAAGCCATGTGGTAACAAGAGTCTGCTTTAAGCTGAAATAAAAAAAAAAAAAATTAGCTGTGTTAACATACATGTACTTGTAATAGCTGTGTTTACATTAACATATACATAATATTTTTGGAAAAAATACACTGACCATGCAGTGTTATAAGTATGACATATCCAAATATATGACATTAACATTTAGCCAGTACAAAAACAAAAATGTGCATATCAAGTCATAATATCATAACATTAAAATAATTTCTTGGGTATAGACATATCAGATTGAGAGAGAGCGAGAGCAGGAGTGAGCGAGAGAGTTTGTTTTACTTGAAGTGCGACAGCAATATTTCAATTCATAAACTACAAAGGAATATTACCAATCCAAACAGTGTCAAAGTATAAGCTTCTGCTACGTGTATACCATGTTTTGTCAATTCTACTGGGGTTTATTGCGAATAAATTTAGCGAGGGTTTTTTTTTCTTACGAATTACATGTTTTAAAAACAATACTATGTATAATGCGCATAAAAATGAGGGATTAATAATACATGCTCATTTTAAAATTCAATGCACTTTGGATTTCTTTTACAAGATCGAGATATTTTTGTCATAAAATTAAGATGCCCTCTGACAGTTTCATGAGTCTTCGCCAAGATTAAAAGAGAGAGAGAGAGAGAGACAGAGAGAGATCTGAGGCACATGCAGTAAAAATTATTTACATACTATGTAGATGTGATATGCATGTAAAGCTTACCTAAAATGAATCAATATGTATAAAAGATAATCTTATCTCTCAAATTACAATGATTCTGTGAAATACTTATATCTTGAGAAGACTGTTTAATAGATATCATGGAACATTGACCTAAATTCTGAGCTTGATATAATATGAAATTTGAGACTTTTCATCTCGCACTCTGTTTTACATGCCTGTTACACAAGCAATAACCATATAGAGAGCGAGACAAAAGGTCTAATTTTAATTAGATTGAATATTTACTTTGTCAAATATATTTATTTAATTAAACACAAGCCTGAGTTTTTTAATTTATAAATTCAGTGAAGGCGATATTGTAAAGATCTGCTATATTTAAATATTTGGGTAAAGTTATCATCATGCAAACATGCACTCTAATTACAACATTCTATTCTTGTGTACCTTAGGACTCCCACCGCTTTTAATTTTAAATTCTTCATGCAATTTACTACTGATATCCTTTCTTCACTTGCCTCGGATAGTCTTTTAAACACCATCACCAGTCCCGTAAAATCATGTGGTCCACTTTGTTTACATGTAAAAATGGCGACTCTCGATCTCGATGTAAATTCAACATACTTGATTTTCCGAGGTCGGTAGCGTGTTTCGGAGAAAGTCTGAGGCAAATAAAGAGGCGATATCAGTAGTAAATTGCATGAAGAATTTAATGGTACTAATTGTTTTCACAGAATTTGCGTATAAATAAGGTAAATCAGTCCAAAACTAGCGCACGTTTTTCTGCGCAATAAATATACATGTACAATTTTTTCAATGGGTGGCCCTGTAGCTCTCCGGTCTGTCATTATTTTTTCCCGGAGAGCTACAGTTCTGCAGCTACCGTGAAAATACACTGGACATATAATATTCCGAGATTCCGCTGACTCTAACGCCCGCTTTTATATTGTGACGTACTTCAAAAGCGGAGGTTAGAGTCAGAGGAATCTCGGATTAGATTGAAAAGACTAAGTGCAAATACTCTGAAAAGAAAAAGTAAATACGACATATCCTGTATTGAAACATACCTTTATAATCTGTCATACGTTAGTTGAGCTGAAATTTTCACTATCGACGTCTTGCAGGCCTTGCTTTTTTTAAAAATGTAGACACACCGCTATCAGCTGTTTGTTCGCAGTCAAAACACGCTGATACTAAAACAAGTCCCACGGGGAAAACAAGTCCCACGTAAGTCCCACGGCAAATGCGGCTATATATCGATAAAATTATGATTGATTATGATTAAATGTGATAAAATAATATTAATTCACACAACAAAATATTTTTATAAGCTTTTATTACGGATTTATCGACAAAAAATCAAAGATGTTGGTAAGGTAGATAACTCGTACGTAGAATTCATACGGTAGCAGAAGAAATCTATATGCCCGCCGTTTAATTGATGGATAATTTTAATTTTCTCCAACAAAATAAAATCTAATAGCAGTAAAAAGTTGACTTTATATTCATTAATTAACACAAACTAAGTAAAAATCAGGTAAGTAGACAACTCCTACGCAGAATGCATTAGCCCGCCGAGAAAAGAGCACTCCTGTCGCTTACCTGATAGGTTAATTTAATATTTTATATTTCCTAACTTAAAAATGATCATATTAATAAAAAAAAAATTATTATGCCTGTCACTGAGGCTTTTATGATAAATTATAATACAGTGAAAGATTTAAGAACTAGTCTATACGAAACACACAAGCCTGAAGGAATGTACATGTGTACGCTTAAATTACCCTTGTCGAATACCTATCTATATTAATGGATATGATTTTTTCATTACCTTAGTTTTTATTTTTAATCAACTGTACGAGGGTTGTTAGAAAACTTCGCGGACAGTGATTTACGGCAAAATTACTGTGAACTTTGTAGGATGGCGTATGTTTTATTAAATGACTACCATTTGAAAATAAGTATGCAAAAAATGATATGAATTTTAATTTTTTTTCCCAAAAGATACAGCGATTTTTACTTTGCGTGAATTAGATTTACGGAGCAACATTTCGTATTTCCACGAAGTCAGGTGACGTCAAAAAACTGAAAGTCAAACTTGTTACTCTTTTTCAAACTAAACACCTTTCAGTTCCACACACTTTTTAAGACATTTAACCGATTTATAAAATGCACGTTCAAACCATTATTTGTCAAGCTTTTGCAGTTTCGACTTTAGATGAGGTAAATAAGCGAAATCTATAAGTGCAAGATCGATCCGGCTGTGGGGGGGGGGGGGGTGCTGCAAGGGCTAAAAAAACCCAGTTTTTCCAGCTGTAAACCTCTGTGATTCAAGTTGTAAACGTTTTTCCTATAAAAAAAAATAGTAGCATTCATATAAGAACCCTTTGGTCTCCATCGGAGATTTTCCTGCGTGCACACAACATTTAATGACGGCCCGGTGCTCCAAGATGTCCATAAATAGTTTTTGACTTATTTTTCAAGCGTTGTTCGTCCAAGTTCGGCGATAAAACGGTCAGAAATTCTTCAACTTAAAACTTTCATAAAATGACCCTCATAAGTTATTGTGATGTCATATGAAATATCGCTTATTTTTATGCACGTCAACGGTACATTTTCTTAATAAGGAAAAATGCGTACAAAATATAAAAAGTTAAAAAAAAAAAACAACTGACATGCTCCGTGAAGCATATTCATCAAATAATTAAGCTGTATATTTTTTATGGTGCATTTAAAACAAACAAATCGTTTCATATTTCTTAGAAAATAAAAGTTAAATCTGAAAAGTTTTGCTAGTATCATGTAAATGGTCCGCTCACAAGTCAACTTGTCCGCGAACTTTTCAAATAACCCTCGTATACATTAATAAGAATTCAATAAGAATTATTGTGTTTTAAAAAAGTATACTGTTAAATATTATCATAACTTTTTCGTCTGACGCAAAAATGCGTGATCTTGATATCATTTAACTAAACCAATTAACGATTCAACAAATAACTATCAGATTATCATTAATATTAAAACGTAATAAAAACCATCCGTTCATCCAGAATATTTTTGAGGGGTATATTCAGGTTTGTTAAGGGAGGGGATCGAGGAAATTTAAGAAATTTGATTTGTTCCACGGGGGCGGAACTCCAACTCCCCCTCCCCCACCCCCGAATCCCATCTAGATTCAGCTCATGAAAAGTATGTGCTCGAAAATCATCTACAAAGCCAAAGAAAAATTCTTACATCTTCTCCAACTTTTTCAAGATGTAAACAGTTACTAACATTGTACAGAACTGATTGTGTATATACGAAAATGTACGTGCACTTTGCTTTAAACGTATATTCTTTCTCAATATAAATTTACTAAAATTATGAATTTTGGAGAACAAATAAATATAAAATCTGGAATGCTTACACAAGTACGTTAGCCTGTTCTTTTTCATATCTAGATCTAAGACTTTCACTGCCTAGTTCACCAAACTATATGTAAATCTTCAAGTCCTGATTTTGTTTCTAAAAACAAATATTATATACGTCATTCATAAGACTGTAGCAAAATTTTACATTGCATGATATCAGTGTAACGAATGTAACCGGGTATATTTTGGTTTCAATTTTCAATGGAGGTAAAAAAAAAAAGCACCCGGTTCAATGTTTAACGTTGTAAAATGATTTAACTCAATGACATGGCAATCTTCTTGGTTAATATATGTCTGGTCTGTTTCGTAAATAATAATGAATTATACTTTCCTTTGCAAAAACAATTTTGTTTTTTTGTATTTTATAAGCTTCTTGGAGATAGTAACACACATGTTTAAATGTTTACGGTTATAAATGTACTATTGAAATTATACTTAAGTTTGACTAGTTAAAACACTGATGGATTATAATATTTTTTTATTCAGTTTTCAGTGTAAGTGTACATGAGATATATAAGGATTGAGTGTTATTCGTCTTCAATTTCATATAGATTACATAAAGATTACATATAAGTTTTAAATGGGTGTCAGAAACTCTGATCCTGTTGCATGTAGCGACCTTGCTCTATCAACGGGAATAATAAAAGTGGACTGCATAGTATTTTGAAACATAACTTTTTTGTGTTTCGTAGATCTACTCGTTCATAACTGTTTTCCTAGTCACCTAAAACATTTGAGAGAGAGAGAGAGAGAGAGAGAGAGAGAGAGAGAGAGAGAGAGAGAGAGAGAGAGAGAGAGAGAGATGGGGTGGGGGTTGTGTACACGGTGTGCTTCACGGTCTTCTCCCAATATACAGGTAGGTAAAGGTCTATTGTTTCCTAAGCGACAAAAAACCCGTTCAATTCACACAGAATATACAAGAAACTAACGGTGTCCGGTCAAGTCGTTCACAGACCAACTCGTATACAGGTCAACTCGTATACAAAATTTCCCGTATATTTAACCTAAAATCAAATCTTATACAAAAAATCACCATAATTAGAAAGTCAACTCGTATACAAAAAGTTAGACACAAAACGTAGCAAATTCATACATGTACATAATTGTGCATTATCAATAAACTCGGTAACGATGTGAAATTACAACAAAAAAATTAACGATTATTAATTATGTCAATCAAATCATTATTATTTGGTAATTATTTCTACACATCAAAACAATAATTGTTAAAACAACAAGCGCGGTGTTTCTTGCTTCTCCACTGAAACGGATGTCTTCTCAAAGGCTAATAAAGATACTCCTCATTATTTTGTTTGAAAAAAATATATCTAAATTTCCCAAACTTCTTTCAACATGGTACGAACCTGTGTGTTTCCTGTCGACGAACTGTAGGTAATATACCATTGATTTATAAGGTAAAAATTTGTTTATTGATATAATGAGTGAAAAATGAAAAGTGAATATAAAAGTCACATAAATAATTACATATATATTTGACTTTTGTAATATTAAAAAAATAAATAAAAAGGAAGATATACGGCTAGCAATCTATTGCCTCCTAAAATTAATATTGGAGCTGAATTTGAATTTCTCATATCAATATTTCATGGTATATGAATGTAATAAATCCACTAATTAATTTTGTATACGAGTTGACTTTTAGTTTTTTATGCGGAAATTTTTGTATACGAGTTGACTTTCGTTTTTTTATGCGGAAATATTTGTATACGAGTTGACCTGTATACGAGTTGGTCTGTGTACGACTTGACTGTAAATCGAAACTAACACGTGTATATATACACGTGTATAGGTAGAGCCAACGATCACCAATCATCTTTGGACATGTAGCCCCCCCCCCCCCCCCCCATTAGCCCCACATATTATAGTAAAGTAGTAAAGGAAATAATGAGCAAGTTATTTTGTAATTAGTTCATGACTTATAGAGATAAAAAAAAATACATTAATCAACGTGTTCGTGTTCAGATTGTGACAATGGTCCCGCTTCTTTTTTCTTTTTTTTATACAAAACTCTGCGTGTAACCGTTTGAGGGAAAGTGAAGTGAATGATTGTTTGTCGTATGAAAAACATATGCACATGTCAATAAATACATGTATATACATTAAAAAATCAATTATAATTGGTAATGCAGCCATGCATTATTCTTACATTATTCTTGACTTTCTTTTCATCGGGGACGTATATACTAAGAATATACGTCCCTGTTTTTGTCAAATGTAAAACATTTCTCGACCTTCGATGCATTCTGTTCAGTGTGATTCATTAAAATTGTCGGAATGACATTTTGCTTTTCGAACGTTTAGAAGTATTTTTCTCTATCGATGTTTGTATGGTTTTTCCGTTCATGAAGAGAGAAAGAAAGAGAGAGATGAATGGAGAAGACGGAGAAAGAGATGAGAGATGAAGTGAAAGAAGGAGAGAAGACAAAGAAAGAGAGAAAGAAATGCATGTTTATAAATATACATACTTGTATACATATACCATGCGCGGATCTAGAGGGGGGGTCGGGGGGGGGGGGTCCCGACCCACCCCCCCCCCTGGAAAATGAAAATTTATTAAATTTACATAGTAAAATTATCGCGAAAATAAGCCTCGGACCCCCCCCCCCTGGCAAATACAATTATCCTTCGGACCCCCCCTGGAAAAATTTTCTGGATCCGCGCATGCATATACGCTTGTGTGATTCTAGCAGTTATTATGAATAATTCGATAAAATAAGAAGTCGAAAACATTTATTTCAGTAGAAAGTTACTTTTAACATATGTATAGATTTCCATAGGTTTCCGAATAAATTGGGGGAATATAATGGAAATCTCGAGAAAACACATTGATTCCTTGCTGAAAATTGACAAGCAAACAACTATATATTTATACATGTTTTCAAAGCCTTCTCTTTTATCGTAAGGGTTTCGAAAATATGACGATTTTTCATTCATTATGTAGAAAAAAAAACCCATTTAAAACAGAGTTGGTCTTTAGACCCAAAGATTGTGGATCTGTCTCGTGAACGGTAAGCTGCCGTAGACTAGAATGTTCTTGCTGACAATAACAATTTAATAACAATACATGTATATGTTAGTATAACTCATGAACTTCCATCAAATTTTTATTTCAGTCATCATTCTTTTTTTTTTTTTCTTGGAGTAGATGCAAGATCTTTTCTTTGACTTTTAGGAAGATTTTCACCACTACCGACAGACTTTTCATGAGCTGATCGAGATGGGATTCGGAGGATGGGGTGGAATCCCCCCCCCCCCCCCCCGGGAAAAAAATCAAAATTCGTAAATTTTCATCGTAAAATGACCAAAAATATACCTCGACCCCCTCCCCGGACAAACCTGAATACCCCCCCCCCCCCCACCTCCCCAAAAAATACTCTGAATGAAGGCATGGTTCTGTCATGTAAATTTTGAATTTACTGGGTGGGTGTGAATACAAAATTTCCAACATGTGTAAATTTTGTATGTAAACCCACCCAGTAAATTCAAAATTTACAACATGACGGTTCTTAGAGAGAGCAGAACTGGGTCAAACTTAAAAGGAGTGATATACGGACTATATAAAACTCGTATCACCCAACTTCATGTAATATAATAAATTAATCACAGCAATACGTAAACTTCTCTTCTGAACATAATCATAAGGCAATATGTTAACATTACAGCCACCTGAAATAATTTACAAATAAAATGACATAACTATAAATGGCAGGCGTGCATTTTAAATCCACAGTCGTAAGAATTCTGTGTAGAGTTTTCCCTTTATTTTTAAGTCATTCGCGCTTTTTTTTTTCTAAATTTGCGTAAAGAAATTAATAATTTTATCTATGCATTTTTTTAGTACAATGAAATAAAAGACTAACATACAAAAAATAAATAAATAAATGTATAAATAAATAAATAAATAAATAAATAAAATAAAAAAATTAGCAATTAGTTGTTTAGATTATGGATTCTGCGTTAATTTTTTTTTTACTTTCATGATTTTTACTAATTTAGTGAGTGTTAATCAATAAATGTGGTAATTTTTTTTTTATCAATATTAATATAATCATTTTTTAAGTTAGAAAATAAAAGTAAAACATTAAGATCGCCCATCAGTTAAGCGGCAGGTGTGCTCTTTTCTCGGCGGGCGAATGCATTCTGCGTAGGAGTTGTCTACTTACCCAACTTTTACTTAGTTTGTGTTATTTAATTAATATAAAGTCATTTTTTTTTATTGCTATTAGATTTTATTTTGTTAAAGAAAATTTAAATTATCCATCAATAAACGACGGGTATACATATTTCTTCTGCTACCGTACGAATTCTACGTACGAGTTATCTATCTTTACCAAAATCTTTAATTTTTCGTCGATAAATCCGTAATAAAAACTTATAAAAATATTCTGTTGTGTGAATTAATATTATTTTATCACATTTAATCATAATCAATCATAATTATATCGATATATAGCCGCATTTGCCGTGGGACTTTCGTGGGACTTACGTGGGACTTGTTTTCTCCGTGGGACTTGTTTTAGTATCACCCGTCAAAACATGGCGAGTTGAAATGGGGAATCGTACGATGATTATTTCGATTAAAACTAATAAGACTAATAAAAACTAACAACGTAATTATCGATCGAAATAACTAAATTGTATCGATAAACACTTTAATTAACTATTAAAAAACAGAGTCCGGTTTTATGACCTGCACGAATTGTTTTCAGCAGGAGTTACTTTCAGTGTGAATTTTACACTATTTTTTAAACCAAGAACACGGAATCAAAATTTCCGGAAAAATCAATATGTAAACCCCGATATCTCTGCAATGCATCATCCGATTTGAAAAAGAATTTCAGTTTTGTATTAAGCTTTGCAAACTCTACAATATGCATATAATTTTGTGTTTTATATATAGTTTAATTATCAGTACGAATTGTTTTCAGTAGAAATTACTTTCAGTGTGAAATATGCACTATTTTTAAAACCAAAAACACGGAATCAAAATTTCCGGAAAGATCAATTTTTAAACCCCGATATCTCTGAAATGCATCATCCGATTTGAAAACGAATTTTAGTTTTGCATTTAGCTTTGCAAACTCTACAACATGCATATAATTTTATTATTCGCTCAAAAAAATGAAAATTCCGAAAAATTAGAATCACTTCCGGTTTCGACCGGAAGTTACAAAATATTTTTTTTTGTAAATTTGCCATAAGTAAATCCGCAGATTTACAATCACAGAGAATTTCAAGTCTTTATAAACAACCGTTTACGAGAAAAGTCCTGGACAAAATCAATTTTTGAAATTTTAAAAAATGACGTAACTAGAAAACGGAAGTGACTTAATGACTGAAAGTTTAAAATCTTCAAGGGACAACTATTTAACATAATCTCTGAAAATTTCTTGCAAATCGGTTGAATAGTTTTTGAGATATAAAGCAAAAAAGAAGTCAGAAGGAAAAACAAGAAGAATAATAATAATAACTAGAGCAAAGCTCGTTGCAAAGCAACGAGTGGGTCTTCCGTTAATGTCGGAAGTAAAGCTGGAAGTTCCTGTAAGAAGCAGAGCTCTTAAACCATTAACAAGAGTAACTAAAATAAAAAGATGAAAAAATCGAATATTCCTGGTACGACTTAACAAAATACGAATGATTTTAGGTACGACTTAACAAAAACCTTTTCGATTTTAAGAACGACTTAACAAAAAAAATCCGAATGTGTTCAAGTACGACTTACCAATTATTTTTGGTACGGGTTAACTTTACTTTGAACATTACGCTATTTCTTAAACCGAGGACGCGGAATCAAAGTTTCCGGAAAAATCAATTTTTAAACCCCGATATCTCTGTAATGCATCGTCCGATTTTAAAACAGCTTTCAGTGTTAGATTCAGCTTAATAAGCTCTACAAAAAACATATTCATTTTAGATTTGATCAGAAAATTCATTTTTTCGAAAAATTTGTTTCACTTCCGGTTTCGACCGGAAGTGACAGATTTTCATTTCGAGCCTTATTACAGAGGTAAATCGACCAAATCATAACCATTGAAATTTTCAAGCCTCTATCTTAAAGCGTTTTTGAGAAAAGTCCGGGACAAAATGACTTTTTGAAATTTTTAAAAATTACGTCACGTCAAAATGGAGGTGACGTTCTCTTCAAAACTTTAACATTTTTGAGGGACGCCAACTTGCAAAAATCTCTGAAAATTTCTTTAAAATCGGTTTAAAACCTTTTGAGTTATGAAGCAAAAAAGGAGTCAGAAGAAAAGAAAAAGAATAATAACTAGAGCAAAGCTCGTTGCAAAGCAACGAATGGGTCTTCCGTTAATATCGGAAGTAAAGCTGGAAGTTCCTGTATGAAGCAGAGCCCTTAAACCAATAACAAGAGTAACTAAAATAAAAAGATGAAAAAAATCGAATTATTCCTGGTACGACTTAACAAAATACGAATGATTTTACGTACGACTTAACCAAAACCTTTCTGATTTCAAGAACGACTTAACAAAAAAATCCGAATGTGTTCAAGTACGACTTAGCGATTATTTTTGGTACGAGTTAATTTTACTTTGAACATTACGCTATTTTTTAAACCAAGGACGCGGAATCAAAATTTCCGGAAAAATCAATTTTTAACCCCCGATATCTCTGTAATGCATCGTCCGATTTTCAAACGGATTTCAGATTCGTGTTCAGCATAACAAACTCTACAAACCTCGTAAACATTTTAAATTAAAACGAAAAATTCGAAAATTCGGAAATTTTAAAACACTTCCGGTTTAGACCGGAAGTGACGGAAACTAATTTCCAGTCTTATGTCCAAATAAAAACGATCATTGCTTCAACACAGAAAATTCCAAGTCCTTATCTTGAACCGTTTTTGAAAAACGCCCTGGACAAAATTACTTTTTTAAAATTTAAAAATTGACGTAACGTAAAAACGGAAGTGACGTTGTAGTTGAAAATTTTAAAACTTTGAGGCACAATAATGCTTCATTAACCCTAAAAGTTTCATGTAAATCTGTTGAAAACTTTTTGAGATATTAAGCTTTGAAAAAGTCAGAAAAATAAAGAAAAAGAAAAATAACTAGAGCAAAGCTCGTTGCAAAGCAACGAGTGGGTCTTCCGTTAATATCGGAAGTAAAGCTGGAAGTTCCTGTATGAAGCAGAGCCCTTAAACCAATAACAAGAGTAACTAAAATAAAAAGATGAAAAAATCGAATTATTCCTGGTACGACTTAACAAAATACGAATGATTTTACGTACGACTTAACAAAAACCTTTCTGATTTCAAGAACGACTTAACAAAAAAATCCGAATGTGTTCAAGTACGACTTAGCGATTATTTTTGGTACGAGTTAATTTTACTTTGAACATTACGCTATTTTTTAAACCAAGGACGCGGAATCAAAATTTCCGGAAAAATCAATTTTTAACCCCCGATATCTCTGTAATGCATCGTCCGATTTTCAAACGGATTTCAGATTCGTGTTCAGCATAACAAACTCTACAAACCTCGTAAACATTTTAAATTAAAACGAAAAATTCGAAAATTCGAAAATTTTAAAACACTTCCGGTTTAGACTGGAAGTGACGGAAACTGATTTCCAGTCTTATGTCCAAATAAAAACGATCATTGCTTCAACACAGAAAATTCCAAGTCTTTATCTTGAACCGTTTTTGAAAAACGCCCTGGACAAAATTACTTTTTTAAAATTTAAAAATTGACGTAACGTAAAAACGGAAGTGACGTTGTAGTTGAAAATTTTAAAACTTTGAGGCACAATAACGCTTTATAATCCCTGAAAGTTTCATGTAAATCTGTTGAAAACTTTTTGAGATATTAAGCTTTGAAAAAGTCAGAAAAATAAAGAAAAAGAAAAATAATAATAATGAAAAAGAAACAATAGAATAACAAGAGGGTCTTCCGTTGAAAACGGAAGACCCTAATAATAATGAAAAAGAAACAATAGAATAACAAGAGGGTCTTCCGTTGAAAACGGAAGACCCTAATAATAACTAGAGCAAAGCTCGTTGCAAAGCAACGAGTGGGTCTTCCGTTAATGTCGGAAGTAAAGCTCGAAGTTCCTGTAAGAAGCAGAGCTATTTAACCAATTACAAGAGTAACTAAAATAAAAAGATGAAAAAATCGATTTATTCCTGGTACGACTTAACAAAATCCGAATGATTTTAAGTACGAATTAACAAAAACCTTTTTGATTTCAAGAACGACTTAACAAAAAAAATCCGAATGTGTTCAAGTACGACTTAACAATTATTTTTGGTACGAGTTAATTTTACCATAAACATTACGCTATTTTTTAAACCAAGGACGCGGAAACCAAATTTCCGGAAAAATCAATTTTTAAACCCCGATATCTCTGTAACGCATCGTCCAATTTTTAAACGGATTTCAGTTTTGTACTCAGCATGAAAATTACTGTAAGATACATACGTTTAATTTTTAAAATCAAAAAACATGAAAATTGAAAAAAATTGGTTTTGCTTCCGGTTTCGACCGGAAGTGTCCGAATTAAGTTTCCAGCCTTATGTCATAAGTAAAAAGGTAGTTCTACGTGCTCTGTAAATATCATAGCTTTATCTTAAATCAAAAAGGAGAAAAGCTCCGGACAAAATCACTTTTTAAAACGTGAAAAACGTCAATATCTGACGAATTTGATGACGTCATCAAATAATTTTTACATATCATAGAGATCTTTCAAAAACACATAAAACCTAAAAATTATAAAGCAATCGATGCAAGCGTTTTTGAAATATTCGAGTTGGAAAAAAAATAAAAAGAATAATAATAATAAGAACAAGAAAAAAAAGAAACCGTAGAAAAACAAAAGGGTCTTCCGTTGGAAACGGAAGACCCTAATAAAAAGAAACAATAGAATAACAAGAGGGTCTTCCGTTGGAAACGGAAGACCCTAAAAAAAACAATAGAATAACAAGAGGGTCTTCCGTTGAAAACGGAAGACCCTAAAAAGAAACCGAAGAAAAACAAAAGGGTCTTCCGTTCCGGAAACGGAAGACCCTAATAAAAAAAGACAAAAACAATAGGTCTTTTCGACCGAAAGTCGAAAAGCCCTAACTAGACCTATTTTTGTCTCCAACAAAAAGGAAGGGCTTTTCGACAGCCCTTAAAACCCCATAATTAAATTTATCATATTTTCTCTCAGAATCTGTATATTAAAAATTAGCAAAATATCATGAGCATATACCCACACGTTAACATTTCAGAAATTAAATGCCCAAAGAAAGACAACTTCAGAATTTTTTATCCAACTATATCGTTTGTTTCCTGAAATAAAAGTTCTAAAAATTCATATATAAGAAAGTACTCATTTAAGATTCAAGAGTTTTGGTATGCCAAAAGCTCTAATGCTAATTATTCATTGAGCAAAGCGAGATAACTCTTGAATTTTAATTTTTTGGAATGTGATAAAGTTATCATTTTCAGACCCTTAAAACCCCTATAAGGAGTCAAAAAGTGCCCCCTCGGACCATATTTTTTAAATTGTACTCTTTATTCCAAACTATAAACCGAAAAGATTTTGAAAATCGGATAAACAATAAAAAAGTTACAGCTAAAGGGCCGTTTTTGATATTGACCCCTTTAGATCCCTTATCGTTTAGAACTTTTTTCCCAGGACCTTTTCCGGTCTGCGCATAAGGTCCCTTATTGCAAATACAAAATATAAAAATATTTGCTTGAAAACTGTTTGAGAAAACGTTACATGCGTGAATTCATTTTAACATAGAAACTCCCATAGACATTTTTCATCGGCTCATAAAACCGGAAGTACTCAATACTATTCAATGAAACTTGGAATATATCTTAATTACATCTATATAAACAATATATATCCGTCTAAGAACATTCCTGAGCTTTTCTGAGTTTTTTATTTTTTCATCCCCCCTTTTTTCAAGTTTGAGGCCTAAAATCTCAAAACTGATAAGAGATAGAAACTTGCCGCCGCTTTACTTTTTAAACAACTCGACATGGTTGATCTAACTCTAAAATTACAACGAATTTCCTTTAAAAATAAAAACAATATATTGATTCATTTAATTTCTACTTTTTTGCTTGTGTAAACCGGAAGTACCGGAACCGGAAGTCCAAAACCTTACATACTGGTGACATTTAAAAATGCTATAATACTATTGTATAGTTATTTCATAAATCCTTTTCGTTTAAAAAAAATCGCTGACGGAAAATCTGTCGAGAAAAAGAATAATAACTAGACCTATTTTTGTCTCCAACAAAAAGGAAGGGCTTTTCGACAGCCCTTAAAACCCCTTATTCAAATTCATCACATTATTCTCTCAGAATCTGTATATTAAAAATTAGGAAAATATAATGAGCATATACCCACACGTTAACATTTAAGAAATTAAATGCCCGAAGAAAGACAACTTCAGAATTTTTTATCCAACCATATCGTTTGTTTACTGAAATAAATGTTCTAAAATTCATATATAAGAGAGTACTCATTTAAGATTCAAGAGTTTTGGTATGCCAAAAGCTCTAATGCTAATCATTCATTGAGCAAAGCGAGAAAACTCTTGAATTTTTTTTTTTTTTTGAAATGTGTTAAAGTTATCATTTTCAGGCCCTTAAAATCCCTATAAGGAGTCAAAAAATGGCCCTTTGGACCATAATCTTTAAATTCTACTCTTTATTCTAAAAAAATAACTGAAAAGAGTTTGAAAATTGGATGAGTAATAAAAGAGTTATAGCTAAAGGGCTGTTTTTAATACTGACCCCTTCAGGTCCCTTATTTTTCCAAATTTTTTTCCTCAGACCTTTTCTGGTCTGCGTATTTAGTCCCTAATTACAAGTACAAAATATAACAATATTTGCTTAAAAACTGTTTGAGAAAACGTTACATGCGTGAATTCAATTTAACATAGAAACTCCCATAGACAATTTTCATCGGCTCATAAAACCGGAAGTACTCAATATTATTCAATGAAACTTGGAATATATCTTAATTACGTCTATCTAAACAATATATATCCTAATCATTTATTGAGCAAAGCGAGATAACTCTTAAAATTGAATTGTGATAAAGTTATCATTTTCAGACCCTTAAAACCCCTATAAGGAGTCAAAAAGTGCCCCCTCGGACCATATTTTTTAAATTGTACTCTTTATTCTGAACTATAAACCGAAAAGATTTTGAAATTCAGATAAACAATAAAAAAGTTACAGCTAAAGGGCCGTGTTTAATATTGACCCCTTCAGATCCCTTATTTTTTAGAATTTTTTTCCCAGAACCTTTTCCGGTCTGCGCATTAGGTCCCTTATTACAAATACAAAATATAAAAATGTTTGCTTGAAAACTGTTTGAGAAAACGTTACATGCGTGAATTCAATTTAACATAGAAAATCCCATAGACAATTTTCATCGGCTGATAAAACCGGAAGTACTGAATACTTTTCAATGAAACTTGAAATATACATTAATTACTTCTATTTGAACAAAATCTAAACCGTCTTAGAACATTCCTAAGCTTTTCTGAGTTTTTTATTTTTTCATCCCCCCTTTTCTCAAGTTTGAGGCCTAAAATCTCAAAACTGATAAGAGATAGAAACTCGCCGCCGCTTTACTTTTTAAACAACTCGACATGGTTGATCTAACTGTAAAATTACAACGAATTTCCTTTAAAAATAAAAACAATATATTGATTCATTTAATTTCTACTATTTTGCTTGTGTAAACCGGAAGTACAGGAACCGGAAGTCCAAAACCTTACATACTGGTGACATTTAAAAATGCTATAAGACTATTGTATAGTTATTTCTGAAATCCTTTCCGTTTTCAAAAAATCGCTGACGGAAATTATGTCGAGAAAAAGAAAAATAATAACTAGAACTTTTTTTGTCTTCAACAAAAAGTAAGGGCTTTTCGACAGCCCCAGTTTCCCTTTTTTATTTAAAGTGTCAAACAAAAAATATCTCTAATCTATTTGCAAATGTTCTAAACGCCTCGGTATAACCAGTTGCTTAGATAGGAATTTATGAGTACTGCAGTGTGAAAAGAAAGATAACTCCAGAATTAAACAAGTAGCTACACCTGTAATTTTTAGAAGAATATTTTCAAAAAATCATTCCAAAGTAAGTATTCATTCCTTGGACGCAAAACTTGGTATGCTAAGAGTATTTGTGCTCTACATTCTTAGAGCAAAGCGAGATAACTCTTCCGAGAAATAAATTTGAAATTTAAACAAGTTGTGATCTTTATGTCCTTCAAACCCCTAAAAGGAGTCAAAAAGTGGCCCCTCGGACCATAATTTTTAAATTGTACTCTTTATTCTAAACTATTAACCGAAAAGATTTTGAAAATCGGATGAATAATAAAAAAGATACAGCTAAAGGGCTGTTTTTAATACTGACCCCGACAGATCCCTTATTTTTCAGACGTTTTTTTCCAGGACCTTTTCCGGTCTGCGCATCAGGTCCCTTATTGCAAATACAAAATATAAAAATATTTGCATGATAACTGTTTGAGAGCACGTTACACGCGTGAATTCAATTTAACATAGAAACTCCCATAGACAATTTTCATCGGCTCATAAAACAGGAAGTACTCAATACTATTCAATGAAACTTGGAATATATGTTAATTACTTCTATCCTAATAATATTCAGGCGTCAAATAAATTTTAAAAGGTCATTTGAATTTTTTTGTTTTTTCATCCCCCCTTTTCTAAAGTTTAGGACTTAATATCTCAAAAACAGTAAGAGATAGAAAGTTGTCTACGCTTACAATTTTGTTCAACTATTTATGATAAAGGTAATTCTAAAATTTGAATGCTCTACATTAAAAAATAAACAAAGAATTGAGTTTCAAACAATTTTTGCAATTTCCCTTGTAAAAACCGGAAGTACCGGAACCGGAACTTCAAAACCTTGTATTTCATAGACTGATACATTTGCTGTAAGACCAATTTTAACTTGTATCAATATTCCTTCCAGTTTTCAAAAAATCGCTGACAGAAATTTGTCTTAAAATAATAATAATAAAAAAAGACAAAAACAATAGGTCTTTTCGACCGAAAGTCGAAAAGCCCTAACTAGAACTTTTTTTGTCTTCAACAAAAAGTAAGGGCTTTTCGACAGCCCTAGTTTCCTTTTTTTTTAAATGTTTAAAAAAATTTGTCTGATCTATTTCCATATTTTCTGAACGCCTTGGTATAACCAGTTGCTTAGATAGGAATTCATGGGTAGTGCAGTGTGAAAAGAAAGATAACTCCAGAACTTAACAAGTAGCTACACATCAAATTTCCAGAAGAATATTTTCAAAAAAATCATTTCAAAGTAAGTATTCAGTCCTTGGACGCAAAACTTGGTATTCTAAGAGTATTTGTGCTCTATATTCTTAAAATAAAGCGAGATAACTCTTCCAAAAAATAATTTTGAAATTTAAAAAAGTTGTGATCTTTAGGCCCTTCAAATCCCTATAGGGAATCAAAAAGTGGCCCCTCGGACCATACTTTTTAAATTGTACTCTTTATTCTGAACTATTAACCGAAAAGATTTTGAAAATTGGATGAATAATAAAAAAGATACAGCTAAAGAGCTGTTTTTAAAACTGATCCCTACAGATCCCTTATTTTTCAAAAGTTCTTTTCCAGGACCTTTTCCGGTCTGCGCATTTGGTCCCTTACTGCAAATATTAAATACAAAAATATTTGCTTGATAACTGTTTGAGAAAACGTTACACGCGTGAATTCAATTAAACATAGAAACTCCCTTAGACAATTTTCATCGGCTCATAAAACCGGAAGTACTCAATACTATTCAATGAAACTTGGAATATACCTTAATTACTTCTATTTAAACAATATCTATCCGTTTTATAGCATTCCTAAGCTTTTTCTGATTTTTTTGTTTTGTCATCCCCCCTTTTCTCAAGTTAGAGGCCTAAAATCTCAAAACTGATAAGAGATAGAAACTCGCCTACACGAAACTTTTTAAACAACTCAACAAGGTTAATCTAACTCTAAAATTACAACGAAATTCCTCAAGAAATAAAAACAATATATTGATTCTTTTTATTTCTCGTATTTTGCTTGTGTAAACCGGAAGTACCGGAACCAGAAGTCCAAAAAGGGACATACGCGTGCCATTTAGAAACGCTATTAGTCCATTTCATAATTGTTTCAATATTCCTTTCTGTTTTTAAAAAATCGCTGACGAAAGTTTGTCGAGAATAAGTAAAAATAATAATAAAACAGAACAAAAACAATAGGTCTTTTCGACCGAAAGTCGAAAAGCCCTAATAAAACATCAGAATAACAATAGGTCTTTTCGACCGAAAGTCGAAAAGCCCTAATAATAACTAGACCTATTTTTGTCTCCAACAAAAAGGAAGGGCTTTTCGACAGCCCTTAAAACCCATTATTTAAAGTTATCATATTTTCTCTCAGAATCTGTATATTCAAAATTAGGAAAATATCATGAGCATATACCCACACGTTAAAATTTAAGAAATTAAATGCCCAAAGAAAGACAACTTCAGTATTTTTTATCCAACTGTATCGTTTGTTTCCTGAAATAAAAGTTCTAAAAATTCATATATAAGAAAGTACTCATTTAAGACTCAAGAGTTTTGTTATGCCAAAAGCTTTAATGCTAACCAGTCATTGAGCAAAGCGAGATAACTCTTGAATTTTAATTTTTTTGAAATGTGATAAAGTTATCATTTTTAGGCCCTTAAAACCCCTATAAAGAGTCAAAAAGTGATTCTTTGGACCAGATTTTTAAATTGTACTCTTTATTCTGAACTAATAACTGAAAAGAGTTTGAATATTGGATGAGTAATAAAAAAGTTATAGCTAAAGGGCTGTTTTTAATACTGACCCCTGCAAGTCCCTTATTTTTCGGAATTTTTTTCCTCACAACTTTTCCGGTCTGCACATTTAGTCCCTCATTACAAGGACAAAATATAAAAATATTTGCTTAAAAACTATTAGAGAAAACGTTACATGCGTGAATTCAATTTAACATAGAAACTCCCATAGACAATTTTCATCGGCTCATAAAACCGGAAGTACTCAATACTATTCAATGAAACTTGGAATATATCTTAATTACGTCTATTAACACAATATCTATCCTAATCATTTATTGAGCAAAGCGAGATAACTCTTAAAATTGAATTGTGATGAAGTTATCATTTTCAGACCCTTAAAACCCCTACAAGGAGTCGAAAAGTGCCCCCTCGGACCATATTTTTTATATTTTACTCTTTATTCTGAACTATAAACCGAAAAGATTTTGAAAATCAGATAAACAATAAAAAAGTTACAGCTAAAGAGCCGTTTTCAATATTGACCCCTTCAGGTCCCTTATTTTTCGGAATTTTTTTCCCAGGACCTTTTCCGGTCTGCGCATTAGGTCCCTTATTGCAAATACATAATATAAAAATATTTGCTTGAAAACTGTTTGAGAAAACGTTACATGCGTGAATTCAATTTAACATAGAAACTTCCATAGACAATTTTCATCGGCTCATAAAACCGGAAGTATTCAATACTATTCAATGAAACTTGGAATATATCTTAATTACCTCTATTTGAACAATATATATCCGTCTTAGAACATTCCTAAGCTTTTCTGAGTTTTTTATTTTTTCATCCCCCCTTTTCTCAAGTTGGAGGCCTAAAATCTCAAAACTGATAAGAGATAGAAACTCGCCGCCGCTTTACTTTTTAAACAACTTGACATGGTTGATCTAACTCTAAAATTACAATGAATTTCCTTTTTAAATAAAAACAATATATTAATTCATTTAATTTCTAGTATTTTGCTTGTGTGAACCGGAAGTACCGGAACCGGAAATCCAAAACCTTACATACTGGTGAAATTTAAAAATGCTATAAGACTATTGCATAGTTATTTCTGAAATCCTTTCCGTTTTCAAAAAATCGATGACGGAAAATCTGTCGAGAAAAAGAAAAATAACTAGAACTTTTTTTTGTCTTCAACAAAAAGTAAGGGCTTTTCGACAGCCCCATTATCCCCTTTTAATAAAATGTTTAAAAAAAATATTCTCTAGTTTATTTCCAAGTGTTCTAAAGGCCTTGGTATCCCAAGTTGCTTAGATAGCAACTTATGAGTAGTGCAATGTGAAAAGAAAGATAACTCCAGAACTTTACAGGTAGCTATATTTCTAATTTGCAGAAAAATATTTTCAAAAAATCATATTGAAGTAAGTATTCATTCCCCGGACACCAAATTTGGTATGCTTACAGTATTCATGCTCCTTTTTCTTACAACAAAGCGAGACAACTCTTTCTAAAAAAAATTTGAAATTTGAACAAGTTCTGATCTTTAGGTCCTTCAAACCCCTATAAGGACTCACAAAGTGGCCCCTCGGACCATAATTTTAAAATTGTACTCTTTATTCTAAACAATAAACTGAAAAAAAAATTAAAATCGGATGAAAGGTAAAAAAGTTACAGCTAAAAGGCTGTTTTGCACGTTGGCCCCTGCAGATCCCTAATTTTTTTGAGTTGTCTACCCAAAACTTTTTCAGGTCTGCGGATTGTGTGTGTCATTATAAAGATGAAATATTGTAGCAATTACTTGAAAACCTTTTGAGAAAACGAACCACGCGTGATTTTTGTTTAACATTGCAACTCCCATAGGCGATTTCATGGACCTATAAAACCGGAAGTAGGCATAATATTTTAATGAAACTTAGAATATATGTTTATTACATCTATGTTAGTAATATTTAGGCGTTAAATAATTTTTTAGAGGTCATTTGAATTTTTTTGTTTTCTCATCCCCCCTTTTTCAAAGTTTAGGACTCTATATCTCAAAAACAGAAAGATATAGAAAGTTGTGTACGCTTACAATTTTGTACAGCAAGACAAGATGCATCTAATTCCAAAAGTTGAACATTCTAATATAAACTCTAAACAAAGCATCGCGTTTTAATCAATTTTTACAGTTTTCCTTGTAAAAACCGGAAGTACCGAAACCGGAAATCAAAAACCTTACATTCCATGGAATAAGAGATTTGCTGTAAGGCCGTTCCAAAATTGTATCAATATTGCTTCCAGTTTTCAAAAAATCGTTGACAAAAATCTGTCGAGAAAAATAATAATAATAACTAGACCTATTTTTGTCTCCAACAAAAAGGAAGGGCTTTTCGACAGCCCTTAAAACCCCTTAATTAAATTTATCGTATTTTCTCTCATTGAATCTGTATATAAAAAATTAGGAAGATATCATGAGCATATACCCACACGTTAACATTTAAGAAATTAAATGCCCAAAGAAAGACAACTTCAGAATTTTTTTTCCAACTATATCGTTTGTTTCCTGAAATAAAAGTTCTAAAAATTCATATATAACAAAGTACTCATTTAAGATTCAACAGATTTGGTATGCCAAAAGCTCTAATGCTAATCATTCATTGAGCAAAGCGAGATAACTCTTGAAATTTAATTTTTTTGAAATGGGATAAAGTTATCATTTTCAGGCCCTTAAAACCCCTATAAGGAGTCAAAAAGTGGCCCTTTGGACCATAATTTTTAAATTGTACTCTTTATTCTAAACTAATAACTAAAAAGAGTTTGAAAATTGGATAAGTAATAAAAAAGTTATAGCTAAAGGGCTGTTTCTAATACTGACCCCTTCAGGTCCCTTATTTTTCGGAATTTTTTTCCTCAGACATTTTCCAGTCTGCGCATTTAGTCCCTCATTACAAGTACAAAATATAAAAATATTTGCTTAAAAACTGTTTGAGAAAACGTTACATGCATGAATTCAATTTAACATAGAAACTCCCATAGACAATTTTTATCGGCCCATAAAACCGGAAGTACTCGATACCATCCAATGAAACTTTGAATATATCTTAATTACGTCTATTTAAACAATATCTATCCTAATCATTTATTGAGCAAAGCGAGATAACTCTTGAAATTGAATTGTGATAAAGTTATCAGTTTCAGACCCTTAAAACCCCTATAAGGAGTCAAAAAGTGCCCCCTCGGACCATATTTTTTGAATTGTACTCTTTATAATTAACTATAAACCGAAAAGATTTTGAAAATCGGATAAACAATAAAAAAGTTACAGCTGAAGAGCCGTTTTTAATATTGACCCCTTGAGCTCCCTTATTTTTCGGATTTTTTTTCCCAAGACCTTTTCCGGTCTGCGCATTAGGTCCCTAATTGCAAATACAAAATATAAAAATATTTGCTTGAAAACTGTTTGAGAACACGTTACATGCGTGAATTCAATTTAACATAGAAACTCCCATAGACAATTTTCATCGGCTCATAAAACCGGAAGTACTCATTACTATTCAATGAAACTTGGAATATATCTTAATAACATTTATTTAAACAATATATATCCGTCTTAGGACATTCCTAAGCTTTTCTGAGTTTTTTATTTTTTCATCCCCCCTTTTCTCAAGTTTGAGGCCTAAAATCTCAAAACTGATAAGAGATAGAAACTCGCCGCCGCTTTACTTTTTAAACAACTCAACATGGTTGATCTAACTCTAAAATTACAACGAATTTCCTTTAAAAATAAAAACAATATATTGATTCATTTAATTTCTACTATTTTGCTTGTGTAAACCGGATGTACCGGAACCGGAAGTCCAAAAGCTTACATACTGGTGACATTTAAAAATGCTATAAGACTATTGTATAGTTATTTCTGAAATCCTTTCCGTTTTAAAAAAATCGATGACGGAAATTCTGTCGAGAAAAAGAATAATAATAATAATAATAATAATAATAATAATAATAAAACAACAGAATAACAATAGGTCTTTTCGACCGAAAGTCGAAAAGCCCTAACTAGAACTTTTTTTGTCTTCAACAAAAAGTAAGGGCTTTTCGACAGCCCCAGTTTCCCTTTTTTATTTAAAGTGTCAAAAAAAAAATATCTCTAATGTATTTCCAAATTTTCTAAACGCCTCGGTATAACCAGTTGCTAAGATAGGAATTTATGAGTACTGCGGTGTGAAAAGAAAGATAACTCCAGAGTTTAACAAATAGCTTCACCTGTAATTTTCAGAAGAATATTTTCAAAAAATCATTCCAAAGTAAGTATTCACTCCTTGGACGCAAAACTTGGTATGCTAAGAGTATTTGTGCTCTATATTCTTAGAGCAAAGCGAGATAACTCTTCCAAGAAATAATTTTGAAATTTAAAAAAGTTGTGATCTTTAGGCCCTTCAAACCCCTATAAGGAGTCAAAAAGTGCCCCCTCGGACCATAATTTTTAAATTGTACTCTTTAATTTGAATTATTAACCGAAAAGATTTTAAAAATCGGATGAATAATAAAAAAGTTACAGGTAAAGAGCTGTTTTTAATACTGACCCCTACAGATCCCTTATTTTTAAGAAGTTCTTTTCCAGGATGTTTTCCGGTCTGGGCATTGGGTCCCTAATTGCAAATACAAAATATAAAAATATTTGCTTGATAGCTGTTTGAGAAAACGTTACACGCGTGAATTCAATTTAACATAGAAACTCCCATAGACATTTTCATCGGCTCATAAAACCGGAAGTACTCAATACTATTTAATGAAACTTTAAATATATGTTGATTCTATCTATCTTAATAATATTCCGGGGTCAAAAAAATTCTTAAAGGTCATTTGTTTTTTTTTTGTTTTTTCATCCCCACTTTTCTAAAGTTAAGGACTTAATATCTTAAAAATGGTAAGAGATAGAAAGTTGTCTACGCTTACAATTTTGTACAACTATTTATGATAAAGGTAATTCTTAAATTTGAATGCTGTACATTAAAAAATAAACAAAAAATTGAGTTTCAAACAATTTTTGCAATTTTCCTTGTAAAAACCGGAAGTACCGGAACCGGAAATAGAAAAGCTTACATTTCATAAATTGATATATTTGCTTTAAGACCAATGTATACTTGTATCAATATTCCTTCTAGTTTTCAAAAAATCGCTGACAGAAATTTGTCTTAAAATAATAATAATAACTAGAACTTTTTTTGTCTTCAACAAAAAGTAAGGGCTTTTCGACAGCCCCAGTTTCCCGTTTTTATTTAAAGTGTCAAAAAAAAAATATCTCTAGTCTATTTCCAAATTTTCTAAACGCCTCGGTATAACCAGTTGCTTAAATGTGAATTTATGAGTAGTGCAGTGTGAAAAGAAAGATAACTCCAGAATTTAACAAGTAGCTACACCTGTAATTTTCAGAAGAATATTTTCAAAAAATCATTCCAAAGTAAGTATTCATTCCTTGGACGCAAAACTTGGTATGCTAAGAGTATTTGTGCTCTTCATTCTTAGAGCAAAGCGAGATAACTCTTCCAAGAAATAATTTTGAAATTTAAACAAGTTCTGATCTTTAGGCCCTTCAAACCCCCATAAGGAGTCAAAAAGTGGCCCCTCGGACCATAATTTTAAAATTGTACTCTTTATTCTGAATTATTAACCTAAAGGAGTTTGAAAATCAGATGAATAATAAAAAAGATACAGCTTAAGGGCTGTTTTTAATATTGACCCCTACAGATCCCTTATTTTTCAAAAGTTCTTTTCCAGGACCTTTTCCGGTCTGCGCATTAGGTCCCTTATTTTAAATACTAAATATGAAAATATTTGCTTGAAAACTGTTTGAGAAAACGTTACACGCGTGAATTCAAATTAACATAGAAACTCCCATAGACAATTTTCATCGGCTCATAAAACCGGAAGTACTCAATACTATTCAATGAAACTTTGAATATATCTTAATTACTTCTATCTTAATAATATCCAGGCGTCAAATAAATTTTGAAAGGTCATTTGAATTTTTTTGTTTTTTCATCCCCCCTTTTCTAAAGTTTAGGACTTAATATCTCAAAAACGGTAAGAGATAGAAAGTTGTCTACGCTTACAATTTTGTATAACTATTTATGATAAAGGTAATTCTAAAATTTGAATGCTCTACATTAAAAAATAAACAAGGAACTGAGTTTCAAACAATTTTTGCAATTTTCCTTGTAAAAACCGGAAATACCGGAACCGGAAATCGAAAACCTTACATTTCATGAATTGATATATTTGCTTTAAGACCAATGTATACTTCTTTTAGTAATCCTTCCAGTTTTCAAAAAATCGCTGACAGAAATCTGTCGAGAAAAATAATAATAATAAAAAAAGACGAAAACAATAGGTCTTTTCGACCGAAAGTCGAAAAGCCCTAATAAAACTAGAACTTTTTTTGTCTTCGACCAAAAAAGTAAGGGCTTTTCGACAGCCCCAGTTTCCCGTTTTTATTTAAAGTGTCAAAAAAAAAAATCTCTATTCTATTTCCAAATTTTCTAAACGCCTCGGTATAACCAGTTGCTAAGATAGGAATTTATGAGTACTGCTGTGTGAAAAGAAAGATAACTCCAGAATTTAACAAGTAGCTACACCTGTAATTTTCAGAAGAATATTTTCAAAAAATCATTCCAAAGTAAGTATTCATTCTTTGGACGCAAAACTTGGTATGCTAAGAGTATTTGTGCTCTACATTCTTAGAGCAAAGCGAGATAACTTTTCCAAGATATAATTTTGAAATTTAAACAAGTTGTGATCTTTAGACCCTTCAAACCCCTAAAAGGAGTCAAAAAGTGGCCCCTCGGACCATAATTTTTAAATTGTACTCTTTATTCTGAACTCTTAACCGAAATGATTTTGAAAATCGGATGAATAATAAAAAAGATACAGCTAAAGGGCTGTTTTTAATACTGATCCCGACAGCTCCCTTATTTTTCAAAAGTTCTTTTCCAGGACCTTTTCCGGTCTGCGCATTAGGTCTCTCATTGCAAAAACCAAATTTAAATATATTTGCTTCATAACTGTTTGAGAAAACGTTACACGCGTGAATTCAATTTAACATAG
Source organism: Magallana gigas (assembly GCF_963853765.1). Classification (NCBI taxonomy): domain Eukaryota; kingdom Metazoa; phylum Mollusca; class Bivalvia; order Ostreida; family Ostreidae; genus Magallana; species Magallana gigas. The sequence continues at coordinate 42,491,724 of NC_088861.1, forward strand.
AAACTCCCATAGACAATTTTCATCGGCTCATAAAACCGGAAGTACTCAATACTTTTCAATGAAACTTGGACTATATATTAATTACTTCTATCCTATTAATATTCAGACGTCAAATAATTTTTTAAATGTTATTTGAATTTTTTTGTTTTTTCATCCCCCCTTTTCTAAAGTTTAGGACTTAATATCTCAAAATCAGTAAGAGATAGAAAGTTTTCTACCCTTACAATTTTGAACAACTATTTATGATAAAGATAATTTTAAAATTTGAATGTTCTACATTAAAAAATAAACAAAGAATTGAGTTTCAAACAATTTTTGCAATTTTCCTTGTTAAAACCGGAAGTACCGGAACCGGAACTTATAAACCTTGCATTTCATAAACTGATACATTTGCTGTAAGACCAATGTATACTTGTATCAATATTCCTTCCAGTTTTTAAAAAATCGCTGACAGAAATTTGTCTTAAAATAATAATAATAAAAAAAGACAAAAACAATAGGTCTTTTCGACCGAAAGTCGAAAAGCCCTAAAAAGACAAAAACAATAGGTCTTTTCGACCGAAAGTCGAAAAGCCCTAAAAAGACAAAAACAATAGGTCTTTTCGACCGAAAGTCGAAAAGCCCTAAAAAAGACAAAAACAATAGGTCTTTTCGACCGAAAGTCGAAAAGCCCTAAAAAAGACAAAAACAATAGGTCTTTTCGACCGAAAGTCGAAAAGCCCTAATAATAATAATAACTAGAACTTTTTTTGTCTTCAACAAAAAGTAAGGGCTTTTCGACAGCCCCAGTTTCCCTTTTTTATTTAAAGTGTCAAACAAAAAATATCTCTAATCTATTTGCAAATTTTCTAATCGCCTCGGTATAACCAGGTTCTTAGATAGGAGTTTATGAGTACTGCAGTGTGAAAAGAAAGATAACTCCAGAATTTAACAAGTAGCTACACCTGTAATTTTTAGAAGAATATTTTCAAAAAATCATTCCAAAGTAAGTATTCATTCCTTGGACGCAAAACTTGGTATGCTAAGAGTATTTGTACTCTACATTCTTAGAGCAAAGCGAGATAACTCTTCCAAGAAATAATTTTGAAATTTAAACAAGTTGTGATCTTTATGTCCTTCAAACCCCTAAAAGGAGTCAAAAAGTGGCCCCTCGGACCATAATTTTTAAATTGTACTCTTTATTCTAAACTATTAACCGAAAAGATTTTTAAAATCGGATGAATAATAAAAAAGATACAGCTAAAGGGCTGTTTTTAATACTGACCCCGACAGATCCCTTATTTTTCAGACGTTTTTTTCCAGGACCTTTTCCGATCTGCGCATCAGGTCCCTTATTGCAAATATTAAATATAAAAATATTTGCATGATAACTGTTTGAGAGAACGTTACACGCGTGAATTCAATTTAACATAGAAACTCCCATAGACAATTTTCATCGGCTCATAAAACAGGAAGTACTCAATACTATTCAATGAAACTTGGAATATATGTTAATTACTTCTATCATAATAATATTCAGACGTCAAATAAATTTTTTAAGGTCATTTGAATTTTTTTGTTTTTTCATCCCCCCTTTTCTAAAGTTTAGGACTTAATATCTCAAAAACAGTAAGAGATAGAAAGTTGTCTACGCTTACAATTTTGTTCAACTATTTATGATAAAGGTAAATCTAAAATTTGAATGCTCTCCTTTAAAAAATAAACAAAGAATTGAGTTTCAAACAATTTTTGCAATTTTCCTTGTAAAAACCGGAAGTACCGGAACCGGAACTTCAAAACCTTGTATTTCATAGACTGATACATTTGCTGTAAGACCAATTTATACTTGTATCAATATTCCTTCCAGTTTTCAAAAAATCGCTGACAGAAATTTGTCTTAAAATAATAATAATAAAAAAAGACAAAAACAATAGGTCTTTTCGACCGAAAGTCGAAAAGCCCTAATAATAAAAAAAGACAAAAACAATAGGTCTTTTCGACCGAAAGTCGAAAAGCCCTAATAAAACATCAGAATAACAATAGGTCTTTTCGACCGAAAGTCGAAAAGCCCTAATAATAACTAGACCTATTTTTGTCTCCAACAAAAAGGAAGGGCTTTTCGACAGCCCTTAAAACCCCTTATTCAAATTTATCATATTTTCTCGAAGAATCTGTATATTAAAAATTAGGAAAGTATCATGAGCATAGACCCACATGTTAACATTTAAGAAATTAAATGCCCAAAGAAAGACAACTTCAGAATTTTTTATCCAGCTATATCTTTTGTTACCTGAAATAAAACTTCTAAAAATTCATATATAAGAAAGTACTCATTTAAGATTCAAGAGTTTTGGTATGCCAAAAGCTCTAATGCTAATCATTCATTGAGCAAAGCGAGATAACTCTTGAATTTTAATTTTTTTTAAATGTGATAAAGTTATTATTTTCAGGCCCTTAAAACCCCTAAAAGGAGTCAAAAAGTGGCCCTTTGGACCATAATTTTTAAATTGTACTCTTTATTCTAAACTAATATCTGAAAAGAGTTTGAAAATTGGATGAGTAATAAAAAAGTTATAGCTAAAGGGCTGTTTTTAATACTGACCCCTTCAGGTCCCTTATTTTTCGGATTTTTTTTCCTCATACCTTTTCAGGTCTGCGCATTTAGTCCCTCATTACAAGTACAAAATATAAAAATATTCGCTTAAAAACTGTTTGAGAAAACGTTACATGCGTGAATTCAATTTAACATAGAAACTCCCATAGACAATTTTCATCGGCTCATAAAACCGGAAGTACTCAACACTATTCAACGAAACTTGGAATATATCTTAATTACGTCTTTTAACACAATATCTATCCTAATCATTTATTGAGCAAAGAGAGATAACTCTTGAAATTGAATTGTGATAAAGTTATCATTTTCAGACCCTTAAAACCCCTATAAGGAGTCAAAAAGTGCCCCCTCGGACCATATTTTTTAAATTGTACTCTTTATTCTGAACTATAAACCGAAAAGATTTTGAAAATCGGATAAACACTAAAAAAGTTACAGCAAAAGGGCCGTTTTTGATATTGACCCCTTCAGATCCCTTATTTTTTAGAATTTTTTCCCCAGGACCTTTTCCAGTCTGCGCATTAGGTCCTTTATTACAAATACAAAATATAAAAATATTTGCTTGAAAACTGTTTGAGAAAACGTTACATGCGTGAATTCAATTTAACATAGAAACTCCCATAGACAATTTTCATCGGCTCATAAAACCGGAAGTACTCAATACTATTCAATGAAACTTGGAATATATCTTAATTACATCTAAATAAACAATGTATATCCGTCTAAGAACATTCCTGAGCTTTTCTGAGTTTTTTATTTTTTCATCCCCCCTTTTCTCAAGTTTGAGGCCTAAAATCTCAAAAATGATAAGAGATAGAAACTCGCCGCCGCTTTACTTTTTAAACAACTCGACATGGTTGATCTAACTCTAAAATTACAACGAATTTCCTTTAAAAATAAAAACAATATATTGTTTCATTTAATTTCTACTATTTTGCTTGTGTAAACCGGAAGTACCGGAACCGGAAGTCCAAAACCTTACATACTGGTGACATTTAAAAATGCTATAAGACTATTGTATAGTTATTTCTGAAATCCTTTCCGTTTTCAAAAAATCTCTGACGGAAAATCTGTCGAGAAAAAGAAAAATAACTAGACCTATTTTTGTCTCCAACAAAAAGGAAGGGCTTTTCGACAGCCCTTAAAACCCCTTATTTAAATTCATCATATTTTCTCTCAGAATCTGTATTTTCAAAATTAGGAAAATATCATGAGCATATACCCACACGTTAACATTTAAGAAATTAAATGCCCAAAGAAAGACAACTTCAGAATTTTTTATCCAACTATATCGTTTGTTTCCTGAAATAAAAGTTCTAAAAATTCATATATAAGAAAGTACTCATTTAGGATTCAAGAGTTTTGGTATGCCAAAAGCTCTAATGCTAATCATTCATTGAGCAAAGCGAGATAACTCTTGAATTTTAATTTTTTTTAAATGTAATAAAATTATCATTTTCAGGCCCTTAAAACCCCTATAAGGAGTCAAAAAGTGCCCCCTCGGACCATATTTTTTAAATTATACTCTTTATTCTGAACTATAAACCGAAAAGATTTTGAAAATCGGATAAACAATTAAAAAGTTACAGCTAAAGGACCGTTTTTAATATTGACCCCTTCAGATCCCTTATTTTTTAGAATTTTTTTCCCAGGACCTTTTCAGGTCTGCGCATTAGGTCCCTAATGACAAATACAAAATATAAAAATATTTGCTTAAAAACTGTTTGAGAAAACGTTACATGCGTGAATTCAATTTAGCATGGAAACTCCCATAGACAATTTTCATCGGCTCATAAAACCGGAAGTACTCAATATTATTCAATGAAACTTGGAATATATCTTAATTACATCTATTTGAACAATATCTATCCGTCTTAGAACATTCCTAAGCTTTTCTGAGTTTTTTATTTTTTCATCCCCCCTTTTCTCAAGTTTGAGGCTTAAAATCTCAAAACTGATAAGAGATAGAAACTCGCCGGCGCTTTACTTTTTAAACAACTCGACATGGTTGATCTAACTCTAAAATTACAACGAATTTCCTTTAAAAATAAAACCAATATATTGATTCATTTAATTTCTACTATTTTGCTTGTGTGAACCGGAAGTACCGGAACCGGAAATCCAAAACCTTACATACTGGTGACATTTAAAAATGCTATAAGACTATTGTATAGTTATTTCTGAAATCCTTTCCGTTTTCAAAAAATCGCTGACGGAAATTCTGTCGAGAAAAAGAATAATAACTAGAACTTTTTTTGTCTTCAACAAAAAGTAAGGGCTTTTCGACAGCCCCAGTTTCCCTTTTTTATGTAAAGTGTCAAAAAAAAATATCTCTAATCTATTTCCAAATTTTCTAAACGACTCGGTATAACCAGTTGCTTAGATAGGAATTTATGAGTACTGCAGTGTGAAAAGAAAGATAACTCCAGAATTTAACAAGTAGCTACACCTGTAATTTTCAGAAGAATATTTTCAAAAAATCATTCCAAAGTAAGTATTCTTTCCTTGGACGCTAAACTTGATATGTTTAGAGCATTTGTGGTATACATTCTTAGAGCAAAGCGAGATAACTCTTCCAAGAAATAATTTTGAAATTTAAACAAGTTGTGATCTTTAGGCCCTTCAAACCCCTATAAGGAGTCCAAAAGTGGCCCCTCGGACCATAATTTTTAAATTGTACTCTTTATTCTTAACTATTGACCGAAATAATTTTGAAAATCGGATGAATAATAAAAAAGATACAGCTAAAGGGCTGTTTTTAATACTGACCCCTACAGATCCCTTATTTTTTGGAAGTTCTTCTCCAGGACCTTTTCCGGTCTGTGTATTGGGTCCCTTATTGCAAATATCAAATATAAAAATATTTGCTTGAAAACTGTTTGAGAAAACGTTACACGCGTGAATTCAATTTAACATAGAAACTCCCATAGACAATTTTCATCGGCTCATAAAACCGGAAGTACTCAATACTATTCAATGAAACTTTAAATATATGTTAATTACTTCTATTATAATAATATCCAAACGTCAAATAAATTTTTAAAGGTCATTTGAATTTTTTTGTTTTTTCATCCCCCCTTTTCTAAAGTTTAGGACTTCATATCTCAAAAACAGTAAGAGATAGAAAGTTGTTTACGCAAACAATTTTAAACAACTATTTATGATAAAGGTAATTCTAAAATTTAAATGCTTTACATTAAAAAATAAAGAAAAAATTGAGTTTCAAACAATTTTTGCAATTTTCCTTGTAAAAACCGGAAGTACCGGAACCGGAAACTCAAAATAGGACATTTCATAGATTGATACAATTACTGTAAGACCAATGTATACTTGTATCAATATTCCTTCCAGTTTTCAAAAAATCGCTGACAGAAATTTGTCTTAAAATAATAATAATAATAAAAAAAGACAAAAACAATAGGTCTTTTCGACCGAAAGTCGAAAAGCCCTAACTAGACCTATTTTTGTCTCCAACAAAAAGGAAGGGCTTTTCGACAGCCCTTAAAACCCCTTAATTAAATTTATCGTATTTTCTCTCATTGAATCTGTATATAAAAAATTAGGAAGATATCATGAGCATATACCCACACGTTAACATTTAAGAAATTAAATGCCCAAAGAAAGACAACTTCAGAATTTTTTATCCAACTATATCGTTTGTTTCCTGAAATAAAAGTTCTAAAAATTCATATATAACAAAATACTCATTTAAGATTCAAGAGATTTGGTATGCCAAAAGCTCTAATGCTAATCATTCATTGAGCAAAGCGAGATAACTCTTGAAATTTAATTTTTTTGAAATGGGATAAAGTTGTCATTTTCAGGCCCCTAAAACCCCTATAAGGAGTCAAAATGTGGCCCTTTGGACCATGATTTTTAAATTGTACTCTTTATTCTAAACTAATAACTGAAAAGAGTTTGAAAATTGGATAAGTAATAAAAAAGTTATAGCTAAAGGGCTGTTTTTAATACTGACCCCTTCAGGTCCCTTATTTTTCGGAATTTTTTTCCTCAGACATTTTCCAGTTTGCGCATTTAGTCCCTCATTACAAGTGCAAAATATAAAAATATTTGCTTAAAAACTGTTTGAGAAAACGTTACATGCATGAATTCAATTTAACATAGAAACTCCCATAGACAATTTTTATCGGCCCATAAAACCGGAAGTACTCGATACCATCCAATGAAACTTTGAATATATCTTAATTACGTCTATTTAAACAATATCTATCCTAATCATTTATTGAGCAAAGCGAGATAACTCTTGAAATTGAATTGTGATAAAGTTATCATTTTCAGACCCTTAAAACCCCTATAAGGAGTCAAAAAGTGCCCCCTCGGACCATATTTTTTAAATTGTACTCTTTATAATGAACTATAAACCGAAAAGATTTTGAAAATCGGATAAACAATAAAAAAGTTACAGCTGAAGAGCCGTTTTTAATATTGACCCCTTGAGCTCCCTTATTTTTCGGATTTTTTTTCCCAAGACCTTTTCCGGTCTGCGCATTAGGTCCCTTATTGCAAATACAAAATATAAAAATATTTGCTTCAAAACTGTTTGAGAACACGTTACATGCGTGAATTCAATTTAACATAGAAACTCCCATAGACAATTTTCATCGGCTCATAAAACCGGAAGTACTCATTACTCTTCAATGAAACGTGGAATATATCTTAATAACATCTATTTAAACAATATATATCCGTCTTAGAACATTCCTAAGCTTTTCTGAGTTTTTTATTTTTTCATCCCCCCTTTTCTCAAGTTTGAGGCCTAAAATCTCAAAACTGATAAGAGGTAGAAACTCGCCGCCGGTTTACTTTTTAAACAACTCGACATGGTTGATCTAACTCTAAAATTACAACGAATTTCCTTTAAAAATAAAAACAATATATTGATTCATTTAATTTCTACTATTTTGCTTGTGTAAACCGGATGTACCGGAACCGGAAGTCCAAAACCTTACATACTGGTGACATTTAAAAATGCTATAAGACTATTGTATAGTTATTTCTGAAATCCTTTCCGTTTTAAAAAAATCGATGACGGAAATTCTGTCGAGAAAAAGAATAATAACTAGACCTATTTTTGTCTCCAACAAAAAGGAAGGGCTTTTCGACAGCCCTTAAAACCCCTTATTTAAATTTATCATATTTTCTCTCAGAATCTGTATATTCAAAATGAGGAAAATATCATGAGCATATACCCACACGTTAACATTTAAGAAATTAAATGCCCAAAGAAAGACAACTTCAGAATTTTTTATCCAGCTATATCGTTTGTTTCCTAAAATAAAAGTTCTAAAAATTCATATATAACAAAGTACTCATTTAAGATTCAAGTGTTTTGGTATGCCTAAAGCTCTAATGCTATTCATTCATTGAGCAAAGCGAGATAACTCTTGAATTTTAATTTTAAAAATGTGATAAAGTTATCATTTTCAGGCCCTTAAAACCCCTATAAGGAGTCAAAAAGTGGCCCTTGGACCATGATTTTTAAATTGTAATCTTATTCTTAACTAATAACTGAAAAGAGTTTGAAAATTGGATGAGTAATTAAAAAGTTATAGGTAACGGGCTGTTTTTAATACTGACCCCTTCAGGTCCCTTATTTTTCGGAATTTTTTTCCTCAGACCTTTTCCAGTCTGCGCATTTAGTCCTTTATTACAAGTACAAAATATAAAAATATTTGCTTGAAAACTCTTTGAGAAAACGTTACATGCGTGAATTCAATTTAACATAGAAACTCCCATAGACAATTTTCATCGGCTCATAAAACCGGAAGTACTCAATATTATTCAATGAAACTTGGAATATATCTTAATTACGTCTATCTAAACAATATATATCCTAATCATTTATTGAGCAAAGCGAGATAACTCTTAAAATTGAATTGTGATAAAGTTATCATTTTCAGACCCTTAAAACCCCTATAAGGAGTCAAAAAGTGCCCCCTCGGACCATATTTTTTAAATTGTACTCTTTATTCTGAACTATAAACCGAAAAGATTTTGAAATTCAGATAAACAATAAAAAAGTTACAGCTAAAGGGCCGTGTTTAATATTGACCCCTTCAGATCCCTTATTTTTTAGAATTTTTTTCCCAGAACCTTTTCCGGTCTGCGCATTAGGTCCCTTATTACAAATACAAAATATAAAAATGTTTGCTTGAAAACTGTTTGAGAAAACGTTACATGCGTGAATTCAATTTAACATAGAAAATCCCATAGACAATTTTCATCGGCTGATAAAACCGGAAGTACTGAATACTTTTCAATGAAACTTGAAATATACATTAATTACTTCTATTTGAACAAAATCTAAACCGTCTTAGAACATTCCTAAGCTTTTCTGAGTTTTTTATTTTTTCATCCCCCCTTTTCTCAAGTTTGAGGCCTAAAATCTCAAAACTGATAAGAGATAGAAACTCGCCGCCGCTTTACTTTTTAAACAACTCGACATGGTTGATCTAACTGTAAAATTACAACGAATTTCCTTTAAAAATAAAAACAATATATTGATTCATTTAATTTCTACTATTTTGCTTGTGTAAACCGGAAGTACAGGAACCGGAAGTCCAAAACCTTACATACTGGTGACATTTAAAAATGCTATAAGACTATTGTATAGTTATTTCTGAAATCCTTTCCGTTTTCAAAAAATCGCTGACGGAAATTATGTCGAGAAAAAGAAAAATAATAACTAGAACTTTTTTTGTCTTCAACAAAAAGTAAGGGCTTTTCGACAGCCCCAGTTTCCCTTTTTTATTTAAAGTGTCAAACAAAAAATATCTCTAATCTATTTGCAAATGTTCTAAACGCCTCGGTATAACCAGTTGCTTAGATAGGAATTTATGAGTACTGCAGTGTGAAAAGAAAGATAACTCCAGAATTAAACAAGTAGCTACACCTGTAATTTTTAGAAGAATATTTTCAAAAAATCATTCCAAAGTAAGTATTCATTCCTTGGACGCAAAACTTGGTATGCTAAGAGTATTTGTGCTCTACATTCTTAGAGCAAAGCGAGATAACTCTTCCGAGAAATAAATTTGAAATTTAAACAAGTTGTGATCTTTATGTCCTTCAAACCCCTAAAAGGAGTCAAAAAGTGGCCCCTCGGACCATAATTTTTAAATTGTACTCTTTATTCTAAACTATTAACCGAAAAGATTTTGAAAATCGGATGAATAATAAAAAAGATACAGCTAAAGGGCTGTTTTTAATACTGACCCCGACAGATCCCTTATTTTTCAGACGTTTTTTTCCAGGACCTTTTCCGGTCTGCGCATCAGGTCCCTTATTGCAAATACAAAATATAAAAATATTTGCATGATAACTGTTTGAGAGCACGTTACACGCGTGAATTCAATTTAACATAGAAACTCCCATAGACAATTTTCATCGGCTCATAAAACAGGAAGTACTCAATACTATTCAATGAAACTTGGAATATATGTTAATTACTTCTATCCTAATAATATTCAGGCGTCAAATAAATTTTAAAAGGTCATTTGAATTTTTTTGTTTTTTCATCCCCCCTTTTCTAAAGTTTAGGACTTAATATCTCAAAAACAGTAAGAGATAGAAAGTTGTCTACGCTTACAATTTTGTTCAACTATTTATGATAAAGGTAATTCTAAAATTTGAATGCTCTACATTAAAAAATAAACAAAGAATTGAGTTTCAAACAATTTTTGCAATTTCCCTTGTAAAAACCGGAAGTACCGGAACCGGAACTTCAAAACCTTGTATTTCATAGACTGATACATTTGCTGTAAGACCAATTTTAACTTGTATCAATATTCCTTCCAGTTTTCAAAAAATCGCTGACAGAAATTTGTCTTAAAATAATAATAATAAACTAGAACTTTTTTTGTCTTCAACAAAAAGTAAGGGCTTTTCGACAGCCCCAGTTTTCCGTTTTTATTTAAAGTGTCAAAAAAAAAATATCTCTAGTCTATTTCCAAATTTTCTAAACGCCTCGGTATAACCAGTTGCTAAGATAAGAATTTATGAGTACTGCGGTGTGAAAAGAAAGATAACTCCAGAGTTTAACAAATGGCTTCACCTGTAATTTTCAGAAGAATATTTTCAAAAAATCATTCCAAAGTAAGTATTCACTCCTTGGACGCAAAACTTGGTATGCTAAGAGTATTTGTGCTCTATATTCTTAGAGCAAAGCGAGATAACTCTTCCAAGAAATAATTTTGAAATTTAAAAAAGTTCTGATCTTTAGGCCCTTCAAACCCCTATAAGGAGTCAAAAAGTGCGCCCTCGGACCACAATTTTTAAATTGTACTCTTTAATTTGAACTATTAACCGAAAAGATTTTGAAAATCGGATGAATAATAAAAAAGTTACAGGTAAAGAGCTGTTTTTAATACTGACCCCTACAGATCCCTTATTTTTAAGAAGTTCTTTTCCAGGACCTTTTCCGGTCTGGGCATTGGGTCCCTTATTTTAAATGCTAAATATGAAAATATTTGCTTGAAAACTGTTTGAGAAAACGTTACACGCGTGAATTCAATTTAACATAGAAACTCCCATAGACAATTTTCATCGGCTCATAAAACCGGAAGTACTCAATACTATTCAATGAAACTTGGAATATATCTTAATTACTTCTATCTTAATAATATCCAGGCGTCAAATAAATTTTGAAAGGTCATTTGAATTTTTTTGTTTTTTCATCCCCCCTTTTCTAAAGTTTAGGACTTAATATCTCAAAAACGGTAGGAGATAGAAAGTTGTCTACGCTTACAATTTTGTACAACTATTTATGATAAAGGTAATTCTAAAATTTGAATGCTCTACGTTAAAAAATAAACAAGGAACTGAGTTTCAAACAATTTTTGCAATTTTCCTTGCAAAAACCGGAAGTACCGGAACCGGAAATCGAAAACCTTACATTTCATGAATTGATATATTTGCTCTAAGACCAATGTATACCTCTTTTAGTAATCCTTCCAGTTTTCAAAAAATCGCTGACAGAAATCTGTCGAGAAAAATAATAATAATAAAAAAAGACGAAAACAATAGGTCTTTTCGACCGAAAGTCGAAAAGCCCTAAAAAAGACAAAAACAATAGGTCTTTTCGACCGAAAGTCGAAAAGCCCTAACTAGAACTTTTTTTGTCTTCAACAAAAAGTAAGGGCTTTTCGACAGCCCTAGTTTCCTTTTTTTTTAAATGTTTAAAAAAATTTGTCTGATCTATTTCCATATTTTCTGAACGCCTTGGTATAACCAGTTGCTTAGATAGGAATTCATGGGTAGTGCAGTGTGAAAAGAAAGATAACTCCAGAACTTAACAAGTAGCTACACATCAAATTTCCAGAAGAATATTTTCAAAAAAATCATTTCAAAGTAAGTATTCAGTCCTTGGACGCAAAACTTGGTATTCTAAGAGTATTTGTGCTCTATATTCTTAAAATAAAGCGAGATAACTCTTCCAAAAAATAATTTTGAAATTTAAAAAAGTTGTGATCTTTAGGCCCTTCAAATCCCTATAGGGAATCAAAAAGTGGCCCCTCGGACCATACTTTTTAAATTGTACTCTTTATTCTGAACTATTAACCGAAAAGATTTTGAAAATTGGATGAATAATAAAAAAGATACAGCTAAAGAGCTGTTTTTAAAACTGATCCCTACAGATCCCTTATTTTTCAAAAGTTCTTTTCCAGGACCTTTTCCGGTCTGCGCATTTGGTCCCTTACTGCAAATATTAAATACAAAAATATTTGCTTGATAACTGTTTGAGAAAACGTTACACGCGTGAATTCAATTAAACATAGAAACTCCCTTAGACAATTTTCATCGGCTCATAAAACCGGAAGTACTCAATACTATTCAATGAAACTTGGAATATACCTTAATTACTTCTATTTAAACAATATCTATCCGTTTTATAGCATTCCTAAGCTTTTTCTGATTTTTTTGTTTTGTCATCCCCCCTTTTCTCAAGTTAGAGGCCTAAAATCTCAAAACTGATAAGAGATAGAAACTCGCCTACACGAAACTTTTTAAACAACTCAACAAGGTTAATCTAACTCTAAAATTACAACGAAATTCCTCAAGAAATAAAAACAATATATTGATTCTTTTTATTTCTCGTATTTTGCTTGTGTAAACCGGAAGTACCGGAACCAGAAGTCCAAAAAGGGACATACGCGTGCCATTTAGAAACGCTATTAGTCCATTTCATAATTGTTTCAATATTCCTTTCTGTTTTTAAAAAATCGCTGACGAAAGTTTGTCGAGAATAAGTAAAAATAATAATAAAACAGAACAAAAACAATAGGTCTTTTCGACCGAAAGTCGAAAAGCCCTAATAAAACATCAGAATAACAATAGGTCTTTTCGACCGAAAGTCGAAAAGCCCTAATAATAACTAGACCTATTTTTGTCTCCAACAAAAAGGAAGGGCTTTTCGACAGCCCTTAAAACCCATTATTTAAAGTTATCATATTTTCTCTCAGAATCTGTATATTCAAAATTAGGAAAATATCATGAGCATATACCCACACGTTAAAATTTAAGAAATTAAATGCCCAAAGAAAGACAACTTCAGTATTTTTTATCCAACTGTATCGTTTGTTTCCTGAAATAAAAGTTCTAAAAATTCATATATAAGAAAGTACTCATTTAAGACTCAAGAGTTTTGTTATGCCAAAAGCTTTAATGCTAACCAGTCATTGAGCAAAGCGAGATAACTCTTGAATTTTAATTTTTTTGAAATGTGATAAAGTTATCATTTTTAGGCCCTTAAAACCCCTATAAAGAGTCAAAAAGTGATTCTTTGGACCAGATTTTTAAATTGTACTCTTTATTCTGAACTAATAACTGAAAAGAGTTTGAATATTGGATGAGTAATAAAAAAGTTATAGCTAAAGGGCTGTTTTTAATACTGACCCCTGCAAGTCCCTTATTTTTCGGAATTTTTTTCCTCACAACTTTTCCGGTCTGCACATTTAGTCCCTCATTACAAGGACAAAATATAAAAATATTTGCTTAAAAACTATTAGAGAAAACGTTACATGCGTGAATTCAATTTAACATAGAAACTCCCATAGACAATTTTCATCGGCTCATAAAACCGGAAGTACTCAATACTATTCAATGAAACTTGGAATATATCTTAATTACGTCTATTAACACAATATCTATCCTAATCATTTATTGAGCAAAGCGAGATAACTCTTAAAATTGAATTGTGATGAAGTTATCATTTTCAGACCCTTAAAACCCCTACAAGGAGTCGAAAAGTGCCCCCTCGGACCATATTTTTTATATTTTACTCTTTATTCTGAACTATAAACCGAAAAGATTTTGAAAATCAGATAAACAATAAAAAAGTTACAGCTAAAGAGCCGTTTTCAATATTGACCCCTTCAGGTCCCTTATTTTTCGGAATTTTTTTCCCAGGACCTTTTCCGGTCTGCGCATTAGGTCCCTTATTGCAAATACATAATATAAAAATATTTGCTTGAAAACTGTTTGAGAAAACGTTACATGCGTGAATTCAATTTAACATAGAAACTTCCATAGACAATTTTCATCGGCTCATAAAACCGGAAGTATTCAATACTATTCAATGAAACTTGGAATATATCTTAATTACCTCTATTTGAACAATATATATCCGTCTTAGAACATTCCTAAGCTTTTCTGAGTTTTTTATTTTTTCATCCCCCCTTTTCTCAAGTTGGAGGCCTAAAATCTCAAAACTGATAAGAGATAGAAACTCGCCGCCGCTTTACTTTTTAAACAACTTGACATGGTTGATCTAACTCTAAAATTACAATGAATTTCCTTTTTAAATAAAAACAATATATTAATTCATTTAATTTCTAGTATTTTGCTTGTGTGAACCGGAAGTACCGGAACCGGAAATCCAAAACCTTACATACTGGTGAAATTTAAAAATGCTATAAGACTATTGCATAGTTATTTCTGAAATCCTTTCCGTTTTCAAAAAATCGATGACGGAAAATCTGTCGAGAAAAAGAAAAATAACTAGAACTTTTTTTTGTCTTCAACAAAAAGTAAGGGCTTTTCGACAGCCCCATTATCCCCTTTTAATAAAATGTTTAAAAAAAATATTCTCTAGTTTATTTCCAAGTGTTCTAAAGGCCTTGGTATCCCAAGTTGCTTAGATAGCAACTTATGAGTAGTGCAATGTGAAAAGAAAGATAACTCCAGAACTTTACAGGTAGCTATATTTCTAATTTGCAGAAAAATATTTTCAAAAAATCATATTGAAGTAAGTATTCATTCCCCGGACACCAAATTTGGTATGCTTACAGTATTCATGCTCCTTTTTCTTACAACAAAGCGAGACAACTCTTTCTAAAAAAAATTTGAAATTTGAACAAGTTCTGATCTTTAGGTCCTTCAAACCCCTATAAGGACTCACAAAGTGGCCCCTCGGACCATAATTTTAAAATTGTACTCTTTATTCTAAACAATAAACTGAAAAAAAAATTAAAATCGGATGAAAGGTAAAAAAGTTACAGCTAAAAGGCTGTTTTGCACGTTGGCCCCTGCAGATCCCTAATTTTTTTGAGTTGTCTACCCAAAACTTTTTCAGGTCTGCGGATTGTGTGTGTCATTATAAAGATGAAATATTGTAGCAATTACTTGAAAACCTTTTGAGAAAACGAACCACGCGTGATTTTTGTTTAACATTGCAACTCCCATAGGCGATTTCATGGACCTATAAAACCGGAAGTAGGCATAATATTTTAATGAAACTTAGAATATATGTTTATTACATCTATGTTAGTAATATTTAGGCGTTAAATAATTTTTTAGAGGTCATTTGAATTTTTTTGTTTTCTCATCCCCCCTTTTTCAAAGTTTAGGACTCTATATCTCAAAAACAGAAAGATATAGAAAGTTGTGTACGCTTACAATTTTGTACAGCAAGACAAGATGCATCTAATTCCAAAAGTTGAACATTCTAATATAAACTCTAAACAAAGCATCGCGTTTTAATCAATTTTTACAGTTTTCCTTGTAAAAACCGGAAGTACCGAAACCGGAAATCAAAAACCTTACATTCCATGGAATAAGAGATTTGCTGTAAGGCCGTTCCAAAATTGTATCAATATTGCTTCCAGTTTTCAAAAAATCGTTGACAAAAATCTGTCGAGAAAAATAATAATAATAACTAGACCTATTTTTGTCTCCAACAAAAAGGAAGGGCTTTTCGACAGCCCTTAAAACCCCTTAATTAAATTTATCGTATTTTCTCTCATTGAATCTGTATATAAAAAATTAGGAAGATATCATGAGCATATACCCACACGTTAACATTTAAGAAATTAAATGCCCAAAGAAAGACAACTTCAGAATTTTTTTTCCAACTATATCGTTTGTTTCCTGAAATAAAAGTTCTAAAAATTCATATATAACAAAGTACTCATTTAAGATTCAACAGATTTGGTATGCCAAAAGCTCTAATGCTAATCATTCATTGAGCAAAGCGAGATAACTCTTGAAATTTAATTTTTTTGAAATGGGATAAAGTTATCATTTTCAGGCCCTTAAAACCCCTATAAGGAGTCAAAAAGTGGCCCTTTGGACCATAATTTTTAAATTGTACTCTTTATTCTAAACTAATAACTAAAAAGAGTTTGAAAATTGGATAAGTAATAAAAAAGTTATAGCTAAAGGGCTGTTTCTAATACTGACCCCTTCAGGTCCCTTATTTTTCGGAATTTTTTTCCTCAGACATTTTCCAGTCTGCGCATTTAGTCCCTCATTACAAGTACAAAATATAAAAATATTTGCTTAAAAACTGTTTGAGAAAACGTTACATGCATGAATTCAATTTAACATAGAAACTCCCATAGACAATTTTTATCGGCCCATAAAACCGGAAGTACTCGATACCATCCAATGAAACTTTGAATATATCTTAATTACGTCTATTTAAACAATATCTATCCTAATCATTTATTGAGCAAAGCGAGATAACTCTTGAAATTGAATTGTGATAAAGTTATCAGTTTCAGACCCTTAAAACCCCTATAAGGAGTCAAAAAGTGCCCCCTCGGACCATATTTTTTGAATTGTACTCTTTATAATTAACTATAAACCGAAAAGATTTTGAAAATCGGATAAACAATAAAAAAGTTACAGCTGAAGAGCCGTTTTTAATATTGACCCCTTGAGCTCCCTTATTTTTCGGATTTTTTTTCCCAAGACCTTTTCCGGTCTGCGCATTAGGTCCCTAATTGCAAATACAAAATATAAAAATATTTGCTTGAAAACTGTTTGAGAACACGTTACATGCGTGAATTCAATTTAACATAGAAACTCCCATAGACAATTTTCATCGGCTCATAAAACCGGAAGTACTCATTACTATTCAATGAAACTTGGAATATATCTTAATAACATTTATTTAAACAATATATATCCGTCTTAGGACATTCCTAAGCTTTTTTGAGTTTTTTATTTTTTCATCCCCCCTTTTCTCAAGTTTGAGGCCTAAAATCTCAAAACTGATAAGAGATAGAAACTCGCCGCCGCTTTACTTTTTAAACAACTCAACATGGTTGATCTAACTCTAAAATTACAACGAATTTCCTTTAAAAATAAAAACAATATATTGATTCATTTAATTTCTACTATTTTGCTTGTGTAAACCGGATGTACCGGAACCGGAAGTCCAAAAGCTTACATACTGGTGACATTTAAAAATGCTATAAGACTATTGTATAGTTATTTCTGAAATCCTTTCCGTTTTAAAAAAATCGATGACGGAAATTCTGTCGAGAAAAAGAATAATAATAATAATAATAATAATAATAATAATAATAAAACAACAGAATAACAATAGGTCTTTTCGACCGAAAGTCGAAAAGCCCTAACTAGAACTTTTTTTGTCTTCAACAAAAAGTAAGGGCTTTTCGACAGCCCCAGTTTCCCTTTTTTATTTAAAGTGTCAAAAAAAAAATATCTCTAATGTATTTCCAAATTTTCTAAACGCCTCGGTATAACCAGTTGCTAAGATAGGAATTTATGAGTACTGCGGTGTGAAAAGAAAGATAACTCCAGAGTTTAACAAATAGCTTCACCTGTAATTTTCAGAAGAATATTTTCAAAAAATCATTCCAAAGTAAGTATTCACTCCTTGGACGCAAAACTTGGTATGCTAAGAGTATTTGTGCTCTATATTCTTAGAGCAAAGCGAGATAACTCTTCCAAGAAATAATTTTGAAATTTAAAAAAGTTGTGATCTTTAGGCCCTTCAAACCCCTATAAGGAGTCAAAAAGTGCCCCCTCGGACCATAATTTTTAAATTGTACTCTTTAATTTGAATTATTAACCGAAAAGATTTTAAAAATCGGATGAATAATAAAAAAGTTACAGGTAAAGAGCTGTTTTTAATACTGACCCCTACAGATCCCTTATTTTTAAGAAGTTCTTTTCCAGGATGTTTTCCGGTCTGGGCATTGGGTCCCTAATTGCAAATACAAAATATAAAAATATTTGCTTGATAGCTGTTTGAGAAAACGTTACACGCGTGAATTCAATTTAACATAGAAACTCCCATAGACATTTTCATCGGCTCATAAAACCGGAAGTACTCAATACTATTTAATGAAACTTTAAATATATGTTGATTCTATCTATCTTAATAATATTCCGGGGTCAAAAAAATTCTTAAAGGTCATTTGTTTTTTTTTTTGTTTTTTCATCCCCACTTTTCTAAAGTTAAGGACTTAATATCTTAAAAATGGTAAGAGATAGAAAGTTGTCTACGCTTACAATTTTGTACAACTATTTATGATAAAGGTAATTCTTAAATTTGAATGCTGTACATTAAAAAATAAACAAAAAATTGAGTTTCAAACAATTTTTGCAATTTTCCTTGTAAAAACCGGAAGTACCGGAACCGGAAATAGAAAAGCTTACATTTCATAAATTGATATATTTGCTTTAAGACCAATGTATACTTGTATCAATATTCCTTCTAGTTTTCAAAAAATCGCTGACAGAAATTTGTCTTAAAATAATAATAATAATAAAACTAGAACTT
Source organism: Magallana gigas (assembly GCF_963853765.1). Classification (NCBI taxonomy): domain Eukaryota; kingdom Metazoa; phylum Mollusca; class Bivalvia; order Ostreida; family Ostreidae; genus Magallana; species Magallana gigas. The sequence goes on from NC_088861.1 coordinate 42,510,368, forward strand.
TTTTTGTCTTCGACCAAAAAAGTAAGGGCTTTTCGACAGCCCCAGTTTCCCGTTTTTATTTAAAGTGTCAAAAAAAAAAATCTCTATTCTATTTCCAAATTTTCTAAACGCCTCGGTATAACCAGTTGCTAAGATAGGAATTTATGAGTACTGCTGTGTGAAAAGAAAGATAACTCCAGAATTTAACAAGTAGCTACACCTGTAATTTTCAGAAGAATATTTTCAAAAAATCATTCCAAAGTAAGTATTCATTCTTTGGACGCAAAACTTGGTATGCTAAGAGTATTTGTGCTCTACATTCTTAGAGCAAAGCGAGATAACTTTTCCAAGATATAATTTTGAAATTTAAACAAGTTGTGATCTTTAGACCCTTCAAACCCCTAAAAGGAGTCAAAAAGTGGCCCCTCGGACCATAATTTTTAAATTGTACTCTTTATTCTGAACTCTTAACCGAAATGATTTTGAAAATCGGATGAATAATAAAAAAGATACAGCTAAAGGGCTGTTTTTAATACTGATCCCGACAGCTCCCTTATTTTTCAAAAGTTCTTTTCCAGGACCTTTTCCGGTCTGCGCATTAGGTCTCTCATTGCAAAAACCAAATTTAAATATATTTGCTTCATAACTGTTTGAGAAAACGTTACACGCGTGAATTCAATTTAACATAGAAACTCCCATAGACAATTTTCATCGGCTCATAAAACCGGAAGTACTCAATACTTTTCAATGAAACTTGGACTATATATTAATTACTTCTATCCTATTAATATTCAGACGTCAAATAATTTTTTAAATGTTATTTGAATTTTTTTGTTTTTTCATCCCCCCTTTTCTAAAGTTTAGGACTTAATATCTCAAAATCAGTAAGAGATAGAAAGTTTTCTACCCTTACAATTTTGAACAACTATTTATGATAAAGATAATTTTAAAATTTGAATGTTCTACATTAAAAAATAAACAAAGAATTGAGTTTCAAACAATTTTTGCAATTTTCCTTGTTAAAACCGGAAGTACCGGAACCGGAACTTATAAACCTTGCATTTCATAAACTGATACATTTGCTGTAAGACCAATGTATACTTGTATCAATATTCCTTCCAGTTTTTAAAAAATCGCTGACAGAAATTTGTCTTAAAATAATAATAACTAGAACTTTTTTTGTCTTCAACAAAAAGTAAGGGCTTTTCGACAGCCCCAGTTTTCCGTTTTTATTTAAAGTGTCAAAAAAAAAATATCTCTAGTCTATTTCCAAATTTTCTAAACGCCTCGGTATAACCAGTTGCTAAGATAAGAATTTATGAGTACTGCGGTGTGAAAAGAAAGATAACTCCAGAGTTTAACAAATGGCTTCACCTGTAATTTTCAGAAGAATATTTTCAAAAAATCATTCCAAAGTAAGTATTCACTCCTTGGACGCAAAACTTGGTATGCTAAGAGTATTTGTGCTCTATATTCTTAGAGCAAAGCGAGATAACTCTTCCAAGAAATAATTTTGAAATTTAAAAAAGTTCTGATCTTTAGGCCCTTCAAACCCCTATAAGGAGTCAAAAAGTGCGCCCTCGGACCACAATTTTTAAATTGTACTCTTTAATTTGAACTATTAACCGAAAAGATTTTGAAAATCGGATGAATAATAAAAAAGTTACAGGTAAAGAGCTGTTTTTAATACTGACCCCTACAGATCCCTTATTTTTAAGAAGTTCTTTTCCAGGACCTTTTCCGGTCTGGGCATTGGGTCCCTTATTTTAAATGCTAAATATGAAAATATTTGCTTGAAAACTGTTTGAGAAAACGTTACACGCGTGAATTCAATTTAACATAGAAACTCCCATAGACAATTTTCATCGGCTCATAAAACCGGAAGTACTCAATACTATTCAATGAAACTTGGAATATATCTTAATTACTTCTATCTTAATAATATCCAGGCGTCAAATAAATTTTGAAAGGTCATTTGAATTTTTTTGTTTTTTCATCCCCCCTTTTCTAAAGTTTAGGACTTAATATCTCAAAAACGGTAGGAGATAGAAAGTTGTCTACGCTTACAATTTTGTACAACTATTTATGATAAAGGTAATTCTAAAATTTGAATGCTCTACGTTAAAAAATAAACAAGGAACTGAGTTTCAAACAATTTTTGCAATTTTCCTTGCAAAAACCGGAAGTACCGGAACCGGAAATCGAAAACCTTACATTTCATGAATTGATATATTTGCTCTAAGACCAATGTATACCTCTTTTAGTAATCCTTCCAGTTTTCAAAAAATCGCTGACAGAAATCTGTCGAGAAAAATAATAATAATAAAAAAAGACGAAAACAATAGGTCTTTTCGACCGAAAGTCGAAAAGCCCTAATAAAAAAAGACAAAAACAATAGGTCTTTTCGACCGAAAGTCGAAAAGCCCTAAAAAGACAAAAACAATAGGTCTTTTCGACCGAAAGTCGAAAAGCCCTAAAAAGACAAAAACAATAGGTCTTTTCGACCGAAAGTCGAAAAGCCCTAAAAAAGACAAAAACAATAGGTCTTTTCGACCGAAAGTCGAAAAGCCCTAAAAAAGACAAAAACAATAGGTCTTTTCGACCGAAAGTCGAAAAGCCCTAATAATAATAATAACTAGAACTTTTTTTGTCTTCAACAAAAAGTAAGGGCTTTTCGACAGCCCCAGTTTCCCTTTTTTATTTAAAGTGTCAAACAAAAAATATCTCTAATCTATTTGCAAATTTTCTAATCGCCTCGGTATAACCAGGTTCTTAGATAGGAGTTTATGAGTACTGCAGTGTGAAAAGAAAGATAACTCCAGAATTTAACAAGTAGCTACACCTGTAATTTTTAGAAGAATATTTTCAAAAAATCATTCCAAAGTAAGTATTCATTCCTTGGACGCAAAACTTGGTATGCTAAGAGTATTTGTACTCTACATTCTTAGAGCAAAGCGAGATAACTCTTCCAAGAAATAATTTTGAAATTTAAACAAGTTGTGATCTTTATGTCCTTCAAACCCCTAAAAGGAGTCAAAAAGTGGCCCCTCGGACCATAATTTTTAAATTGTACTCTTTATTCTAAACTATTAACCGAAAAGATTTTTAAAATCGGATGAATAATAAAAAAGATACAGCTAAAGGGCTGTTTTTAATACTGACCCCGACAGATCCCTTATTTTTCAGACGTTTTTTTCCAGGACCTTTTCCGATCTGCGCATCAGGTCCCTTATTGCAAATATTAAATATAAAAATATTTGCATGATAACTGTTTGAGAGAACGTTACACGCGTGAATTCAATTTAACATAGAAACTCCCATAGACAATTTTCATCGGCTCATAAAACAGGAAGTACTCAATACTATTCAATGAAACTTGGAATATATGTTAATTACTTCTATCATAATAATATTCAGACGTCAAATAAATTTTTTAAGGTCATTTGAATTTTTTTGTTTTTTCATCCCCCCTTTTCTAAAGTTTAGGACTTAATATCTCAAAAACAGTAAGAGATAGAAAGTTGTCTACGCTTACAATTTTGTTCAACTATTTATGATAAAGGTAAATCTAAAATTTGAATGCTCTCCTTTAAAAAATAAACAAAGAATTGAGTTTCAAACAATTTTTGCAATTTTCCTTGTAAAAACCGGAAGTACCGGAACCGGAACTTCAAAACCTTGTATTTCATAGACTGATACATTTGCTGTAAGACCAATTTATACTTGTATCAATATTCCTTCCAGTTTTCAAAAAATCGCTGACAGAAATTTGTCTTAAAATAATAATAATAAAAAAAGACAAAAACAATAGGTCTTTTCGACCGAAAGTCGAAAAGCCCTAATAATAAAAAAAGACAAAAACAATAGGTCTTTTCGACCGAAAGTCGAAAAGCCCTAATAAAACATCAGAATAACAATAGGTCTTTTCGACCGAAAGTCGAAAAGCCCTAATAATAACTAGACCTATTTTTGTCTCCAACAAAAAGGAAGGGCTTTTCGACAGCCCTTAAAACCCCTTATTCAAATTTATCATATTTTCTCGAAGAATCTGTATATTAAAAATTAGGAAAGTATCATGAGCATAGACCCACATGTTAACATTTAAGAAATTAAATGCCCAAAGAAAGACAACTTCAGAATTTTTTATCCAGCTATATCTTTTGTTACCTGAAATAAAACTTCTAAAAATTCATATATAAGAAAGTACTCATTTAAGATTCAAGAGTTTTGGTATGCCAAAAGCTCTAATGCTAATCATTCATTGAGCAAAGCGAGATAACTCTTGAATTTTAATTTTTTTTAAATGTGATAAAGTTATTATTTTCAGGCCCTTAAAACCCCTAAAAGGAGTCAAAAAGTGGCCCTTTGGACCATAATTTTTAAATTGTACTCTTTATTCTAAACTAATATCTGAAAAGAGTTTGAAAATTGGATGAGTAATAAAAAAGTTATAGCTAAAGGGCTGTTTTTAATACTGACCCCTTCAGGTCCCTTATTTTTCGGATTTTTTTTCCTCATACCTTTTCAGGTCTGCGCATTTAGTCCCTCATTACAAGTACAAAATATAAAAATATTCGCTTAAAAACTGTTTGAGAAAACGTTACATGCGTGAATTCAATTTAACATAGAAACTCCCATAGACAATTTTCATCGGCTCATAAAACCGGAAGTACTCAACACTATTCAACGAAACTTGGAATATATCTTAATTACGTCTTTTAACACAATATCTATCCTAATCATTTATTGAGCAAAGAGAGATAACTCTTGAAATTGAATTGTGATAAAGTTATCATTTTCAGACCCTTAAAACCCCTATAAGGAGTCAAAAAGTGCCCCCTCGGACCATATTTTTTAAATTGTACTCTTTATTCTGAACTATAAACCGAAAAGATTTTGAAAATCGGATAAACACTAAAAAAGTTACAGCAAAAGGGCCGTTTTTGATATTGACCCCTTCAGATCCCTTATTTTTTAGAATTTTTTCCCCAGGACCTTTTCCAGTCTGCGCATTAGGTCCTTTATTACAAATACAAAATATAAAAATATTTGCTTGAAAACTGTTTGAGAAAACGTTACATGCGTGAATTCAATTTAACATAGAAACTCCCATAGACAATTTTCATCGGCTCATAAAACCGGAAGTACTCAATACTATTCAATGAAACTTGGAATATATCTTAATTACATCTAAATAAACAATGTATATCCGTCTAAGAACATTCCTGAGCTTTTCTGAGTTTTTTATTTTTTCATCCCCCCTTTTCTCAAGTTTGAGGCCTAAAATCTCAAAAATGATAAGAGATAGAAACTCGCCGCCGCTTTACTTTTTAAACAACTCGACATGGTTGATCTAACTCTAAAATTACAACGAATTTCCTTTAAAAATAAAAACAATATATTGTTTCATTTAATTTCTACTATTTTGCTTGTGTAAACCGGAAGTACCGGAACCGGAAGTCCAAAACCTTACATACTGGTGACATTTAAAAATGCTATAAGACTATTGTATAGTTATTTCTGAAATCCTTTCCGTTTTCAAAAAATCTCTGACGGAAAATCTGTCGAGAAAAAGAAAAATAACTAGACCTATTTTTGTCTCCAACAAAAAGGAAGGGCTTTTCGACAGCCCTTAAAACCCCTTATTTAAATTCATCATATTTTCTCTCAGAATCTGTATTTTCAAAATTAGGAAAATATCATGAGCATATACCCACACGTTAACATTTAAGAAATTAAATGCCCAAAGAAAGACAACTTCAGAATTTTTTATCCAACTATATCGTTTGTTTCCTGAAATAAAAGTTCTAAAAATTCATATATAAGAAAGTACTCATTTAGGATTCAAGAGTTTTGGTATGCCAAAAGCTCTAATGCTAATCATTCATTGAGCAAAGCGAGATAACTCTTGAATTTTAATTTTTTTTAAATGTAATAAAATTATCATTTTCAGGCCCTTAAAACCCCTATAAGGAGTCAAAAAGTGCCCCCTCGGACCATATTTTTTAAATTATACTCTTTATTCTGAACTATAAACCGAAAAGATTTTGAAAATCGGATAAACAATTAAAAAGTTACAGCTAAAGGACCGTTTTTAATATTGACCCCTTCAGATCCCTTATTTTTTAGAATTTTTTTCCCAGGACCTTTTCAGGTCTGGGCATTAGGTCCCTAATGACAAATACAAAATATAAAAATATTTGCTTAAAAACTGTTTGAGAAAACGTTACATGCGTGAATTCAATTTAGCATGGAAACTCCCATAGACAATTTTCATCGGCTCATAAAACCGGAAGTACTCAATATTATTCAATGAAACTTGGAATATATCTTAATTACATCTATTTGAACAATATCTATCCGTCTTAGAACATTCCTAAGCTTTTCTGAGTTTTTTATTTTTTCATCCCCCCTTTTCTCAAGTTTGAGGCTTAAAATCTCAAAACTGATAAGAGATAGAAACTCGCCGGCGCTTTACTTTTTAAACAACTCGACATGGTTGATCTAACTCTAAAATTACAACGAATTTCCTTTAAAAATAAAACCAATATATTGATTCATTTAATTTCTACTATTTTGCTTGTGTGAACCGGAAGTACCGGAACCGGAAATCCAAAACCTTACATACTGGTGACATTTAAAAACGCTATAAGACTATTCTATAGTTATTTCTGAAATCCTTTCCGTTTTCAAAAAATCGCTGACGGAAATTCTGTCGAGAAAAAGAATAATAACTAGACCTATTTTTGTCTCCAACAAAAAGGAAGGGCTTTTCGACAGCCCTTAAAACCCCTTAATTAAATTTATCGTATTTTCTCTCATTGAATCTGTATATAAAAAATTAGGAAGATATCATGAGCATATACCCACACGTTAACATTTAAGAAATTAAATGCCCAAAGAAAGACAACTTCAGAATTTTTTATCCAACTATATCGTTTGTTTCCTGAAATAAAAGTTCTAAAAATTCATATATAACAAAGTACTCATTTAAGATTCAAGAGATTTGGTATGCCAAAAGCTCTAATGCTAATCATTCATTGAGCAAAGCGAGATAACTCTTGAAATTTAATTTTTTTGAAATGGGATAAAGTTGTCATTTTCAGGCCCCTAAAACCCCTATAAGGAGTCAAAATGTGGCCCTTTGGACCATGATTTTTAAATTGTACTCTTTATTCTAAACTAATAACTGAAAAGAGTTTGAAAATTGGATAAGTAATAAAAAAGTTATAGCTAAAGGGCTGTTTTTAATACTGACCCCTTCAGGTCCCTTATTTTTCGGAATTTTTTTCCTCAGACATTTTCCAGTTTGCGCATTTAGTCCCTCATTACAAGTGCAAAATATAAAAATATTTGCTTAAAAACTGTTTGAGAAAACGTTACATGCATGAATTCAATTTAACATAGAAACTCCCATAGACAATTTTTATCGGCCCATAAAACCGGAAGTACTCGATACCATCCAATGAAACTTTGAATATATCTTAATTACGTCTATTTAAACAATATCTATCCTAATCATTTATTGAGCAAAGCGAGATAACTCTTGAAATTGAATTGTGATAAAGTTATCATTTTCAGACCCTTAAAACCCCTATAAGGAGTCAAAAAGTGCCCCCTCGGACCATATTTTTTAAATTGTACTCTTTATAATGAACTATAAACCGAAAAGATTTTGAAAATCGGATAAACAATAAAAAAGTTACAGCTGAAGAGCCGTTTTTAATATTGACCCCTTGAGCTCCCTTATTTTTCGGATTTTTTTTCCCAAGACCTTTTCCGGTCTGCGCATTAGGTCCCTTATTGCAAATACAAAATATAAAAATATTTGCTTCAAAACTGTTTGAGAACACGTTACATGCGTGAATTCAATTTAACATAGAAACTCCCATAGACAATTTTCATCGGCTCATAAAACCGGAAGTACTCATTACTCTTCAATGAAACGTGGAATATATCTTAATAACATCTATTTAAACAATATATATCCGTCTTAGAACATTCCTAAGCTTTTCTGAGTTTTTTATTTTTTCATCCCCCCTTTTCTCAAGTTTGAGGCCTAAAATCTCAAAACTGATAAGAGGTAGAAACTCGCCGCCGGTTTACTTTTTAAACAACTCGACATGGTTGATCTAACTCTAAAATTACAACGAATTTCCTTTAAAAATAAAAACAATATATTGATTCATTTAATTTCTACTATTTTGCTTGTGTAAACCGGATGTACCGGAACCGGAAGTCCAAAACCTTACATACTGGTGACATTTAAAAATGCTATAAGACTATTGTATAGTTATTTCTGAAATCCTTTCCGTTTTAAAAAAATCGATGACGGAAATTCTGTCGAGAAAAAGAATAATAACTAGACCTATTTTTGTCTCCAACAAAAAGGAAGGGCTTTTCGACAGCCCTTAAAACCCCTTATTTAAATTTATCATATTTTCTCTCAGAATCTGTATATTCAAAATGAGGAAAATATCATGAGCATATACCCACACGTTAACATTTAAGAAATTAAATGCCCAAAGAAAGACAACTTCAGAATTTTTTATCCAGCTATATCGTTTGTTTCCTAAAATAAAAGTTCTAAAAATTCATATATAACAAAGTACTCATTTAAGATTCAAGTGTTTTGGTATGCCTAAAGCTCTAATGCTATTCATTCATTGAGCAAAGCGAGATAACTCTTGAATTTTAATTTTAAAAATGTGATAAAGTTATCATTTTCAGGCCCTTAAAACCCCTATAAGGAGTCAAAAAGTGGCCCTTGGACCATGATTTTTAAATTGTACTCTTTATTCTTAACTAATAACTGAAAAGAGTTTGAAAATTGGATGAGTAATTAAAAAGTTATAGGTAACGGGCTGTTTTTAATACTGACCCCTTCAGGTCCCTTATTTTTCGGAATTTTTTTCCTCAGACCTTTTCCAGTCTGCGCATTTAGTCCTTTATTACAAGTACAAAATATAAAAATATTTGCTTGAAAACTCTTTGAGAAAACGTTACATGCGTGAATTCAATTTAACATAGAAACTCCCTTAGACAATTTTCATCGGCTCATAAAACCGGAAGTACTCGATACTATTCAATGAAACTTCGATTATATCTTAATTACGTCTATTTAAACAATATATATCCTAATCATTTATTGAGCACAGCGAGATAACTCTTGAAATTGAATTGTGATAAAGTAAGCATTTTCAGACCCTTAAAACCCCTACAAGGAGTCAAAAAGTGCCCCCTCGGACCATATTTTTCAAATTGTACTCTTTATTCTGAACTATAAACTGAAAAGATTTTGAAAATCAGATAAACAATAAAAAAGTTTTAGCAAAAGGACTGTTTTTAATACTGACCCCTTCAGATCCCTTTTTTTTTAGAATTTTTTTCCCAGGACCTTTTCCGGTCTGCGCATTGGGTCCCTAATTGCAAATACAAAATATAAAAATATTTGCTTGAAAACTCTTTGAGAAAACGTTACATGCGTGAATTCAATTTAACGTGGAAACTCCCATAGACAATTTTCATCGGCTCATAAAACCGGAAGTACTAAATACTATTCAATGAAACTTGAAGTATACCTTAATTACTTCTATTTGAACAATATCTAAACGTCTTATAACATTCCTAAGCTTTTCTGAGTTTTTTATTTTTTCATCCCCCCTTTTCTCAAGTTTGAGGCCTAAAATCTCAAAACTGATAAGAGATAGAAACTCGCCGCAACTTTACTTTTTAAACAACTCGACATGGTTGATCTAACTCTAAAATTACAACGAATTTTCTTTAAAAATAAAAACAATATATTGATTCATTTAATTTCTACTCTTTTGCTTGTGTAAACCGGAAGTACCAGAACCGGAATTCCAAAACCTTACATACTGGTGACATTTAAAAATGCTATAAGACTAATGTTATTTCCGAAATCCTTTCCGTTTTAAAAAAATCGCTGACGGAAATTCTGTCGAGAAAAAGAAAAATAATAATAAAACATCAGAATAACAATAGGTCTTTTCGACCGAAAGTCGAAAAGCCCTAATAACTAGAACTTTTTTTGTCTTCAACAAAAAGTAAGGGCTTTTCGACAGCCCCAGTTTCCCTTTTTTATTTAAAGTGTCAAACAAAAAATATCTCTAATCTATTTGCAAATTTTCTAATCGCCTCGGTATAACCAGGTTCTTAGATAGGAATTTATGAGTACTGCAGTGTGAAAAGAAAGATAACTCCAGAATTTAACAAGTAGCTACACCTGTAATTTTTAGAAGAATATTTTCAAAAAATCATTCCAAAGTAAGTATTCATTCCTTGGACGCAAAACTTGGTATGCTAAGAGTATTTGTACTCTACATTCTTAGAGCAAAGCGAGATAACTCTTCCAAGAAATAATTTTGAAATTTAAACAAGTTGTGATCTTTATGTCCTTCAAACCCCTAAAAGGAGTCAAAAAGTGGCCCCTCGGACCATAATTTTTAAATTGTACTCTTTATTCTAAACTATAAACCGAAAAGATTTTGAAAATCGGATGAATAATAAAAAAGATACAGCTAAAGGGCTGTTTTTAATACTGACCCCGACAGATCCCTTATTTTTCAGACGTTTTTTTCCAGGACCTTTTCCGGTCTGCGCATCAGGTCCCTTATTGCAAATGTAAAATATAAACATATTTGCTTCATAACTGCTTGAGAAAACGTTACACGCGTGAATTCAATTTAACATAGAAACTCTCATAGACAATTTTCATCGGCTCATAAAACAGGAAGTACTCAATACTATTCATTGAAACTTGGAATATATCTTAATTACTTCTATCATAATAATATTCAGGCGTCAAATAAATTTTTTAAGGTCATTTGAATTTTTTTGTTTTTTCATCCCCCCTTTTTTAAAGTTTAGGACTTAATATCTCAAAAACAGTAAGAGATAGAAAGTTGTCTACGCTTACAATTTTGTTTATCTATTTATGATAAAGGTAAATCTAAAATTTGAATGCTCTACATTAAAAAATAAACAAAGAATTGAGTTTCAAACAATTTTTGCAATTTTCCTTGTAAAAACCGGAAGTACCGGAACCGGAACTTCAAAACCTTGTATTTCATAAACTGATACATTTGCTGTAAGACAAATGTATACTTGTATCAATATTCCTTCCAGTTTTCAAAAAATCGCTGACAGAAATTTGTCTTAAAATAATAATAATAAAAAAAGACAAAAACAATAGGTCTTTTCGACCGAAAGTCGAAAAGCCCTAATAATAATAACTAGAACTTTTTTTGTCTTCAACAAAAAGTAAGGGCTTTTCGACAGCCCCATTATCCCTTTTTAATTAAATGTTCAAAACAAAATTAGTCTCTAAGTTTTTTCCAAGTGTTCTTAACGCCTTGGTATCCCCAGTTGCTTGGATATGATCTTATAAGTAGTGCAATGTGAAAAGAAAGATAACTCCAGAATTTTACAGGTAGCTACACTTCTAATTTCCAGAGGAATATTTTCAAAAAATCATTTCAAAGTAAGTATTTATTCCTCGGACACAAAACTTGGTATGCCTATAGTATGTATGCTCTACCTTCTTACAACAAAGCGAGATAACTCTATCTAAAAAAAAAAATTGAAATTTAAACATGTGATGATCTTTGGGCTTTCCAAACCCCTATAAGGAGTCAAAAAGTGGCCCCTCGGAGCATAATTTTAAGATTGTACTCTTTATTCTGAACAATAAACTGAAAAGATTTTGGAAATTAGATGAAAGGTAAAAAAGTTACAGCTAAAGGGCTGTTTTGAACGTTGGCCCCTGCAGATCCCTTATTCTTTCGAATTGTCTACCCAAAAACTTTTCCGGTCTGCGCATTGATTGTGTCATTATTAAAAAAAAATATTGTAATAATTACCCAAAAACTTTTTGAGAAAACGTGACACGCGTGATTTTAGTTTAACATTGAAACTCCCATAGACAATTTTTCATAGGCTCATAAAACCGGAAATACTGAATATTTTTTATTCAAACTTGGAATATATGTTAAATAGTTCTATCTGAACAATGTTTTGGCGTCTTATAAAAATTTGAAGGTTTTTTGAATTTTTTTGGGTTTTACATCCCCCCTTTTCTCAAGTTCGAGCCTTAATATCTCAAAAATGGTAAGAGATAGAGGAATGCCTACGCTTACAATTTTGTACAGCTGGACAAGATGCATCTAATTCTTAAATTTGAATGCTCTTACTCAAAAAATAATAAAGATATTATGTTTCAATGAATTTTTAGTATTTCCCTTGTCAAAACCGGAAGTGCCGGAACCGGAAGTCCAAAACCTTACATACGCGTGTCATATAAAGGTGCTATAAGATTATAGCATACTTGTTTTAATATGTTTTTCCGTTTTCAAAAAATCGCTGACGAAACTTTGTCGAGAATAAGAATAATAATAAACAGAAGAATAACAATAGGTCTTTTCGACCGAAAGTCGAAAAGCCCTAATAACTAGACCTATTTTTGTCTCCAACAAAAAGGAAGGGCTTTTCGACAGCCCTTAAAACCCCTTATTTAAATTTATCATAATTTCTCTCAGAATCTGTATAATTATTCAAAATTAGGAAAATATCATGAGCATATACCCACACGTTAACATTTAAGAAATTAAATGCCCAAAGAAAGACAACTTCAGAATTTTTTATCCAACTATATCGTTTGTTTCCTGAAATAAAAGTTCTAAAAGTTCATATATAAGAAAGTACTCATTTAAGATTCAAGAGTTTTGGTATGCCAAAAGCTCTAATGCTAATCATTCATTGAGCAAAGCGAAATAACTCTTGAATTTTAATTTTTTTAAAATGTAATAAAGTTATCATTTTCAAACCCTTAAAACCCCTATAAGGAGTCAAAAAGTGCCCCCTCGGACCATATGTTTTAAATTATACTCTTTATTCTGAACTATAAACCGAAAAGATTTGGAAAATTGGATAAACAATTTAAAAGTTACAGCTAAAGGACCGTTTTTAATATTGACCCCTTCAGATCCCTTATTTTTTAGAATTTTTTTCCCAGGACCTTTTCAGGTCTGCGCATTAGGTCCCTTATGACAAATACAAAATATAAAAATATTTGCTTAAAAACTGTTTGAGAAAACGTTACATGCGTGAATTCAATTTAGCATGGAAACTCCCATAGACAATTTTCATCGGCTCATAAAACCGGAAGTACTCAATACTATTCAATGAAACTTGGAATATATCTTAATTACATCTATTTGAGCAATATCTATCCGTCTTAGAACATTCCTAAGCTTTTCTGAGTTTTTTATTTTTTCATCCCCCCTTTTCTCAAGTTTGAGGCCTATAATCTCAAAACTGATAAGAGATAGTAACTCGCCGCCGCTTTACTTTTTAAACAACTCGACATGGTTGATCTAACTCTAAAATTACAACGAATTTCCTTTAAAAATAAAAACAATATATTGATTCATTAAATTTCTACTATTTTGCTTGTGTAAACCGGAAGTACCGAAACCGGAAATCCAAAACCTTACATACTGGTGACATTAAAAAATGCTATAAGACCATTGCATAGTTATTTCTGAAATTCTTTCTGTTTTCAAGAAATCGCTGACGGAAAATCTGTCGAGAAAAAGAAAAATAATAATAACTAGAACTTTTTTTGTCTTCAACAAAAAGTAAGGGCTTTTCGACAGCCCCATTATCCCTTTTTAATTAAATGTTCAAAAAAAAATTATTCTCTTATTTATTTCCAAGTGTTCTAAGCGCCTTGGTATCCCCAGTTGCTTTGATAGGTACTTATGAGTAGTGCAATGTGAAAAGAAAGATAACTCCAGAATTTTACAAGAAGCTACACTTCGAATTTCCAGAGGAATATTTTCAAAAAATCATATTGAAGTAAGTATTCATTCCTCGGACACTAAACTTGGTATGCCTATAGTATTTTTACTCTACATTCTTACAGCAAAGCGAGATAACTCTTACTATAAAACATTTTGAAATTTAAAAATGTAATGATCTTTGGGCCTTCCAAACCCCTATAAGGAGTCAAAAAGTGGCCCCTCGGACCATAATTTTAAGATTGCACTCTTTATTTTAAACAATAAACTGAAAAGATTTTTAAAATCAAAAGAGAATTTAAAAAGTTACAGCTAAAGTGCTGTTTTGTTTGTTGGCCCCTGCAGATCCCTAATTTTTTCGAATTGTCTACCCAAAAACTTTTCCGGTCTGCGCATTGTGTGTATCATTATACATCTGAAATATTGTAATGTTAACTTGTAAACTTTTTGAGAAAACGAACGACGCGTGATTTTAGTTTAACATTGAAACTCCCATAGACAATTTTTCATAGGCTCATAAAACCGGAAGTACTCAATATATTTTATTGAAACTTGGAATATATGTTAAATAGTTCTTCTTAAACAATATTTAGGCGTCTTATAAAATATCTAGGGGTTTGTTAAAAAAAAATCTTTTTCATCCCCCCTTTTCTCAAGTTTGAGCCCTAATATCTCAAAAACGGTAAGAGATAGAGAAATGCGTACGCTTATGATTTTGTACATCAAGACAAGATGCATCTAATTCTTAACCTTGAATGCTCTAACTCAAAAAATAAAAAAAAATAGTGTGCTTCAATGAATTTTTAGTATTTTTCTTGTCAAAACCGGAAGTGCCGGAACAGGAAGTCCAAAACCTTACATACGCGTGTCATTTAAAAATGCTATAAGTCTATTGCATGGTTGTTTTAATATGTCTTTCCGTTTTCAAAATATCGCTGACGAAACTTTGTCGAGAAGAATAATAATAACTAGAACTTTTTTTGTCTTCAACAAAAAGTAAGGGCTTTTTGACAGCCCCTTGAGCCCTTTTTAATTAAATGTTCAAAAAAAATTATTCTCTAATTAATTTCCAATGTGTTCTAAACGCCTTGGTTTTCCCGGTTGCTTAGATAAGAACTTATGGGTAGCGCAATGTGAAAAGAAAGATAACTTCAGAATTTTACAAGAAGCTACACTTCTCATTTCCAGAGGAATATTTTCAAAAAATCATATTGAAGTAAGTATTTATTCCTCGGACACAAAACCTGGTATGCCTATAGTATTTTTGCTCTACATTTTTACAGCAAAGCAAGATAACTCTTACTAAAAAACCTTTTGAAATTTAAAGAAGTGATGATCTTTGGGCCTTCAAAACCCCTATAAGGAGTCAAAAAGTGGCCCCTCGGACCATAATTTTAAGATTGTACTCTTTATTTTAAACAATAAACTGAAAAGATTTTTAAAATCAAAAGAGAATTAAAAAAGTTACAGCTAAAGGGTTGTTTTGTACGTTGACCCCTGCAGATCCCTAATTTCCTCGAATTGTCTACCCAAAAACTTTTCCGGTCTGCGCATTGCGTGTATTATTATACATCTGAAATATTGTAATGTTGACTTGTAAACTTTTTGAGAAAACGAACGACGCGTGATTTTAGTTTAACATTGAAACTCCCATAGACAATTTTTCATAGGCTCATAAAACCGGAAGTACTCAATATTTTTTATTCAAACTTGGAATATATGTTAAATAGTTATAACTGAACAATGCTTAGGCGTCTTATAAAATTTCTAAGGTCTTTTGAATTTTTTTGTTTTTCATCCCCCCTTTTCTCAAGTTTGAGCCTTAATATCTTAAAAATGATAAGAGATAGAGAAATGGCTACGCTTATGATTTTGTTCAACTTGACAAGATGCATCTAATTCTTAAATTTGAATGCTCTAACTCAAAAATTAATGAAGATATTATGTTTGATTGAGTTTTTAGTATTTTCCTTGTCAAAACCGGAAGTGCCGGAACCGGAAGTCCAAAACCTTACATACGCGTGTCACTTAGAGATGCTGTAAGACTATTGTATGGTTGTTTCAAAATTCTTACGCGTTTTCAAAAAATCGCTGACGGAAATTCTGTCGAGCATAAGAATAATAATAAGAAACAGAAGAATAACAATAGGTCTTTTCGACCGAAAGTCGAAAAGCCCTAATAAAACATCAGAATAACAATAGGTCTTTTCGACCGAAAGTCGAAAAGCCCTAATAAAACAGAACAAAAACAATAGGTCTTTTCGACCGAAAGTCAAAAAGCCCTAATAATAATAATAATAAAACATCAGAATAACAATAGGTCTTTTCGACCGAAAGTCGAAAAGCCCTAACTAGAACTTTTTTTGTCTTCAACAAAAAGTAAGGGCTTTTCGACAGCGCCATTATCCCTTTTTAATTAAATGTTCAAAAAAAATTTATTCTCTAATTTATTTCCAAGTGTTCAAAACGCCTTGGTATCCCCAGTTGCTTAGATAGGAACTTACGAGTAGTGCAATGTGAAAAGAAAGATAACTCCAGAACTTTACAGGTAGCTACACTTCTAATTTCCAGAGGAATATTTTCAAAAAATCAAACTGAAGTAAGTATTCATTCCTCGGACACAAAACTTGGTATGCCTATAGTATTTATGCTCTACATTCTTACAACAAAGCGAGATGACTTTTTTAAAAAAAAATTTTGAAATCTAAACAAGTAATGATATTTGGGCCTTCCAAACCCCTATAAGGAGTCAAAAAGTGGCCCCTCGGACCATAATTTTAAGATTGTACTCTTTATTCTGAACAATAAATTGAAAAGATTTTTAAAATCAAAAGAGAAATAAAAAAGTTACAGCTAAAGGGCTGTTTTGTACGTTGGCCCCTGCAGATCCCTAATTTTCTCAAATTGTCTACCCAAAAACTTTTCCGGTCTGCGCATTGTTTGTACCATTATACATCTGAAATATTGTAATGTTTACTTGTAAACTTTTTGAGAAAACGAACGACGCGTGATTTTAGTTTAACATTGAAACTCCCATAGACAATTTTTCATAGGCTCATAAAACCGGAAGTACTCAATATATTTTATTGAAACTTGAAATGTCTCTTGAATACTTCTATCTGAACAATGTCTAGGCGTCTTATAAAATTTCTAAGGTTTTTTGAATTTTTTTTCTTTTTCATCCCCCCCTTATCTCAAGTTTGATCCCTAATATCTCAAAAACGGTAAGAGATAGAGAAATAGCTACGCTTATGATTTTGTACATCAAGACAAGATGCATCTAATTCTTAAATTTGAATGCTCTAACTATAAAAACAATAAAGATATTCTGCTTCAATGAAATTTTAGTTTTTTCCTTGTCAAAACCGGAAGTGCCGGAACCGGAAGTCCAAAACCTTACATACGCGTGCCATTTAAAATTGCTGTAAGTGTATTGCATTGTTGTTTTAATATGTCTTCCCGTTTTCAAAAAATCGCTGACGAAACTTTGTCGAGAATAATAAAAAACTAGAACTTTTTTTTGTCTTCAACAAAAAGTAAGGGCTTTTCGACAGCCCCATTATCCCTTTTTAATTAAATGTTCAAAAAGAAATTAATCTCTGATTTATTTCCAAGTGTTCTAAACGCCTTGGTATCCCCAGTTGCTTAGATAGTAACTTATAATTAGTGCAATGTGAAAAGAAAGATAACTCCAGAACTTTACAGGTAGCTACACTTCTAATTTCCAGAGGAATATTTTCAAAAAATCATATTGAATTAAGTATTCATTTCTCGGACACAAAATTTAGAATGCTTATAGTATTTTTGCTCTACATTCTTACAGCAAAGCGAGATAACTCTTACTAAAAAACATTTTGAAATTTAAACAAGTGATGATCTCTAGGCCTTCCAAACCCCTATAAGGAGTCAAAAAGTGGCCCCTCGGACCATAATTTTAAGATTGTACTCTTTATTCCTAACAATTAACTGAAACGATTTTTTAAATTGGAAGAGGAATAAAAAAGTTACAGCTTAAGTGCTGTTTTGTACGTTGGCCCCTGCAGATCCCTAATTTTCTCAAATTGTCTACTCAAAAACTTTTCCGGTCTGGGCATTGTGTGTACCATTATACATCTGAAATATTGTAATGTTAACTTGAAAACTTTTTGAGCAAACGAACGACGCGTGAATTTTGTTTAACATTGAAACTCCCATAGGTGATTTTCATCGACCTATAAAATCGGAAGTAGTCAATATATGTCAATGAAACTCGGAATGTACGTTTATTACTTCTATCTTAACAATGGTAAGGTATAATTTAATTTTTTAAAGGTCATTTGAATTTTTTTGTTTTTCATCCCCCCTTTTCTAAAGTTTAGGATTTATTATCTCAAAAACGGTAAGATATAGAAAGTTGTCTACGCTTACAATTTTGTACAACAAGATAAGATGTATCTAATTCCAAAAGCTGAACGTTCTAATTCAAAAACTAAACAAAATATTGCGTTTCGTTCAATTTTTACAATTTTCCTTATATAAACCGGAAGTACCGGAACCGGAAGCTCAAAACCTTACTTTCCATAGATTGATATATTTGCTGTAAGACCGTTGCATAATTGTATCTCTATACCCTCCAGTTTTATAGAAATCGTTGACAAAAAACTGTCGAGAAAAATAATAATAATAAAAAAAGACAAAAACAATAGGTCTTTTCGACCGAAAGTCGAAAAGCCCTAATAAAACATCAGAATAACAATAGGTCTTTTCGACCGAAAGTCGAAAAGCCCTAATAATAAAACATCAGAATAACAATAGGTCTTTTCGACCGAAAGTCGAAAAGCCCTAATAATAATAAAACATCAGAATAACAATAGGTCTTTTCGACCGAAAGTCGAAAAGCCCTAACTAGAACTTTTTTTCGTCTTCAACAAAAAGTAAGGACTTTTCGACAGCCCTAGTTTCCTTTTTTTTAAAGGTCTGAAAAATTTTGTCTTATCTATTTCCAAATTTTTTGAACACCGTGGTATAACCAGTTGCTTAAATAGAAATTCATGGGTAGTGCAGTGTGAAAAGAAAGATAACTCCAGAACTTTACAAGAAGCTACACTTCTAATTTCCAGAGGAATATTTTCAAAAAATCATATTGAAGTAAGTATTTATTCCTCGGACACAAAACTTAGTATGCCTATAGTATTTATGCTCTTCATTTTTACAGCAAAGGGAGATAACTCTTACTAAATTTTTTTTGAAATTTAAACAAGTGATGATCTTTAGGCCTTCCAAACCCCTATAAGGAGTCAAAAAGTGCCCCCTCGGACCATACGTTTAAGATTGTACTCTTTATTCTAAACAATAAACAGAATAGATTTTGGAAATCGGAAGAGAAATAAAAAAGTTACAGCAAAAGGGCTGTTTTGAACGTTAACCCCTGCAGATCCCTAATCTTTCAAAATTATGTACCCAAAACCTTTTCCGGTCTGCGCATTGTTTGTGTCATTATACTTGTGAAATATTGTAATGTTAACTTGAAAACTTTTTGAGAAAACGTGGAACGCGTGATTTCAATTTAACATTGAATCTCCTATAGACAATTTTTATCAACCCATAAAACCGGAAGTACTACATATTTTTTGTTAAGACTTTAAATGTATGCTAACTACTACTACGTTAACAATATAAAGGTGTCTTCTTAAATTTCTAAGGTCATTTGAGTTTTTTTGTTTTTTTATCCCCCCTTTTTTAAGTTTGAGATCAAATATCTTTAAAACGATAAGATATAGAAAAACATTTATAGTGACAAATTTGTTAAATTTGACAAGATACATCTTATTCTAAAATTTGAATGCTCCAACTCAAAAAGTAAGTAGAAATTTGTGTTTCATTCAATTTTTAGTGATATCCTTGTAAAAACCGGAAGTTACGGAACCGGAAGTCCAAAACCTTACATACGCGTGTCATCAACAATTGCTTTAAGACAGTTGCATAATTGTTTCAATATTTCTTTCCGTTTTCAAAAAATCGCTGACACAAATCCTGTCGAGAATAATAATAAAAAAAGACGAAAACAGTAGGTCTTTTCGACCGAAAGTCGAAAAGCCCTAATAAAACATCAGAATAACAATAGGTCTTTTCGACCGAAAGTCGAAAAGCCCTAATAAAACAGAACAAAAACAATAGGTCTTTTCGACCGAAAGTCGAAAAACCCTAACTAGACCTTTTTTTGTCTTCAACAAAAAGTAAAGGCTTTTCGACAGCCCCAGTTTCCCTTTTTTATTTAAAGTGTCCAAAAAAAAATTTCTATTCTATTTCCAAATTTTCTAAACGCCTCGGTATAACCAGTTGCTTAGAGAGGAATTGATGAGTACTGCAGTGTGAAAAGAAAGATAACTCCAGAATTTAACAAGAAGCTACACCTGGTATATTCAGAAGAATATTTTCAAAAAATTATTCCAAAGTAAGTATTCATTCATTGCACGAAAAACTTGGTATGCTAAGAGTATTTGTTCTTTACATTCTTAGAGCAAAGCGAGATAACTCTTCCAAGAAAAAATTTTGAAATTTAAACAAGTTGTGATCTTTAGGCCCTTCAAACCCCTATAAGGAGTCCAAAAGTGGCCCCTCGGACCATAATTTTTAAATTGTACTCTTTATTCTGAACTATTAACCGAAATGATTTTGAAAATCGGATAAATAATAAAAAAGATACAGCTAAAGGGCTGTTTTTAATACTGATCCCTACAGATCCCTTATTTTTCAGAAGTTCTTTTCCAGGACCTTTTCCGGTCTGCGCATTAGGTCCCTTATTGCAAATACAAAATATAAAAATATTTGCTTGATAACTGTTTGAGAAAACGTTACACGCGTGTTTTCAATTTAACATAGAAACTCCCATAGACAATTTTCATCGGCTCATAAAACCGGAAGTACTCAATACTTTTCAATGAAACTTTGACTATATATTAATTACTTCTATCCTATTTATATTCAGGCGTCAAATAATTTTTTAATGGTCATTTGAATTTTTTTTGTTTTTTCATCCCCCCTTTTCTAAAATTTAGGACTTAATATCTCAAAAACGGTAGGAGATAGAAAGTTGTCTCTGCTTACAATTTTGTACAACTATTTATGATAAAGGTAATTCTAAAATTTGAGTGCTCTACATTAAAGAATAAACAAAGAATTGAGTTTCAAACATTTTTTGCAATTTTCCTTGTAAAAACCGTAAGAACCGGAACCGGAAATCGAAAACCTTACATTTCATATATTGATATATTTGCTTTAAGACCAATGTGTACTTGTATCAGTATTTATTCCAGTTTTCAAAAAATCGCTGACAGAAATTTGTCTTAAAATAATAATAATAACTAGAACTTTTTTTGTCTTCAACAAAAAGTAAGGGCTTTTCGACAGCCCCAGTTTCCCTTTTTTATTTAAAGTGTCAAACAAAAAATATCTCTAATCTATTTGCAAATTTTCTAATCGCCTCGGTATAACCAGTTGCTTAGATAGGAATTGATGAGTACTGCAGTGTGAAAAGAAAGATAACTCCAGAATTTAACAAGTAGCTACACCTGTAATTTTTAGAAGAATATTTTCAAAAAATCATTCCAAAGTAAGTATTCATTCCTTGGACGCAAAACTTGGTATGCTAAGAGTATTTGTGCTCTACATTCTTAGAGCAAAGCGAGATAACTCTTCCAAGAAATAATTTTGAAATTTAAACAAGTTGTGATCTTTATGTCCTTCAAACCCTAAAAGGAGTCAAAAAGAGGCCCCTCGGACCATAATTTTTAAATTGTACTCTTTATTCTAAACTATTAACCGAAAAGATTTTGAAAATCGGATGAATAATAAAAAAGATACAGCTAAAGGGTTGTTTTTAATACTGACCCCGACAGATCCCTTATTTTTTAGACGTTTTTTTCCAGGACCTTTTCCGGTCTGGGCATTAGGTCCCTTATTGCAAATATTAAATATAAAAATATTTGCATGATAACTGTTTGAGAGAACGTTACACGCGTGAATTCAATTTAACATAGAAACTCCCATAGACAATTTTAATCGGCTCATAAAACAGGAAGTACTCAATATTATTCAATGAAACTTGGAATATATGTTAATTACTTCTATCATAATAATATTCAGGCGTCAAATAAATTTTTTAAGGTCATTTGAATTTTTTTGTTTTTTCATCCCCCCTTTTCTAAAGTTTAGGACTTAATATCTCAAAAACTGTAAGAGATAGAAAGCTGTCTACGCTTATAATTTTGTTTAACTGTTTATGATAAAGGTAAATCTAAAATTTGAATGCTCTACATTAAAAAATAAACAAAGAATTGAGTTTCAAACAATTTTTGCAATTTTCCTTGTAAAAACCGGAAGTACCGGAACCGGAACTTGAAAACCTTGTATTTCATAGACTAATACATTTGCTGTAAGACCAATTTATATTTGTATCAATATTTCTTCCAGTTTTCAAAAAATCGCTGACAGAAATTTGTCTTAAAATAATAATAATAAACTAGACCTATTTTTGTCTCCAACAAAAAGGAAGGGCTTTTCGACAGCCCTTAAAACCCCTTAATTAAATTTATCATATTTTCTCTCAGAATCTGTATATTAAAAATTAGGAAAATATCATGAGCATAAACCCACACGTTAGCATTTCAGAAATTAAATGCCCAAAGAAAGACAACTTCAGAATTTTTTATCCAACTATATCGTTTGTTTCCTGAAATAAAAGTTCTAAAAATTCATATATAACAAAGTACTCATTTAAGATTCGAGAGTTTTGGTATGCCAAAAGCTCTAATGCTAATCATTCATTAAGCAAAGCGAGATAACTCTTGAATTTTAATTTTTTGGAATGTGATAAAGTTATCATTTTCAGACCCTTAAAACCCCTATAAGGTGTCAAAAAGTGCCCCCTCGGACCATATTTTTTAAATTGTACTCTTTATTTCAAACTTTAAACCGAAAAGATTTTGAAAATCGGATAAACAATAAAAAAGTTACAGCTGAAGGGCCGTTTTTGATATTGACCCCTTTAGATCCCTTATCTTTTAGAACTTTTTTCCCAGGACCTTTTCCGGTCTGCGCATTAGGTCCCTTATTGCAAATACAAAATATAAAAATATTTGCTTGAAAACTCTTTGAGAAAACGTTACATGCGTGAATTCAATTTAACCAAGAAACTCCCATAGACAATTTTCATCGGCTCATAAAACCGGAAGTACTCAATACTATTCAATGAAACTTGGAATATACCTTAATTACATCTATTTAAACAATATCTATCCGTCTTAGAACATTCCTAAGCTTTTCTGAGTTTTTTATTTTTTCATCCCCCCTTTTCTCAAGTTTGAGGCCTAAAATCTCAAAACTGATAAGAGATAGAAACTCGCCGCCGCTTTACTTTTTAAACAACTCGACATGGTTGATCTAACTCTAAAATTACAACGAATTTCCTTTAAAAATAAAAACAATATACTGATTCATTTAATTTCTACTATTTTGCTTGTGTAAACCGGAAGTACCGGAACCGGAAGTTCAAAACCTTACATACTGGTGACATTTAAAAATGCTATAAGACTATTGTATAGTTATTTCTAAAATCCTTTCCGTTTTAAAAAAATCGATGACGTAAATTCTGTCGAGAAAAAGAATAATAATAACTAGACCTATTTTTGTCTCCAACAAAAAGGAAGGGCTTTTCGACAGCCCTTAAAACCCCTTATTTAAATTTATCATATTTTTTCTCAGAATCTGTATATTAAAAATTAGGAAAATATCATGAGCATATACCCACACGTTAACATTTAAAAAATTAAATGCCCAAAGAAAGACAACTTCAGAATTTTTTATCCAGCTATATCGTTTGTTTCCTGAAATAAAAGGTCTAAAAATTCATATGTAAGAATGAACTCAACTATGATTCAAGACTTTTGGTAGGCCAATAGCTCTAATGCTAATCATTCATTGAGCAAAGCGAGATAACTCTTGAAATTTAATTTTTTTGAAATGTGATAAAGTTATCATTTTCAGGCCCTTAAAACCCCTATAAGGAGTCAAAAAGTGGCCCTCGGACCATATTTTTTAAATTGTACTCTTTATTCTAAACTAATAACTGAAAAGAGTTGGAAAATTGGATGAGTATTAAAAAAGTTATAGCTAAAGGGCTGTTTTTAAGACTGACCCCTTCAGGTCCCTCAATTTTCGGAATTTTTTTCCTAAAACCTTTTCCGGTCTGCGCATTTAGTCCCTCATTACAAGTACAAAATATAAAAATATTTGCTTAAAAACTGTTTGAGAAAACGTTACATGCGTGAATTCAATTTAACATAGAAACTCCCATAGACAATTTTCATCGGCTCATAAAACCGGAAGTACTCAATACTATTCAATGAAACTTTGAATATATCTTAAATACGTCTATTCAAACAATATATATTTATTGAGCAAAGCGAGATAACTCTTGAAATTGAATTGTGATAATTTTATCAGTTTCAGACCCTTAAAACCCCTCTAAGGAGTTAAAAAGTGCCCCCTCGGACCATATTTTTTAAATTGTACTCTTTATTCTGAACTATAAACCGAAGAGATTTTGAAAATCGGATAAACAATGAAAAAGTAACAGCAAAAGGACCGATTTTAATATTGACCCCTTTATATCCCTTATTTTTTAGAATTGTTTTCCCAGGACCTTTTCCGGTCTACGCATTAGGTCCCTTATTGCAAATACGAAACATAAAAATATTTGCTTGAAAACTGTTTGAGAAAACGTTACATGCGTGAATTTAATTTAACATAGAAACTCCCATAGACAATTTTCATCGGCTCATAAAACCGGAAGTACTCAATACTATTCAATGAAACTTGGAATATATCTTAATTACATCTCTTTGAACAATATATATCCGTCTTAGAACATTCCTAAGCTTTTCTGAATTTTTTCTTTTTTCATCCCCCCTTTTCTCAAGTTTGAGGCCTAAAATCTCAAAACTGATAAGAGATAGAAACTCGCCGCCGGTTTACTTTTTATACAACTTGACATGGTTGATCTAACTCTAAAACTACAACGAATTTCCTTTAAAAATAAAAACAATATATTGATTTATTTAATTTCTACTATTTTGCTTTTGTGAACCGGAAGTACCAGAACCGGAAGTCTAAAACCTTACATACTGGTGACATTTAAAAATGCTATAAGACTATTGTATAGTTATTTCTAAAATCCTTTCCGTTTTCAAAAAATCGCTGACGGAAATTCTGTCGAGAAAAAGAATAATAATAATAATAACTAGACCTATTTTTGTCTCCAACAAAAAGGAAGGGCTTTTCGACAGCCCTTAAAACCCTTATTTAAATTTATTATATTTTCTCCCAAAATCTGTATTTTAAAAATTAAAAAAATATCATGAGCATATACCCACACGTTAACATTTAAAAAATTAAATGCCCAAAGAAAGACAACTTCAGAATTCTTTATCCAACTATATCGTTTATTTCTTGTAAAAAAGTTCTTAAAATTCATATATAAAAAAGTACTCATTTAAGATTCAAATGTTTTGGTATGCCTTAAGCTATAATGCTATTCATTCATTGAGCAAAGCGAGGTAACTCTTGAATTTTAATTTTTGAAAATGTGATAAAGTTATCTTTTTCAGACCCTTAAAACCCCTATAAGGAGTCAAAAAATGGCCCTTTGGACCATGATTTTTAAGTTGTACTCTTTATTTCAAACTAATAACTGAAAAAAGTTTGAAAATTGGATGAGTAATAAAAAAGTTATAGCTAAAGGGCTGTTTTTTATAATGACTCATTCAGGTCCCTCAATTTTCGGAATTTTTTTCCTAAAACCTTATCCGGTCTGTGCATTAGGTCCCTCATTTCAAGTACAAAATATAAAAATATTTGCTTAAAAACTGTTTGAGAAAACGCTACATGCGTGAATGCAATTTAACATAGAACCTCCCATAGACAATTTTCATCGGCTCATAAAACCGGAAGTGCTCGACACTATTCAATGAAACTTGGAATATATCTTAATTACGTCTATTAACACAATATCTATCCTAATCATTTATTGAGCAAAGCGAGATAACTCTTGAAATTGAATTGTGATAAAGTTATCATTTTCAGACCCTTAAAACCCCTATAAGGAGTCGAAAAGTGCCCCCTCGGACCATATATTTTAACTTTAGCTCTTTATTCTGAACTATAAACCGAAAAGATTTTGAAAATCGGATCAACAATAAAAAAGTTACAGCTAAAGAGCCGTTTTTAATATTGACCCCTTGAGCTCCCTTCTTTTTCGGCATTTTTTTCACAAGACCTTTTCCGGTCTGCGCATTATGTCTCTTATTGCAAATACAAAATATAAAAATATTTGCTTGAAAACTGTTTGAGAAAACGTTACATGCGTGAATTCAATTTAACATAGAAACTCCCATAGACAATTTTCATCGGCTCATTAAACCGGAAGTACTCAATACTATTTAATGAAACTTGAAATATATCTTAATTACATCTATTTAAACAATATATATATCCGTCTTAGAACATTCCTAAGCTTTTCTGAGTTTTTTATTTTTTCATCCCCCCTTTTCTCAAGTTTGAGGCCTAAAATCTCAAAACTGATAAGAGATAGAAACTCGCCGCCGCTTTACTTTTTAAACAACTCGACATGGTTGATCTAACTTTAAAATTACAACGAATTTCCTTTAAAAATAAAAACAATACATTGATTCATTTAATTTCTACTATTTTGTTTGTGTAAACCGGAAGTACCAGAACCGGAAATCCAAAACCTTACATACTGGTGACATTTGAAAATGCTATAAGACTATTGCATAGTTATTTCTGATATCCTTTCCGTTTAAAAAAAAATCGCTGACGGAAAATCTGTCGAGAAAAAGAAAAATAACTAGAACTTTTTTTGTCTTCAACAAAAAGTAAGGGCTTTTCGACAGCCCCAGTTTCCCTTTTTTATGTAAAGTGTCAAAAAAAAATATCTCTAATCTATTTCCAAATTTTCTAAACGACTCGGTATAACCAGTTGCTTAGATAGGAATTTATGAGTACTGCAGTGTGAAAAGAAAGATAACTCCAGAATTTAACAAGTAGCTACACCTGTAATTTTCAGAAGAATATTTTCAAAAAATCATTCCAAAGTAAGTATTCTTTCCTTGGACGCTAAACTTGATATGTTTAGAGCATTTGTGGTATACATTCTTAGAGCAAAGCGAGATAACTCTTCCAAGAAATAATTTTGAAATTTAAACAAGTTGTGATCTTTAGGCCCTTCAAACCCCTATAAGGAGTCCAAAAGTGGCCCCTCGGACCATAATTTTTAAATTGTACTCTTTATTCTTAACTATTGACCGAAATAATTTTGAAAATCGGATGAATAATAAAAAAGATACAGCTAAAGGGCTGTTTTTAATACTGACCCCTACAGATCCCTTATTTTTTGGAAGTTCTTCTCCAGGACCTTTTCCGGTCTGTGTATTGGGTCCCTTATTGCAAATATCAAATATAAAAATATTTGCTTGAAAACTGTTTGAGAAAACGTTACACGCGTGAATTCAATTTAACATAGAAACTCCCATAGACAATTTTCATCGGCTCATAAAACCGGAAGTACTCAATACTATTCAATGAAACTTTAAATATATGTTAATTACTTCTATTATAATAATATCCAAACGTCAAATAAATTTTTAAAGGTCATTTGAATTTTTTTGTTTTTTCATCCCCCCTTTTCTAAAGTTTAGGACTTCATATCTCAAAAACAGTAAGAGATAGAAAGTTGTTTACGCAAACAATTTTAAACAACTATTTATGATAAAGGTAATTCTAAAATTTAAATGCTTTACATTAAAAAATAAAGAAAAAATTGAGTTTCAAACAATTTTTGCAATTTTCCTTGTAAAAACCGGAAGTACCGGAACCGGAAACTCAAAATAGGACATTTCATAGATTGATACAATTACTGTAAGACCAATGTATACTTGTATCAATATTCCTTCCAGTTTTCAAAAAATCGCTGACAGAAATTTGTCTTAAAATAATAATAATAATAAAAAAAGACAAAAACAATAGGTCTTTTCGACCGAAAGTCGAAAAGCCCTAATAATAAAACATCAGAATAACAATAGGTCTTTTCGACCGAAAGTCGAAAAGCCCTAATAATAATAATAACTAGACCTATTTTTGTCTCCAACAAAAAGGAAGGGCTTTTCGACAGCCCTTAAAACCCCTTAATTAAATTTATCATATTTTCTCTCAGAAACTGTATATTAAAAATTAGGAAAATATCATGAGCATAAACCCACACGTTAGCATTTCAGAAATTTAATGCCCAAAGAAAGACAACTTCAGATTTTTTTATCCAACTATATCGTTTGTTTCCTGAAATAAAAGTTCTAAAAATTCATATATAACAAAGTACTCATTTAAGATTCGAGAGTTTTGGTATGCCAAAAGCTCTAATGCTAATCATTCATTGAGCAAAGCGAGATAACTCTTGAATTTTAATTTTTTGGAATGTGATAAAGTTATCATTTTCAGACCCTTAAAACCCCTATAAGGAGTCAAAAAGTGCCCCCTCGGACCATATTTTTTAACTTGTACTCTTTATTCCCAACTATAAACCGAAAAGATTTTGAAAATCGGATAAACAATAAAAAAGTTACAGCTAAAGGGCCGTTTTTGATATTGACCCCTTAAGATTCCTTATCTTTTAGAATTGTTTTCGCAGGACCTTTTCCGGTCTGCGCATTAGGTCCCTTATTGCAAATACAAAATATAAAAATATTTGCTTGAAAACTGTTTGAGAAAACGTTACATGCGTGAATTCAATTTAACATAGAAACTCCCATAGACAATTTTCATCGGCTCATAAAACCGGAAGTACTCAATACTATTCAATGAAACTTAAAATATATCTTAATTACATCTATATAAACAATATATATCCGTCTAAGAACATTCCTGAGCTTTTCTGAGTTTTTTATTTTTTCATCCCCCCTTTTCTCAAGTTTGAGGCCTAAAATCTCAAAACTGATAAGAGATAGAAACTCGCCGCCGCTTTACTTTTTAAACAACTCGACATGGTTGATCTAACTCTAAAATTACAACGAATTTCCTTTAAAAATAAAAACAATATATTGATTCATTTAATTTCTACTATTTTGCTTGTGTAAACCGGAAGTACCGGAACCGGAAATCCAAAACCTTACATACTGGTGACATTTCAAAATGCTATAAGACTATTGTATAGTTATTTCTAAAATCCTTTTCGTTTTCAAAAAATCGCTGACGGAAAATCTGTCGAGAAAAAGAATAATAATAATAATAATAAAACATCAGAATAACAATAGGTCTTTTCGACCGAAAGTCGAAAAGCCCTAATAATAATAAAACATCAGAATAACAATAGGTCTTTTCGACCGAAAGTCGAAAAGCCCTAATAATAACTAGACCTATTTTTGTCTCCAACAAAAAGGAAGGGCTTTTCGACAGCCCTTAAAACCCCTTATTCAAATTTATCATATTTTCTCTCAGAATCTGTATATTAAAAATTAGGAAAGTATCATGAGCATAGACCCACATGTTAACATTTAAGAAATTAAATGCCCAAAGAAAGACAACTTCAGAATTTTTTATCCAGCTATATCTTTTGTTACCTGAAATAAAACTTCTAAAAATTCATATATAAGAAAGTACTCATTTAAGATTCAAGAGTTTTGGTATGCCAAAAGCTCTAATGCTAATCATTCATTGAGCAAAGCGAGATAACTCTTGAATTTTAATTTTTTTTAAATGTGATAAAGTTATTATTTTCAGGCCCTTAAAACCCCTATAAGGAGTCAAAAAGTGGCCCTTTGGACCATAATTTTTAAATTGTACTCTTTATTCTAAACTAATATCTGAAAAGAGTTTGAAAATTGGATGAGTAATAAAAAAGTTATAGCTAAAGGGCTGTTTTTAATACTGACCCCTTCAGGTCCCTTATTTTTCGGATTTTTTTTCCTCATACCTTTTCAGGTCTGCGCATTTAGTCCCTCATTACAAGTACAAAATATAAAAATATTCGCTTAAAAACTGTTTGAGAAAACGTTACATGCGTGAATTCAATTTAACATAGAAACTCCCATAGACAATTTTCATCGGCTCATAAAACCGGAAGTACTCAACACTATTCAACAAAACTTGGAATATATCTTAATTACGTCTATTAACACAATATCTATCCTAATCATTTATTGAGCAAAGAGAGATAACTCTTGAAATTGAATTGTGATAAAGTTATCATTTTCAGACCCTTAAAACCCCTATAAGGTGTCAAAAAGTGCCCCCTCGGACCATATTTTTTAAAATGTACTCTTTATTCTGAACTATAAACCGAAAAGATTTTGAAAATCGGAAAAACACTAAAAAAGTTACAGCAAAAGGGCCGTTTTTAATATTGACCCCTTCAGATCCCTTATTTTTTAGAATTTTTTCCCCAGGACCTTTTCCAGTCTGCGCATTAGGTCCTTTATTACAAATACAAAATATAAAAATATTTGCTTGAAAACTGTTTGAGAAAACGTTACATGTGTGAATTCAATTTAACATAGAAACTCCCATAGACAATTTTCATCGGCTCATAAAACCGGAAGTACTCAATACTATTCAATGAAACTTGGAATATATCTTAATTACATCTAAATAAACAATGTATATCCGTCTAAGAACATTCCTGAGCTTTTCTGAGTTTTTTATTTTTTCATCCCCCCTTTTCTCAAGTTTGAGGCCTAAAATCTCAAAACTGATAAGAAATAGAAACTCGCCGCGCTTTACTTTTTAAACAACTCGACATGGTTGATCTAACTGTAAAATTACAACGTATTTCCATTAAAAATAAAAACAATATATTGATTCATTTAATTTCTACTATTTTGCTTGTGTAAACCGGAAGTACCGGAACCGGAAATCCAAAACCTTACATACTGGTAACATTTAAAAATGCTATAAGACTAATGTATTGTTATTTCTGAAATCCTTTCCGTTTTCAAAAAATCGCTGACGGAAATTCTGTCGAGAAAAAGAATAATAATAATAATAATAATAAAACATCAGAATAACAATAGGTCTTTTCGACCGAAAGTCGAAAAGCCCTAATAATAATAATAAAACATCAGAATAACAATAGGTCTTTTAGACCGAAAGTCGAAAAGCCCAAAAAAAGAAAAAAACAATAGGTCTTTTCGACCGAAAGTCGAAAAGCCCTAACTAGAACTTTTTTTGTCTTCAACAAAAAGTAAGGGCTTTTCGACAGTCCCAGTTTCCCTTTTTTATTTAAAGTGTCCAAAAAATATCTCTAATCTATTTTCAAATTTTCTAAACGCCTCGGTATAACCAGTTGCTTAGAGAGGAATTGATGAGTACTGCAGTGTGAAAAGAAAGATAACTCCAGAATTGAACAAGTAGCGATACCTGTAATTTTCAGTAGAATATTTTCAAAAAATCATTCCAAAGTAAATATTCATTCCTTGGACGCAAAACTTGGTATGCTACGAGTATTTGTGCTATACATTTTGAAAGCAAAGCGAGATAACTCTTCCGAGAAATAATTTTGAAATTTAAACAAGTTGTGATCTTTAGGCCCTTAAAACCCCTATAAGGAGTCAAAAAGTGGCCCCTCGGACCATAATTTTTGAATTGTTCTCTTTATTCTGAACTATTAACCGAAAAGAGTTTGAAAATCGGATGAATAATAAAAAAGATACAGCTAAAGGGCTGTTTTTAATACTGACCCCGACAGATCCCTTATTTTTCAGAAGTTCTTTTCCAGGACCTTTTCCGGTCTGCGCATTAGGTCCCTTATTGCAAATATCAAATATAAAAATATTTGCTTGATAACTGTTTGAGAAAACGTTACACGCGTGAATTCAATTTAGTATAGAAACTCCCTTAGACAATTTTCATCGGCTCATAAAACCGGAAGTACTGAATACTCTTCAATGAAACTTAGAATATATGTTAATTACTTCTATCTTAATAATAAACAGGCGTCAAATAAATTTTTAAAGGTCATTTGAATTTTTTTTGTTTTTCCATCCCCCCTTTTCTAAAGTTTAGGACTTAATATCTCAAAAACGGTATGAGATACAAAGTTGTCTACGCTTACAATTTCGTACAACTATTTATGATAAAGGTAATTCTAAAATTTGAATCCTCTACATTAAAAAATAAACAAGAAATTGAGTTTCAAACAAGTTTTGCAATTTTCCTTGTAAAACCCGGAAGTACCGGAACTGGAAATCGAAAACCTTACATTTCATAAACTGATATATTTGCATTAAGCCCAATGTATACTTGTATTAGTATTCCTTCCAGTTTTCAAAAAATCGCTGACAGAAATCTGTCGAGAAAAATAATAATAAAACTAGAACTTTTTTTGTCTTCAACAAAAAGTAAGGGCTTTTCGACAGCCCCAGATTCCCTTTTTTATTTAAAGTGTCAAACAAAAAATATCTCTAATTTATTTGCAAATTTTCTAATCGCCTCGGTATAACCAGTTGCTTAGATAGGAATTGATGAGTACTGCAGTGTGAAAAGAAAGATAACTCCAGAATTTAACAAGTAGCTACACCTGTAATTTTTAGAAGAATATTTTCAAAAAATCATTCCAAAGTAAGTATTCATTCCTTGGACGCAAAACTTGGTATGCTAAGAGTATTTGTGCTCTACATTCTTAGAGCAAAGCGAGATAACTCTTCCAAGAAATAATTTTGAAATTTAAACAAGTTGTGATCTTTATGTCCTTCAAACCCCTAAAAGGAGTCAAAAAGTGGCCCCTCGGACCATAATTTTTAAATTGTACTCTTTATTCTAAACTATTAACCGAAAAGATTTTGAAAATCGGATGAATAATAAAAAAGATACAGCTAAAGGGCTGTTTTTAATACCGACCCCGACAGATCCCTTATTTTTCAGACGTTTTTTTCCAGGACCTTTTCCGGTCTGCGCATCAGGTCCCTTATTGCAAATATTAAATATAAAAATATTTGCATGATAACTGTTTGAGAGAACGTTACACGCGTGAATTCAATTTAACATAGAAACTCCCATAGACAATTTTAATCGGCTCATAAAATAGGAAGTACTCAATACTATTCAATGAAACTTAGCATATATGTTAATTACTTCTATCATAATAATATTCAGGTGTCAAATAAATTTTTTAAGGTAATTTGAATTTTTTTGTTTTTTCATCCCCCCTTTTCTAAAGTTTAGGACTTAATATCTCAAAAACTATAAGAGATAGAAAGTTGTCTACGCTTACAATTTTGTTTAACTATTTATGATAAAGGTAAATCTAAAATTTGAATGCTCTACATTAAAAAATAAACAAAGAATTGAGTTTCAAACAATTTTTGCAATTTTCCTTGTAAAAACCGGAAGTACCGGAACCGGAACTTGAAAACCTTGTATTTCATAGACTGATACATTTGCTGTAAGGCCAATTTATACTTGTATCAATATTTCTTCCAGTTTTCAAAAAATCGCTGACAGAAATTTGTCTTAAAATAATAATAATAAACTAGAACTTTTTTTGTCTTCAACAAAAAGTAAGGGCTTTTCGACAGCCCCAGTTTCCCTTTTTTATTTCAAGTGTCAAACAAAAAATATCTCTAATCTATTTGCAAATTTTCTAATCGCCTCGGTATAACCAGGTTCTTAGATAGGAATTTATGAGTACTGCAGTGTGAAAAGAAAGATAACTCCAGAATTTAACAAGTAGCTACACCTGTAATTTTTAGAAGAATATTTTCAAAAAATCATTCCAAAGTAAGTATTCATTCCTTGGACGCAAAACTTGGTATGCTAAGAGTATTTGTTCACTACATTCTTAGAGCAAAGCGAGATAACTCTTCCAAGAAATAATTTTGAAATTTAAACAAGTTGTGATCTTTATGTCCTTCAAACCCCTAAAAGGAGTCAAAAAGTGGCCCCTCGGACCATAATTTTTAAATTGTACTCTTTATTCTAAACTATTAACCGAAAAGATTTTGAAAATCGGATGAATAATAAAAAAGATACAGCTAAAGGGCTGTTTTTAATACTGACCCCGACAGATCCCTTATTTATCAGACGTTTTTTTCCAGGACCTTTTCCGGTCTGCGCATCAGGTCCCTTATTGCAAATATTAAATATAAAAATATTTGCATGATAACTGTTTGAGAGAACGTTACACGCGTGAATTCAATTTAACATAGAAACTCCCATAGACAATTTTCATCGGCTCATAAAACAGGAAGTACTCAATACTATTTAATGGAACTTGGAATATATGTTAATTACTTCTATCATAATAATATTCAGGCGTCAAATAAATTTTTTAAGGTCATTTGAATTTTTTTTGTTTTTTCATCCCCCCTTTTCTAAAGTTTAGGACTTAATATCTCAAAAACAGTAAGAGATAGAAAGTTGTCTACGCTTACAATTTTGTTCAACTATTTATGATAAAGATAAATCTAAAATTTGAATGCTCTACATTAAAAAATAAACAAAGAATTGAGTTTCAAACAATTTTTGCAATTTTCCTTGTAAAAACCGGAAGTACCGGAACCGGAACTTGAAAACCTTGTATTTCATAGACTGATACATTTGCTGTAAGACCAATTTATACGTGTTTCAATATTCCTTCCAGTTTTCAAAAAATCGCTGACAGAAATTTGTCTTAAAATAATAATAATAAAAAAAGACAAAAACAATAGGTCTTTTCGACCGAAAGTCGAAAAGCCCTAAAAAAGACAAAAACAATAGGTCTTTTCGACCGAAAGTCGAAAAGCCCTAAAAAGACAAAAACAATAGGTCTTTTCGACCGAAAGTCGAAAAGCCCTAATAAAAAAAGACAAAAACAATAGGTCTTTTCGACCGAAAGTCGAAAAGCCCTAATAAAACATCAGAATAACAATAGGTCTTTTCGACCGAAAGTCGAAAAGCCCTAATAATAACTAGACCTATTTTTGTCTCCAACAAAAAGGAAGGGCTTTTCGACAGCCCTTAAAACCCCTTATTTAAATTTATCATATTTTCTCTCAGAATCTGTATATTAAAAAGAAGGAAAATATCATGAGCATATACCCACACGTTAACATTTAAGAAATTAAATGCCCAAAGAAAGACAACTTCAGAATTTTTTACCCAACTATATCGTTTGTTTCCTGAAATAAAAGTTCTAAAAATTCATATATAAGAAAGTACTCATTTAAAACTCAAGAGTTTTGGTATTCCAAAAGCTCTAATGCGCAAAGCGAGATAACTCTTGAATTTTAATTTTTTTGAAATGTGATAAAGTTATCATTTTCAGGCCCTTAAAACCCCTATAAGGAGTCAAAAAGTGCCCCCTCGGACCATATTTTTTAAATTGTACTCTTTATTCTGGACTATAAACCGAAAAGATTTTGAAAATCAGATAAAGAATAAAAAAGTTACAGCTAAAGGACCGTTTTTAATATTGACCCCTTCAGATCCCTTATTTTTTAGAATTTTTTTCCCAGGACCTTTTCCGGTCTGCGCATTAGGTCCCTTATTGCAAATACAAAATATAAAAATATTTGCTTGAAAACTGTTTGAGAAAACGTTACATGCGTGAATTCAATTTAACATAGAAACTCCCATAGACAATTTTCATCGGCTCATTAAACCGGAAGTACTCAATACTATTCAATGAAACTTGGAATATATCTTAATTACATCTATTTAAACAATATATATCCGTCTTAGAACATTTCTAAGCTTTCTGAGTTTTTTATTTTTTCATCCCCCCTTTTCTCAAGTTTGAGGCCTAAAATCTCAAAACTGATAAGAGATAGAAACTCGCCGGCGCTTTACATTTTAAACAACTCGACATGGTTGATCTAACTCTAAAATTACAACGAATTTCCTTTAAAAATAAAAACAATATATTGATTCATTTAATTTCTACTATTTTGCTTGTGTAAACCGGAAGTACCGGAACCAGAAGTCCAAAACCTTACATACTGGTGACATTAAAAATGCTATAAGACTATTGTATAGTTATTTCTAAAATCCTTTCCGTTTTAAAAAAATCGCTGACGGAAATTCTGTCGAGAAAAAGAAAAATAATAACTAGAACTTTTTTTGTCTTCAACAAAAAGTAAGGGCTTTTCGACAGCCCCATTATCCCTTTTTTAATTAAATGTTCCAAAAAAAAAATTATTCTCTGATTTATTTTCAAGTGTTCTAAACGCCTTGGTATACCCAACTGCTTAGATAGGAATTTATGAGTAGTGCAATGTGAAAAGAAAGATAACTCCAGAACTTTACAGGTAGCTACACTTCTAATTTCCAGAGGAATATTTTCAAAAAATCATATTGAAGTAAGTATTCATTCCTCAGACAAAAAAACTTGGTATGCCTAAAGTATTTATGCTCTACATTCTAACAGCAAAGCGAGATAACTCTTACAAATAAAAAATTTGAAATTTAAACAAGTGATGATCTTTGGGCCTTCCAAACCCCTATAAGGAGTCAAAAAGTTGCACCTCTGACCATAATTTTAAGATTGTACTATTTATTTTGAACAATAAACTGAAAAGATTTTTGAAATCAAAAGAGAAATAAAAGAGTAACAGCTAAAGGGCTGTTTTGCACGTTGGCCCCTGCAGATCCCCTATTTTCTCGAATTGTCTACCCAAAAAGTTTTCCGGTCTGCGCATTGTGTGTATTATTATACATTTGAAATATTGTAATAAATACTCAAAAACTTTTTGAGAAAACGAATCACGCGTGACTTTAGTTTAACACTGAAACTCCCATAGACAATTTTTCATAGGCTCTTAAAACCGGAAGTACTCAATATTTTTTATTCAAAGTTTGAATATATATATGTTCAATAGGTTTATCTCAACAATGTTTAGGCGTCTTATACAATATCTGTGGTTTTTAATTATTTTTTTGTTTTTCATCCCCCCTTTTCTCAAGTTTGAACCTTAATATCTCAAAAACAGGCAGATATAGAGAAATGCATACGCTTATGATTTTTTACACCTAGACAAGATGCTTCTAATTCTTAAACTTGAATGCTTTAACTCAAAAAATGATAAAGGTATTGTGCTTCAAAGTATTTTTAGTATTAACCTTGTCAAAACCGGAACTGCCGGAAACGGAAGTCCAAAACCTTACATACGCGTGTCATATAAAAATGCTATAAGTCTATTGCATGGTTGTTTTGATATGTCTTTCCGTTTTCAAAAAATCGCTTGTCGAGAATTGTTATAACAAGTTACTTAAACAGCAACATATAAGTAGTGCAGTGTCAAAAGAAAGATAACTCCATAACTTTACAAGAATCTTCCCTTTTTATTTAAGAGGAATATTTTTAAAAAATCATATTAGAGTAAGTATTCATCCCTCGGACAAAAAACTTAGTATGCAGATAGTATTTATGCTCTACATTCTTACAGCAAAGCGAGATAACTCTTCCCAAAAAAAAGTTTGGAAATTTAAACAAGTGATGATCTTTTGGCCTTCCAAACCCCTATATGGAGTCAAATAATGCCCGATCGGACCATACTTTTAAGATTGTACTCTTTATTTGCAACAATAAACTGAAAAGATTTTGGAAATTGAATGAAAGGTAAAAAAGTTACAGCTAAAGGGCTGTTTTGCACGTTGGCCCCTGCAGATCCCTTATTTTCTCGAATTGTCTGCCCAAAAACTTTTCCGGTCTGCGCATTGGTTGTGTTATTTACCCCAAAAAATGTTGTAATAATTACTTAAAAACTTTCTGAGAAAACGAAACACGCATGATTTTAGTTTAACATTGAAACTCCCATGGACAATTTTTCATAAGCTCATAAAACCGGAAGTACTCAATATATTTTACTGAAACTTGGAATATATCTTGAATACTTCCAACTTAACAATGTCTAGGCGTTCTATAAAATTTCTACGGTTTTTGAATTTTTTTTGTTTTTCATCCCCCCTTATCTAAAATTTAAGTCTTAATATCTCAAAAATGGTAAGAGATAGAGAAATGGCTACGCTTATGATTTTGTACAACTGGACAAGACGCATCTAATTCTAATATTTGAATGCTCTAACTCCAAAAATAATTAGGATATTATGTTTCAATGAACTCTTAGTATTTCCCTTTTCAAAACCGGAAGTGCCAGAACCGGAAGTCCAAAACCTTACATACGCGTGTCATATAAAAGTGCTATAAGATTATAGCATATTTGTTTTAATATGTCTTTCCGTTTTCAAAAAATCGCTGACGAAACTTTGTCGAGAATAAGAATAATAATAAACAGAAGAATAACAATAGGTCTTTTCGACCGAAAGTCGAAAAGCCCTAATAAAACATCAGAATAACAATAGGTCTTTTCGACCGAAAGTCGAAAAGCCCTAATAATAATAATAAAACATCAGAATAACAATAGGTCTTTTCGACCGAAAGTCGAAAAGCCCTAATAATAATAATAAAACATCAGAATAACAATAGGTCTTTTCGACCGAAAGTCGAAAAGCCCTAATAATAAAACATCAGAATAACAATAGGTCTTTTCGACCGAAAGTCGAAAAGCCCTAATAAATTTATCATGTGTTCCGTATTAAGGGGTTTTAACTGGGGCCAGAAGTACCAAACTTTGATAACATACCTCAAACAGAACAAATATTTTAAAAAACATTATTTTGAAAATCAATATAGAATAAAATGCTGAGAATGATGTTCCTAATAAAATTCAACCATCAATTTTTTTGTTGTTGCCCCAATAAGGAGATAAAGGGTCAAATATCAAAGTCACGGTCATATAACCTTCAAAAAATCGCACGGAAGACCTCCTCGTTGCTCGCAACGAGATCGTGTCTAGTTATTATTATTTTTTTCCCAGTTTTTGTCCACAAGATATCTCAGAGATGGCTGGATAGATTTACTTGAAATTTTCAGGATTGATAGAAAATGATCATATCTTTAGGCAATTTTTTCATTTTTTGAAAATTCATTTCCTGTCGTCCGTTTCCTGTCCCGCGACAAAAAGCTTGTCACATCGAGATCTCAGAAACGATAAAGATTTGAACACCCAAACTTTGAGGGATGATAAACCTATAGTTGTAGATGTGTTTAAACATTTTTGTTTTGTTCGGCGTAACTTCCGGTCGTCACCGGAAGCTCTTCATTTTTTTTTGTTTTTACGTATTTAATTTATTTTCCATAGAATAAAGATATTAGTATAGATCCTTACATATGCCATCTATACAATGTTGAATAAACAAAAAAATTCTACTTCCGGTGAGATATCTCGATTATCTCAGGAAGCTTTTTTAAAACATATATTGTACCCGCAAGTTCTCAGGTACTGTACGTGATCAAGACACGAAACTTTTACTAAACATAGACATTTGATTGAAGATGTGTTTAAACAGTTTCATTTTGTCTTCCGTTACTTCCGGTCCACAGCGGAAGAGTTCAAACAAATCAAACTGTTTATCCGTTAAACTGTTTTAATTTGATAGTTTTAGCTACTTCGATGAACAATAATGTAAAAGAGGAAAATAACAAGATATAAAAAATTTAAATTTCATTAAGCACTTCCGTTTGTCCGTTTCCTGTCCCGAGACAAAAAACCTTATATCGACGAGATCTCAAAAACGGTAACGACTTCAACAACCAAACTTTGTAGGATTATAGACCTGTGTATGGACACGTGTTAACACTATTTTATTTCATCCGGCGTAACTTCCGGTCTTCACAGGAAGTACACCCAATTTTGATATTTTTAAAAATATTTTGGTTATTTAGCGTATAAGTAACATTTTAGCTATAGAAATACAAAAAGTCATCTACACATGGTAAAAAAATGTTCTACTTTCGGTGAGACATCTCATATATCTCAGATAGCCTTCTTTTTTAAAAACAAAGAATAAATAAGATCTCAGAAACTATGATAGATCAAGACACAAAACTTATATACATTATATTCATTTTTTGTTTACAAGATAACTGGATTTCTTGTGCAGATTAATACATGAGGAACGGAAGACCTTTTTGTTGCTATAGCAACAAGAGTCTAGTTTCGTGTATAATTGTCATGGAATGTCCTTACTTAAACGGAAATAAATATACAACCTCATGCATAGATCCTTGTGTTCCCTGACGCGAGCAACATGCACTTGCATTGTAGAACCATTTTAACAAGTGCTTGGACTTTGGGTAGTTGTGTCAATCGGCGATGTGACTTAGACCTGTCTATTTCATTGCTGGCCACTCAGTCATGGCTCTTTGAAACCGACCAGATTGGTCCGGCATTTCGGCGAAGACTACGCAATCGGTGTACTATTATATTTCGCTTGAAACAGCGTCATTTTAACTTGTTAAGTTTTGACGCAAAAATATATAGTTACATCCTACTGAAAGTCCAAGGCCTTGTTAAAATGGTTCTAATTTAAATTCCACATGCTGAAAATATATTTTTTATCATATAATGCCTTTTTACAAATTGCAATTTTATCTATTTCTTCATCTGAAGAGCTCTTTTAGTTCAAGTTAAATTGGTAAATAGTTTTTATGCAAGCATTTTGCTAAAAAAAACTGACGCATGCGACATGTTAATTTGTTTTTGTCGTCTTTTCGCGTCATATACCAGGAAAAATGAGCATCTTTACCTGTCCATTTAAAATATTTGGTCGGGTTGGAAGAAACAAATTTACAGCTATAAATTAATATCTCGGATTTCATTTGACAATGTCGCCCAAACTTAATTCTACGTTTAAAGGGACTTAGACACGATTTGGATTAAAACTTTCATATTTTATTTGTCCATTTTCAATGTTTATAATGATACATGTAGAAGTTTATAATGCTATGTCAAAATTTGAAAGTCAAATATCAAGTTATAAGCAAGATATACAGGGTTCATAATTCTTTGCTTTGTAAACAAAGCTCGAATATTGTCATTGTTTACATTTGTGTTGTATAAATTGTATTGGTGTAAGTTTCAGTAAAACATAACTTTCTTTTGTTGAAAATAGTATTTATGAAGATATTGAATTAGTTTAAATTGTTTCTACAAGTCATTTTGTCTAAGAAATGGTAATTCTCTACATTACATTTTTAGCTCACCTGAGCCAAAGGCTCAAGTGAGCTTTTCTGATCACAATTTGTCCGTTGTCTGTCGTCGTTGTCGTTGTCGTCGTCGTCGTTGTAAACTTTTCACATTTTCATCTTCTTCTCAAGAACCACTGGGCAGATTTCAACCAAATTTGGCACAAAGCACCACTAGATGAAGGGGATTCAAGTTTGTTCAAATGAAGGGCCACGCCCTTTTTAAAGGGGAGATAATTGAGAATTATTGAAAATTTGTTGGTATTTTTCAAAAATCTTCTTCTCAAAAACTATTAGGCCGGTAAAGCTTAAACTTGTGTGGAGGCATCATCAGGTAGTGTAGATTCAA
Source organism: Magallana gigas (assembly GCF_963853765.1). Lineage (NCBI taxonomy): Eukaryota > Metazoa > Mollusca > Bivalvia > Ostreida > Ostreidae > Magallana > Magallana gigas. The sequence goes on from NC_088861.1 coordinate 42,551,622, forward strand.
GTTTTTTCAAATCATGGTCCCCGGGGGTAGGGTGGGGCCACAATTGGGGGATCAAGTTTTACATAGGAATATATAGAGAAAATCTTTAAAAATTTTCTTCTCAAAAACTATCAGGCCAGAAAGATTCAAATTAAAATGGGAGCATCCTCATGTAGTGTAGATTCAAGTTTGTTCAAATCATGGTCCCCAGGGGTAGGGTGGGGCCACAATTGGGGGATCAAGTTTAACATAGGAATATATAGAGAAAATCTTTAAAAATCTTCTTCTCAAAAACTATTTGGCCAGAAAAGCTCAAATTAAAATGGAAGCATCCTCAGGAAGTGTAGATTCAAGTTTCTTCGAATCATGGTCCCCGGGGTAGGGTGGGGCCACAATTGGGGGATCAAGTTTTACATAGGAATATATAGAGAAAATCTTTAAAAATTTTCTTCTCAAAAACTATCAGGCCAGAAAGATTCAAATTAAAATGGAAGCATCCTCAGGAAGTGTAGATTCAAGTTTGTTCGAATCATGGTCCCCGGGGAAGGGTGGGGCCACAATTGGGGGATCAAGTTTTACATAGGAATATATAGAGAAAATCTTTAAAAATTTTCTTCTCAAAAACTATCAGGCCAGAAAGATTCAAATTAAAATGGGAGCATCCTCATGTAGTGTAGATTCAAGTTTGTTCAAATCATGGTCCCCAGGGGTAGGGTGGGGCCACAATTGGGGGATCAAGTTTTACATAGGAATATATAGAGAAAATCTTTAAAAATTTTCTTCTCAAAAACTATTAGGCCAGGAAAGCTCACCTTTGAGTGGAGGCATCATCGGGTAGTGTGAATTCAAGTTTGTTCAACTCATGGTCCCCGGGGGTAGGGTGGGGCCACAATTGGGGGATCAAGTTTTACATAGGAATATATAGAGAAAATCTTTAAAAATCTTCTCAAAGACTGTTTGGCCAGAAAAGCTCAAATTAAAATGGAAGCATCCTCATGTAGTGTAGATTCAAGTTTGGTTCAATCATGGTCCCCGGGGTAGGGTGAGGCCATAATTGGGGGATCAAGTTTTACAATCCTTAAAAATATTCTGGGAAAGTTTTTGGTCCAAAACTCAGTACTTAGTGTGAAAGCACAGGTTATGAGATTAAAGGTAGATTTAAGTTTGATGAAACCATGATTCCCTAGAGAATAGTGGGGCCACGAAATGGGGAGGGGGGGGGGTTATAGGAATAGAGAAAAATCTTCTTACAGGTACAACAACAAAAGGGGCTTTACTAAAAAATAAGAGATGGATAAAAATTGGCAGATTTTCAATTTTTTTTTAGCAAGATCTACTGTACTCAGTTGTCAAGATATTTTGATACTGTAATGCTTATTTGATCAGAATTAAGGCAATTGTTGCTCAGGTGAGCGATGTGGCCCCTGGGCCTCTTGTTTTTCTTACAACCATAAGACTCGAGCTTTGTTTACATAACAATCAATTCTTACCTCTGTATTTCGCTTGTAACTTGACTTTAACATTCAATATTTTGTCAATCATTTAAAATGCATCGGTAAGCCATTTTATACGTAAAAAATAAAAATAAAATTTTTGATCTCAAATCATATGTTAATTCATGTAGAAATGAATGAGGTTTACGGAAATAATGTTTCCGTGCATATTTTTCTATTATTAGGCAGCAAGCCAGCTATGTCACATGTTATTTGTAAAGCGCGATTTTTTAGTGCGCCAATTTTTTTTGAGCAACAAAGAGCAAGTTTGAGCTATTTTTCGCAAAACCACATCGACTTCCTGAGCAGAAATGACAGACAGAGAACGTAGAGCAAAAACAGGCGCAAAGATGTCAGAAATTATGAAGTCTTTACGGGAAAGCGAAACCATCGACTTGGAATCCACGCCGTCACGACCTTCGCCAGCGTCGATAGTGCGGTATGGCCAACACGTGCAAACAGGTTCAGTTTCTCCGCATGAAATAGCGGACCTTGAGTCAAAATGCCGAGAGCTGGAGGTGAAGCTACAGAGGACGAAACTAGAATGCAGATATAGAGAGTTACAAACCCAGATAGAAACAGAGACGAGTAATCTGCACTCCATGACCCTTCATCCGGCGGCGGCAACAGCACCACCAGATACGAGGACCCTTGACGCTCCACCGGAATTCCAAGGTAATTTACATACGTCAAATGCTTCAAAGAAAGCTAGAAAAATCCAGGATTATGTATGGACTGGAGCTAGGGACTTGTTAGACGAATCTAAAACCATTGATATGGAGTCACGGAGTCAAATTGAACGTGGGGGAGAAAAAACTATCCTTAGGAGACGTAACTATAGAGCAGTGGGGTTATGCAAGCCTTCAAATTCTATTTGAGATGATCAATGATGGTACTTGTACACTGAAACAGTCTCTTGATTATGTGCGCTACACCCAATCCGTCTTCAGACTGGCCGCTAACTATATGTGGCCAAGCGTTTTGTTGTATGATCGTGAATACCGTGAAAACCAGTTGAAGTATTCTTATACGTGGAATACCCCATGTGCACAGCTACGAGAGTTCAATCTTATACCAAAGAGGGATAACACCACCACTCAGTTTATTTCTCATATGGGCAAAGCGCAAGTGGAGAAGCCAGTCCATCAGCCTACTGTTATACCGTCAACAACCAACAAACGCGGAAGGGGACCATTCTTACCAAATGGGCGTGAAATATGCCGTTGTTTTAACCAGGACAACTGTGTGCGTCCAGACTGCAGGCTAGCTCATAACTGTTACATTTGTTATGGGACTAATCATCCGGCAACTAAGCATGGTTTGGCAGGAAAAACAGCAACAGACCCAAAAAAACGGATAGGCAACTCTCCGTCGTACAACCTGCAGGTTTCCGCCTGGGAAAAGCTTATTCCTTACAATGATTTTGATAAACCATTTATCCTGCAGGGCGTTAAGGAGGGTTTTCACATTGTTTACAAGGATTTAGATACTGATACTTGTGTTGAATGTAGCAATTATAAATCTTCTGTGGTTATTTGCAATCAAGTTGAGTCACAAATTGATTATGAAATTTTGCATGGAAATTATGTTATATGTGATAGACCTATAAATATTGTAAGTGCCTTGGGTGCCATCCCCAAGTCTCCAAACAAAGTACGACTCATTCATGACGCGAGTCGACCCATTGGCAAAAGTCTCAATGATTATACCTCTGATAATTCTTGTTCATATATGGACCTAAGTCATGCATGTAAACTAATCACAAAAAACTGCTTTTTAGCTAAAGTAGACCTTCAGAGTGCCTACAGGTCTGTCAATATTCACCCTAGTAATTATAGATTTACAGGTTTAAAATGGCAATTTACAAATGACAGCAGTGTTACATATTTGTATGATGCAAAACTACCTTTTGGGGCTGCAAAAAGCCCTAGCATTTTTCAGAGATTGTCTAGTTGTGTTTGTAGAATTGTGAAGCTTCATTATGGGATTACAGCAATTGTTTATATTGACGATTTCTTAGTTATTGAAAAAACTTTTGAGAAATGTATGTTTGCATTACAAGTTTTGGTCAAAACACTGAGACAATTAGGGTTCTGTATCAATTGGAACAAAGTGGAAGGACCATGCCAGCAGCTTACTTTTCTTGGAGTGAGAATAGATACTTGTGCCCTCACCCTCTCCCTCCCTCAGGACAAATTGGAAGCCTTACACGAACTTCTGATGGCATTCCAGTCAAAAAAGCGTGCAAGCAAACGTCAACTTGAGTCCTTGATAGGAAAACTGAACTGGGCTTGTCAGGTGATACAAGGTGGTCGTACATTCCTGCGCCGTGTGATTAATGCCAAGAATACCTTACATAGACAATCTGATAAAGTTCTTCTGGATTGTTTTCGTAAGGATCTGGAGTGGTGGACAGCTTTTCTACCTGTATTCAATGGAACAGTGCGTTTTCTAGAGACCCGTCCTGTTCGTTCCTTAATGACGGATGCATGCAACTCAGGAGGAGGCGGCTACTTCCATGGTGATTATTTCTATGTGAACTGGGCACTGGACTTACCTGAGGTGGCAGACAAACATATCAACACCAAGGAAACCTTGGCTATAATCCTTGCATTACTGCGTTGGGCCCCGTTGCTCTCCAACAAAAAGGTCATAGTGTACACAGACAATACTACGGCAAGGGCCAACATAAACAAGGGAGCCAGCAAAAATACATTTATTATGGACTGGCTTATGAGCCTCTTTTGGACTCAAGCTTCTTATAACTTTAGTGTCTATGCAGCCTATGTCTATGTTAAAGGCAAATTGAATACACTAGCAGATGTCATTTCACGTCTAAATGAACCTAATATGCTTATTAAGCTATATGAAATGTTACCATTTGATGGGTCATGCATTGTACCTTTCACTGTTAAGGCTCTAGTGTCACACATGTCACCTGCTTTTATTTATTGTAGGTGGGGCCGGGCTTCTTCAAGCACTGCACACTGCAGCTAGTAGCCTGAAGAGCCAAGGATGGGCTGTTAGCACCAAGAAAACATACCAAGCCCAACTTACCTGCTACTTAAACTTTTGTGCAAAGGTTAACCTACCTGGTGTGCCTGCATCACCGGAGCAGATCATCCTATACATAGCATATATGGTGGATGTAAAATCTTTTAAGTATAGTACTACATGTGTATTAAGAATTATCTTAATATTGTGAAACATTTACATTGTGCAAATGACTTTGATGACCCTATTCATGGTGTATGGTTGATCCAGCAGACACTGAAGGGAGCAAAACGTGAACTTGGGGATGCCCAAGAGGCAGCTACACCAATCCAGCCTTGTCACCTTTTACTTATTAGGAGTGCGTTATGTTTAGACCTCAAGGAGGACTTATCTTTTTGGGCGGCATGCCTGGTAGCCTTTTTTGGACTTTTGCGCCCTGGAAACTTCTTATCTCAGGGACCCATCTGTGTACCGGACCGTGACTTGTGTATCCAAAACATAAGCCCGCACGCCAAAGGCTTCTTGTTATCCCTGAATTGGACGAAAACTTTGCAGTTTCGTGAGCATCAACTTCAAGTCACCCTTCCGGATCTGCACGGTCATCCACTGTGCCCTGCCAGCGCCCTGCGTAGCTTATTTCGGTTGCTTTTCGCCAATCCTTTGACTTCAGACACATCCCCTCTCCTTCAATGGACAGATGGCAAACCCCTGTCTTACAGCTGGTTTTTGTCTCGACTGCGAAAAATCCTACCTGGAGAGGGCATCACCGGGCATTCCTTTCGGCGGGGCGGTGCCACGTGGGCGTTCCAGCAAGGTTTACAGGGTGAACTTATCCAAGAACTGGGTTTTTGGAAGAACAACGCCTATCTACGCTACCTGGAGTCCAACTTGGATCAAAAATTTGCAAATATGTACCAGTTTGGTAGAGGACTACCTTCAGCCTTTAGTTGATTTTACCCCTTCCCTCATTCAAACATTTTCCCCTGGGTCTGGGAGGTTACTTTTTCACATGTACATGATGTATTACATGTATGTTGTTTGTGTTTAATTGCAAATTGTATATTGAGCATTGCAAAAATAAAATTTTGTAGGCCCAGGATACTGTTGTTTATTTGAAGTAAAATGTTAATTCATGTAGAAATGAATGAGGTTTACGGAAATAATGTTTCTGTGCATATTTTTCTATTATTAGGCAGCAAGCCAGCTATGTCACATGTTATTTGTAAAGCGCGATTTTTAGTGCGCCAATTTTTTTTGAGCAACAAAGAGCAAGTTTGAGCTATTTTTCGCAAACCCACCCACCCACACCAGTTGTATTACTGCAGACATGCCTTGTATTTAGCAATCATGGGAGGTTACTTTTTCACATGTACATGATGTATTACATGTATGTTGTTTGTGTTTAATTGCAAATTGTATATTGAGCATTGCAAAAATAAAATTTTGTAGGCCCAGGATACTGTTGTTTATTTGAAGTAAAGTGCAAGTCCCTTTAACGTAATTTCAAAATACCAAACCTACGAGGGAGGGCAATTATGACATTAAAACAAACAAAATATTTTTTATCCACTTACATTAATACAAATACAGTGAGTATTCAAGCTACATGTAGGCTGCCTCTTTAATAATGACCTTTCCTCCCAATCAAATTGAGTATTTGATATATGTAGTGCATAATGTACTCTAAACATTTCGAATTTCTACATGCAGATTGAAGTATTGTAGTAAAATTAAACTGGAAAACCGTCGACTTGAATACAAACCTGGTAAGAAAATGCTTAGCAAATATGCCTTGTATGTTAGGGATACCGACATACAAAGGATCCACGACTAAGAATTAACTTACTGAGAGATGGGAAATAATCCCTTTTTAAAACATCAACCAATGTACATGTACAAAGTGAAATGCTTTCTTTGGTGATTCACGCGGGTATGGAGCCAGCATTGCATGAATCATCAAAGAAAGTATTTTATTGTCTTTATTCTTCTTTTAACTAATTAATAAATTGATTATAAAAAGTAAGTAAAATTCACTAAATTACTGTTAATGTACATAAGTATGTTAGCTAAAAGAAACATCCAAATCGTCTTCTGTGAGACTTTGAGTCTGACATCATCATGATTATTTTGTGCAGTCCTTGATTTTTCTTAGGTCGTTGTAGGTTACGACCAATCGATAAACAGGGCGTGTCAATTACAGTCCTGAAATTCCCTGTCAGTTTCAGTCGCTGTAGATTTCGACCGTTAAACTAAATTAATGGTTTGTAAATTTTGTAATTCATGGCCTCGGCCTCTGTCAGGGGTTCAGAGCCTAGGACGGAGCCAATATAAGGCATGTCCAATGCACAATGTTTTATCAATATTGCATGTCCACATCGCACAGTTGGTCGATATCAACTCTACATTGAGTTCATAGCCTTTCCATTGTACCTTCTATATCATGTTTACATCCTCAACATCGTGGACATAGCAATTTTGGCCAACATCTAGTCCAAATCACGTCTACACTGTTCCCGTTATATCCTGATAACATCGATTTTACATCGTATCTACAACTTCTCTCTTATATCTTGTTTACGTCATCGATCGCAATGTTGATCGACATCAAGTCGACATCGTGTCAATAGCGTACCACTTCTTTCTTGTTTACATCGCTGACATATCGCAATGTTGCCCACATAGAAACGATATTGCGTCTACATCGTACCTTTTCATCGTCGACATCGCAATGTTGATCGACATCGAATCGACATCGTGTCAACATCTTACCCCTTCTTTCTTATTTATATCGTCGACATCGCAATGTTGATCGACATTGAATCGACATCGTGTCAACAGCAGATCCCTTCTTTCTAGTTCACATCGTTGATATTGTTGGCATCGCAATTGCCAAAGTTCTGAACCGTGACGGTGTGGTTGTGTACCGAATTCTCTAGAAACCGCCATAATATCATCGGGCTCGAGCTCCTATGGGCAAAAATGAAAGTAATGCAGCTGTCAAGATGCCACTTATTCAACAAAAATTGCCTGCTAAGATCTGCATCATCTAATTTTTGCAGAAGTGAAAGTGAAAATCTGACAAAAGCGTCAACGAAAATCATCCCTACCAGATGGATAAACTCGGGGCCATCAAATGTTAGAACTTTAACATGCCCTCAAAACGTTGAAGGGGGAATCAGCCGAGCATCCATTAACGGCATTTCTTTTCCGTATGAAAAATCCAAAATTTAAGCTTTGGGACGCTGTAGACGGATGCAAAGAGGTAGGCCATTGTATTCGTTTACATATACTAGAATATCACTTTTAACCAAATTGGAGCGTTTTGAATCCTTTATTAATTTAAATTTGCTAACACCACACAGACACACATTGCATGATTATACCATGTTCAGAAAACATGACATCACATTTTTAAATATATGTGAGTTATTAAATTGACAATACCATACGTAGTAAAGCAGCAATGGGTAGGAGAGCTATGCCAAATTATGGCTCGAGACAATTTTAATGCATTATACCCCACTTTCAGACTGTTAATCTCAGTAAAGATTCAGCTTAGCATAGACTTTCGACTGATACCTTTACTGGGTTGTGAACAGCCCTTTATATTTCATGTCTGAAAATTCAACCCAAGTAACTTTGGTAGCTTGTTGCAGTTATGACTGCAATATTCGAGTGACTCATCCGCTTCAGTTTTGCAGCTTGAACATAGAAGCAGTCCTAAAACACAAATATCCTGATTTTAACAGTGGCAAGTTGTCAAGGTTGAGGCAGAATTTCCAGCTCTGTGCCAAGATTCAGCTGAAGATGTCAGTCCAGATATCAATTGATATATATAACCCAAGCCATATTATTTATAAAATAAACAGCCCTTATGCTTGCTGGTTACTCCTAGATAAAAATGAGAATGGGATATGAATAAGAGAAGTTGAGGTATTGATTCCCTCCAGCACAGCTATATAGGGACGAACACTTTTAATTGCCAAAGACTAATTGCTTTGGTGAATTTTCAGAATCTAAATCCCTTTATTTACTACCTGAAAATAGAGAGAAATGCTTTAATTCATTAATTAGTGTAATAAATTTTTTGTTTTATAGTAATCAAGCCTTTTATATTTCATTGTTGTGTGAGTCATATAATAATGTAATGTTAAAGCCTGCATGTCTTCTATAGGTTATCATATATTGTGTGTTGAAGTAATTAGACTTCTCTCTGTCTTTCAGCAATGGCTTGTAGTTTTAATAAACTTGTATTGTAGGTAACTCCACTCGTTGGTGATTTGATCGGGAGTGGCAAGTGAACTTTAATAAACTTGAAGTTATGGTGGACAGTGAAGAACGGCAGTGTATTGAAAAAAATGATTCATCTTTGGTTTCTAAAAATTTTTTGTATTGCAAGAGTTATCTCTCTTTTTATTGTCTACAAATTAATCCAATTTCTTCTAAAAATGTTGAATTTTAAGTAACAGAATTGATCATTGGGTGGAATTATAGCTGAGAATCTAAGCATCAGTTTTAAGGTGCTTAATCTTTACTTTGGTATTTGACAAATTTTCTTCTGATCGTTACTAAGAATATTATGTAAACTATATGCATGTAGCAGAGTATGATAAAAGAGCTTAGAAATTTATCCATCAAATCAAACATACTTTCAAATCATGATAGGCAAATGTTATAATTTCGAAATAGCCAACTTTTCTAATAGAAGGAATTTAGATTTAATTTTTTATGATACAACATTTCAGCTTTTGAAGTGCCTAATGGTGAACCCAACACCAAATTCTGTTTTTGGCATTCATTTTGGGAAACAAAGAATGAAGGTTATTAAGCAAGAGCTTAAGTGATATTTCTTGATCAGAATTTGTTGATTTTCTGTTGTTGTTATCAGAAACCTTTCACAATTCCATCTCTATTTCAAAATCATAAACATACTAGGACCAGTTTTGACCAAAATTGATACAAAGTCCGGACGACGATTCAATACTGTTCTATATGTATGTAATTGAATAGACAAATGATCTGAGATGAAATTAAGGAGGGAATAAGTTAAAATCGAATCCATTATCTACATATTGGATTTACTGCAACGATCGAGACAGGGTAGAATGATGTTTCCTTCACCACCATAACTTGTCTAGATGTTATACACTGGTCAACAATGGTCGATTATGGCTGTCTGTGTTGTACATGATGGTAGAAACTCTAGTCCTGTATGCAGGGAGCTTGGTTCGATTCGGCAATGCGACAATTATTTTTATTGAATATATTAACAATCCAAGATTACAAATAGAAAAAGTGTTTGATCGACAACGGGCATGTCATTAACTTACGGCCATTTCATGTCATTTTACTTGGCTGTACTTTGTGTATTGAGTCTCAGGGGTAGCACATCTTTCTTGAATAAAAGTTAATGAAACTAGACTTTGACCCATGCGTGCACGGTTTAACATTCATTTGCATATGATATCGGGCATTTACGAAATAGATACATCGACAAACCGTATCGTTGCCACTTACATAATAAAGCTTTAATATTAAGCCTACAATAATGCTATCAATTTCACTACACTAAGCTTAGGGAGAAAAATTTAACTGTGTCTCGGGGCAGGGCAATACCACAGTTAAAATGCATATACCCGTAATGAAGTAAAAAAAATTCCATAATCGCTCCGAAACGATTTTGGAAAAAATTAATGAAGCTGTATTGAAAATAATAGTCAAATTATTCACAACAAATCATTTTGAGGCTGTAAATACCTTTCATCTGAAAAATGAATTCATACTAATGAAGAATTCAAAATTCAACACTTTTTCTACCAATTCTTTTCACTCGCTTCGAGTTTACATTCGGAACTATCGTGATTTTTCATATTAAATGCACTGAGTTACAGTTATCTCCCGTATTTTCTTTGACGAACAGAATATTAATTGAAAATTTCCAATGAAAATTTACACGTATTTGTAATTTCGTTTCTGATTTTATCCATGCAAATGTGATTTTGTGGAAACAAAAACTAAAGAGCTCCCGTGTTTTAGCGTGAATGTAATGCGCATGTGCAAGATTGCAAAATCCAAAAAAATCCATATGATTTCCGGATTTTTAAAAGGATTTTTCGTTGATTATTAATTAGCGAAGCTTGGTTAAAAAAAAAATAAACACAAATTGGTAATCTTCAAGTGCCAATGATGTTTTAAATATATAAAACAAATGACAGTACTCTTCCGATTTCTCGGTATTAAAGCTAAAAAATTCGAGTCTATTATTTTAATATAGTAGTATAGATTCATAAAACCTATATCATTACCACTATGCTGTCTCCTGATATACAGCTACTCATGTAGTTTGATAATCAAATTTATTAAAAAAAAAAACATAGTGAAAAACTACAAGAAAAGAAAAAAACAATAAATGTGATGTACAGAGCCAAAAAATAGATAATGTCATGAAAATGTGTAAATACGTATAACGAAGCTTAAATTTATCATTATATTAACATTACATGACTGAGAATTACGCATATAGTCTAAATGTATATATGAAAATGTAACAAACTCCCCTAACCCTAAACCATAGAAATATATATGTCAAAACTACTGAAAATTATCAAAATACATAGCCGAGAGTAAAAAAAATAACCTAACAACAAAAAGACTCAAAGATAATGACTTCCAGATACTTACATTGTTGGCAGACTAGAAAAACAGTGCATGACTGTGCAAACCTGAGGTTGGGCGACGAGTGATCCAAAAAAAAAAACCCGCGCAATATACAAGTTAGGAAATGAAAAATAAACAATAAAAGAAAAAACCAACCGAACTGGATAAAAGACGGCACAACCACTGTTTGTTGATCTTTGATTGAACTTTTACACAACAGTTTCAGCATGAAAAAAAGATCGGTCTCAATTTCATTCCTTCTTAGTACTTAACCTAATGGACGCTTTTTTAAGACATAAAATATTTTATCATAATTTGTTTATATTTTACATATAGTGTAAGTTCTTCAGATGTTTAATACGCACGAGTAAAGTTTATGGTAACTTGTTGGTGAGCAAGAAACAATAGGTATTAATGTCTCGCTTGTTAAGATGACCGATTTCCTTTTGACTGACCTATTACAAATTAAACGTAACGGGTAATTAAATTGATTAAAACGGATGTTCCTTCGTTGGTTAACAGTATTCTAAGAACAATGAAGAACCGTAAGGCGTTACCACCACTGTTCACAAAATATGTGTTACTCTATACTTTTTAAAGGGTTTAAAAGACGAAGGAATCGAGAATACTAAATACATGGACTTACTGGTAAATCGCTGATGATCGGCACTCATTCATCTCTGATGCAATATATATATATATATATATATATATATATATATATATATATATATATATGTGTGTGTGTGTGTGTGTGTGTGTGTGTGTGTGTGTGTGTGTGTGTGTGTGTGTGTGTGTGTGTGTGTGTGTGTGTGTGTGTGTGTGTGTGTGTGTGTGTGTGTGTGTGTGTGTGTGTGTGTGTGTGTGTTTGTAAGCACCTGAATACCATTACACGAGTATGAATACACACGTTTTATCCCACTACATTTTTTCTTCCCACTACATGCACCCGTGTAGTGGGAAGTAAAATCGTTCGGAAACGTTATTTCTCATCGTACTTGATTCAAAAAATATAAAATCGTACTATGTTTGGGTTTCCGGTGTGTATGTGAATTTTTTGACACGCATCGTGGAGTCCATAAGAGTACTTTACACACTTTCCTCCATTGGATGTAAATAGCGCATGCGCAATCGGAACTTCCTACTCGAAGATGGAAATAATTGTTTACAGTAAGTATCATTTTTTCTTCGATATCTAGGGAATTATATCATTATATTCTAATAGATAAATCTGGTAAACGACTATAACAAGGTCAGGCATTGTCTTTCCTGTTAAGTTTTTCACTGATAAGAGAATCTAATTTTGACATCATGCAAATACCATATTCATAATCAAAGAAGGGATCGTAACTTATTTAGAATTAAAATGTGTCTATTTTATTTCAAGATTTATTTAATTATGGAACAGATTATTACTTATATTTTAAGGGATATATCAGTACCTTCTTAGTGGCCGAAATTCGGCCCTATTCCTAATCAGAAATAGGTGATATTTCCTCAATTCAGCGGTATTTTTTCCCAACTGGTTAACACTGAGTCTATATTTAATTCTTTTAAATAAATAATATGTATTAAAAGCAAAATATGTGATCTTTTAACCTCAATCAGCATAGCTTTTATCATAATACCTGTTTAAAAACATTCTGTAAACATTGCCAACTTTTAATCCTAATTTCCTCTATCTTTCTAAAAATCATAATGCTGTGTTCTGTGGAATCGTTATGCTGTTTCCACATACATGTACTTGATTGATATACCTTTTCAATTGTACAATTTCATTAAAAATACGGATGAATTACGTTACATAATTATATTAATAGAAACATATTAGGAAAAGTTACTTTAAAAAAAGTGATTTAGTAGGAAATACTGATTTTTATCATTAAAATGAAAAGTATGAGTTTTCTCATGGGGTTAAATTTCAAAATAAATGATATTTACTTAAGCTAATGGTGATTATTTCTTAGTATTAGTACGATCTGAGATAAATTTGGGTACAGATAATGATCAAAAAAGATTTAGAGGGTTTCCTAAGTGATTAAGTGTACAGATTGATTTTAGAGCGTTAAAATGAAAAGTACAGGTTTCCTCATTGGGGTCTAAGTTCAATAGGAAAGGATTTTTACTTAAACTATTGATGATAAGTTCTTAACATTAGTGTAGTTTAGGATAAATTAGGGTACAAATATTGATTGAAAAAGATTTAGATGGTTTCCTAAGTGAATAAGTATACTGAATTCATAACGTTTAAATTAAAATTATGGGTTTCTTCATGGGAGTCTAAGTTCAATAAAATAGGATTTTTACTTCAACTAATGGTGATTATTTCTTAGTATTAATGTAATTTAAGATAAATTAGGGTACAGATATTGATTTAAAAAATTTAGGGGGGGTTGCCTAAATAAATACTATACTGATTTTAGAACGTTAAAATGAAAATTAAGGGTTTCCTTAAGGAAGTCTAAGTTCAATAGGAAAGGATTTTTACTTAAACTAATGATGATTAATTCATAGTATTAGTGTAATTTAGGATAAATTAGGGTACAAATATTGATTGAAATAGATTTAGGGGGTGTCCTAAGTGATCAAGTATACTGATTTTATAACGTTAAAATGAAATGTATGGGTTTCCCCATGGGAGTCTAAATTTAACAGAAAAGGATTTAACCTACACTAATGGTGATTATTTCTTAGTATTAGTGTAATTTAGGATAAATTAGGGTACAAATATTGATTGAAAAAGATTTAAGGGGTTTCCTAAGTGATTTAGTATACTGATTTAAGAGCGTTAAAATGAAAAATATAAGTTTCCTCATGGGGATCTAAGTTCAATAGGAAAGGATTTTTACTTAAACTAATGATGATTATTTCTTAACATTAGTGTAGTTTAGGATAAATTTGTGTACAACTATTGATTGAAAAAGATTTAGATGGTTTCCTAAGTGAATAACAATACTGAATTCATAACGTTTAAATTAAAATTATGGGTTTCTTCATGGGAGTCTAAGTTCAATAGGAAAGGATTTTTACTTAAACTAATGGCGATTATTTCTTAGTATTAGTGTAATTTAAGATAAATTAGGATACAAATATTGATTTAAAAAATTTAGGGGGGGTTTCCTAAATAAATACTATACTGATTTTAGAATGTTAAAATTAAAATTAAGGGTTTTCCTTATGGAAGTCTAAGTTCAATAGGAAAGGATTTTTACTTAAACTAATGATGATTAATTCATAGTATTAGTGTAATTTAGGATAAATTAGGGTACAAATATTGATTGAAAAAGATTTAGGGGGTGTCCTAAGTGATCAAGTATACTGATTTTATAACGTTAAAATGAAATGTATGGGTTTCCTCATGGGAGTCTAAATTTAAAAGAAAAGGATTTAACCTACACTAATGGTGATTATTTCTTAGTATTTGTGTAATTTAGGATAAATTAGAGTACAAATATTGATTGAAAAAGATTTAAGGGGTTTCCTAAGTGATTTAGTATACTGATTTAAGAGCGTTAAAATGAAAAATATAAGTTTCCTCATGGGGGTCTAAGTTCAATAGGAAAGGATTTTTACTTAAACTAATGATGATTAATTCATAGTATTAGTGTAATTTAGGATAAATTAGGGAACAAATATTGATTGAAAAAGATTTAGGGGGTGTCCTAAGTGATCAAGTATACGGATTTTATAACGTTTAAATGAAAATTATGGGTTTCCTCATGGGAGTCTAAATTTAACAGAAAAGGATTTAACCTACACTAATGGTGATTATTTCTTAGTATTAGTGTAATTTAGGATAAATTAGGGTACAAATATTGATTTAAAAAGATTTAAGGGGTTTCCTAAGTGATTTAGTATACTGATTTAAGAGCTTTAAAATGAAAAGTATGAGTTTCCTCATGGGGGTCTAAGTTCAATAGGATAGGATTTTTACTTAAACTAATGATGAATATTTCCTAGTTTTGGTGTAGTTTAGGATAAATTAGGGAACAAATATTGATTGAAAAAGATTTAGGGGGTGTCCTAAGTGATCAAGTATACTGATTTTATAACGTTAAAATGAAAATTATTGGTTTCCTCATGGGAGTCTAAATTTAACAGAAAAGGATTTAACTTACACTAATGGTGATTATTTCTTAGTATTTGTGTAATTTAGGATAAATTAGAGTACAAATATTGACTAAAAAAAAATTTAAGGGGTTTCCTATGTGATTTAGTATACTGATTTAAGAGTGTTAAAATGAAAAATATAAGTTTCCTCATGGGTGTCTAAGTTCAATAGGAGAGGATTTTTACTTAAACTATTGATGATTAGTTCTTAACATTAGTGTAGTTTAGGATAAATTAGGGTACAAATATTGATTGAAAAAGATTTAGACGGTTTCCTAAGTGAATAAGTATACTGAATTCATAACGTTTAAATTAAAATTATGGGTTTCTTCATGGGAGTCTAAGTTCAATAAAATAGGATTTTTTTTTCAACTAATGGTGATTATTTCTTAGTATTAGTGTAATTTAAGATAAATTAGGATACAAATATTGATTGAAAAAATTTAGGGGGGGGGGGGTTTCCTAAATAAATACTATACTGATTTTAGAACGTTAAAATGAAAATTATGGGTTTCCTCATGGGAGTCTAAATATAACAGAGAAGGATTTAACTTACACTAATGGTGATTATTTCTTAGTATAAGTGTAATTTAAGATAAATTAGGATACAAATATTGATTTAAAAAATTTAGGGGGGGTTTCCTAAATAAATAGTATACTGATTTAAGAGCGTTAAAATGAAAAGTACAGGTTTCCTCATTGGGGTCTAAGTTCAATAGGAAAGGATTTTTACTTAAACTATTCATGATTAGTTCTTAACATTAGTGTAGTTTAGGATAAATTAGGGTACAAATATTGATTGAAAAAGATTTAGATGGTTTCCTAAGTGAATAAGTATACTGAATTCATAACGTTTAAATTAAAATTATGGGTTTCTTCATGGGAGTCTAAGTTCAATAAAATAGGATTTTTACTTCAACTAATGGTGATTATTTCTTAGTATTAATGTAATTTAAGATAAATTAGGATACAAATATTGATTTAAAAAATTTAGGGGGGGTTTCCTAAATAAATACTATACTGATTTTAGAACGTTAAAATGAAAATTAAGGGTTTCCTTATGGAAGTCTAAGTTCAATAGGAAAGGATTTTTACTTAAACTAATGATGATTAATTCATAGTATTAGTGTAATTTAGGATAAATTAGGGTACAAATATTGATTGAAAAAGATTTAGGGGGTGTCCTAAGTGATCAAGTATACTGATTTTATAACGTTAAAATGAAATGTATGGGTTTCCCCATGGGAGTCTAAATTTAACAGAAAAGGATTTAACCTACACTAATGGTGATTATTTCTTAGTATTAGTGTAATTTAGGATAAATTAGGGTACAAATATTGATTGAAAAAGATTTAAGGGGTTTCCTAAGTGATTTAGTATACTGATTTAAGAGCGTTAAAATGAAAAATATAAGTTTCCTCATGGGGGTCTAAGTTCAATAGGAAAGGATTTTTACTTAAACTAATGATGATTATTTCTTAACATTAGTGTAGTTTAGGATAAATTAGGATACAAATTTTGATTGAAGAAGATTTAAGGGGTTTCCTAAGTGAATAACTATACTGAATTCATAACGTTTAAATTAAAATTATGGTTTCCTCATGGGAGTCTAAGTTTAATAGGAAAGGATTTTTACTTATACTAATGATGAATATTTCTTACCATTAGTGTAATTTAGGATAAATTAGAGTACAATTATTGACTAAAAAAAAATTTAAGGGGTTTCCTAAGTGAAAACATACTGATTTTAGAATGTTAAAATAAAAAGTATATGGTTTTCCTCAATGGGGTCTAAGTTCAATAGGAAAGAACTTTTACTTAAACTAATGGTGATTATTTCTTAGTGTTAATGTAGTCTAGGATAAATTAGGGTACAAATATTGATTGAGAAAGATTTTAGGGGTTTTCTAAGTGAATAAGCTGTATACTGATTTTAGAACGTTAAAATGAAAATTATGGGTTTCCTCAAGGGAGTCCAAGTTCAAAAGTTAAGAATTTTTACTTAAACAAATGCTGAATATTTCTTAGCATTAGTGTAATTTAGAATAAATTAGGGTACAAAAATTGACTGAAAAAAAATTTAAGGGGTTTCCTTTAAGTAAAAACATACTGATTTTAGAACGTTAAAATAAAAAGTATGGTTTTCCTCATGGGGATCTAAGTTCAATAGGAAAGAACTTTTACTTAAACTAATGGTGATTATTTCTAAGTGTTAATGTAGTTTAGGATAAATTAGGGTACAAATATTGATTGAAAAAGAATTAAGGGTTTCCTTAGTGATTAAGTATACTGATTTTATAACATTAAAATGAAAAGTATGAGTTTCCTCATGGGAGTCCAAGTTCAACAGGAATGGATTTTGACTTAAACCAATGGTTATTTTTTCTTAGTGTTTATGTAATAAAGTATAAATTAGGGAATAAATATTGACTGAAAAATATTTAGGGGGTTTCCGAAGTGAATAAGTATACTGATTTTAGAACGTTGAATGAAAATTATGGGTTTCCTCATGGGAGTCTAAATTTAACAGGAAAGGATTTTACCTAAACTAGTGGTGATAATTCTTTAGTATTAGTGTAATTTAAGATAAATTAGGGTACAAATATTGATTGAAAAAGATTTAAGGGGTTTCCTATGTGATTAAGTATACTGAGTTTAGAACGTTAAAATGAAAAGTGTGGGTTTCTTCATGGGGGTCTAAGTTCAACAGGAAAGGATTTTTACTTACACTAATGGTTATTTTTTCTTAGTATTTGTGTAATTTAGGATAAATTAGGGTACAAATATTGATTGAAAATGATTTAAGGGGTTTCCTAAGTGATTTAGTTTACTGATTTTATAATGTTAAAATGAAAAGAATGATTTTCCTCATGGGTGTGTAAGTTCAATAGGAAAGGATTTTTACTTAAACTAATGGTAATTATTACATAGTATTTGTGTAAGTTAGGATAAATAAGGGTACAAATATTGATTTAAATAAATTTAGGGAGTTTCCTTAGTGATCAAGTATACTGAATTTGTAGCGTTAAAATTAAAAGTATAAATTTAGTCATGGGGTTCTAAGTTCAACAGGAAAGGATTTTTACTTAAACTAATGGTGAATATTTCTTAGTGTTAATGTAATTTAAGACAAATCAGGGTAGAAGTAAAGATCCAAGAATATTTACGAGGTTTTTGGAGTGAATAAGTAAACTGAATTTTTAACGTTGAAATGAAAAGCATGGGTGTCCTCATGGAGGTCTATTTAGTTCAATAGGAAAGGATTTTTATTTAAACTATAATGGTGATATAGTTTTTTTTTTTTAATAATCAATTACATGTACATGATGTATACTGATTTTTTCAAGTTAAAAGCAAAAGATATTGGTTTCCTCATGGGGGTCCAATACTTTACAAAAGGATTATTTTATATACTCACGGTGATTATTTCGTTGCATTAATGAACTCAACATGTAACCAATATTATTCTTCTTTTTTACATTTTCTTTTAGAGACTCAAAACCAAAAATTTTGTTTGCAAATAGTGACTGATGTGCCTTATGATGTAGATGTTGGATATTGTGCTTTTCCAGGTAATGAACAATTTTTTTCTTACTGTAAACAAACACATGCTTAAGGGAAAAAAAGAAAGAGGGATATAGAAGAGAAAGAAGCTTTATTTGTACTTTAGTGTCTATGAGTAATACTTTTACATTTGATCTGAGTGAGCTGAATTAAATTCTTTATATAATTACATATTACTGTATACAATATATATGATTATTAAGAAATTAAGAATGAACAATTAATTGTGAATGATACTATGCATATCTGAAAATTTTCTACATTTTCTTTTAAGAGAAATGGCCCAAAATGGAAAGCATCTGCAGACAATGACTGATATGTTTTTTGATGCAGATGTTTAAAATGATGCTTTTGAAGGTATCAGTATAATTTTTGTTACTTATTGTAATTAATAACAACTAACTATTACAAATAATAACAGAAAAAGAGAAATGCTATGTGTGTGTGTGCATGTGAGAGAGAGAAAGAGAGTGAGAGAGAGAGAGAGAGAGAATTAGATTGAAGGGGAGAAATAGTGAGATGACTTAATACAACTAATTTGTATAAATGAAGTAATTTTTCTATTTAGATATTTTACCTGAATGTCACTACATGCGTGTAAATAACTAAATGTGATGTCAATTTGAAAGAGAGAGAGAGAAGTCGATAGACACTAAGTTTGATTTAAAGGAATTAGATTGGAAGGGAGAGAGGAAGAGAAAGAGAGAGAGGAATTATTGGGAAAAAAATGAAGCATTTTTACTATTTGGATATAATACATGAATGTCACTACATATGTGTAAATAACTAAATGTAATGTCTATTTGAAAAAAAGTCAGAAAACTTGATAGAAAATAAGAAACAAAGGAATTAGATTGGAAGGGAGAGAGGAAGTGAGAGGACTTATTAAAACTTTTTGTTTTAAGTGAAGCAATTTTTTTCTATGGAGATACTTTACCTGAAAGTCACTACAAGTGTGTAAATAACTAAATGTTATGTCAATTTGAAAAAGAGAGACAGATAACCTAATAGAAAATATGAAAAAAGAAATCGGATTGTAAGGGAGAGAAGAAGATAGAGGACATGTTTTTTTGTTCAAATGAAGCAATTTTTTCTTTAAAAATGTTTGCCGGAATGTCACCACATGAGTGTAAATAACTAAATGTGGTGTTAATTTTAGAGAGAGAGAGAGAGAGAGAGAGAGAGAGAGAGAGAGAGAGAGAGAGAGAGAGAGAGAGAGAGAGAGAGAGAGAAGTTGATAGGAAATAAAAGTTGAAGAAATTAGAGTACAGGGATTAAGATAGGAAGTGAGATGGCAAATTTCAACTTTTTGTATAAATAAAGTAATTTTTGTATTTAGATACTTTACCTGAATGTCACTACATGCATGTAAATAACTTAATGTGATGTCAATTTGAGAGAGAGAGAGAGAGAGAGAGAGAGAGAGAGAGAGAGAGAGAGAGAGAGAGAGAAAAGTTGATAGAAACTAAGCTTGAATTAAAGGAAATAGATCGGAAGGGAGAGAGGAAGGGAGAAGAATTATTAACATTTTGTTAAAATAAAGCATTTTTTTTTCAATTTAGATATTTTACCTAAATGTCACTACATGTGTGTAAATAAGTAAATGTGAAGTGTATTTAAAAAAGTCAGAGAAATAGATATAAATTTAGAGATAGAAGAATTAGATTAGAAGAGAGAGAGAAAGTGAGAGGACTTATTACAACTTTTTGTTTAAGTGAAGCATTTTTTTTCTATGGAGATACTTTACCTGAATGTCACTACATGTGTGTTAATAACTAAATGGAATGGCAATTTGAGAGAGAGAGAGAGAGAGAGAGAGAGAGAGAGAGAGAGAGAGAGAGAGAGAATAAGAGAGAAAGAAATCAGTTCGGTAGAGAGAGAGATAGAGGATGTATTAAAACTTTTTATTCAAATGAAGCAATTTTTTTCATTTGACATTTTTAGCCTGAATGTCACTACATGAGTGTAAATTACTAAATGTGATGTTAATATGAGAGAGAGAGAGAGAGAGAGAGAGAGAGAGAGAGAGAGAGAGAGAGAGAGAGAGAGAGAGAGAGAGAGAAAGAATGAGAGAGATGTCAATAAGAAATAGAAGATAAAAAAATCAGAGTGGAGGGGAGAAAGGAAGTGAAATGACTTAATGCAACTTTTTTGTATAAATGAAGTAATTTTTCTCTTTAGATACTTTACCTGAATGTCACTACACACGTGTAAATAACTAAATGTGATGTCAATTTGAAAGAGAGAGAGAGAGGTTGATAGACACTAAGTTAGATTTAAAGGAATTAGATCAAAAGGGAGAGAGGAAGGGAGAGGAATTATTAACATTTTGTTTAAATAAAGCATGTTTTTCAATTTTGATATTTGACCTGAATGTCACTACATGTGTGTAAATAACTAAATGTGATGTCTTTTTGAAAAAAGTCAGAGAAATAGATATTAATTTAGAGATAAAGGAATTAGATCGAAAGGGAGAGAGGAAGTGAGAGGACTTATTACAACTTTTTCTTCAAAGGAGGTAATTTTTTGTTGTTAATTGAGATACTTTTACTGAATGTCAGTACATGTGTGTTTATAACTAAATGAAATGTCAATTGGAAAATAGAGAGAGAATTTGATAGAAAATAAGAGAGAAAGAAATCAGTTCGGTAGAGAAAGAGAAAGCTAGAGGAAGTATTAAAACTTTTTGTTCAAATGAAGCAATTTTTTCTTTTGAATTTTTTTGCCTGAATATCACTACATGAGTGTAAATTACTAAATGTGATGTTAATATGAGAGAGAGAGAGAGAGAGAGAGAGAGAGAGAGAGAGAGAGAGAGAGAGAGAGAGAGAGAGAGAGAGAAGGATATAAGATAAAGAAATCAGAGTGGAGGAAAGATAGTAAGTGAGACTTAATACAACTGTTTTGTATAAATGAAGTATTTTTTCTATTTAGATACTTTACCTGAATGTCACTGCACGCGTGTTAATAAGTAAATGTGATGTCAATTTGAGAGAGAGAGAGAGAGAGAGAGAGAGAGAGAGAGAGAGTTAAGTTAGATTTAAAGGAATTATATCAAAAGGGAGAGAGGAAGAGAGAGGAATTATTAACATTTTGTTTAAGTAAAACATGTTTTTCAATTTAGATATTTGACCTGAATGTCACTACATGGGTGTAAATAACAAAATGTGATGTCTGTTTGAAAAAGTCGGAGAAATTGATAGAAATTAAGAGATAAAATAATTAGATTGAAAGGGAGAGAGGAAGTGAGAGGCCTTTTTACAGCTTTTTCTTCAAAGGAGGTAATTTCTTTTTTATTTATGAGATACTTTACCTGAATTTCACTATGTGTGTGTAAATAATGAAAAGTAATGTTCATTTAAAAGAGAGAAAGAAGTTGATAGAAAATAAGTTAAAGATAAAGAAATTAAAGCGGAAGAGAGACAGGAAGTTAGAGGACTTATTAAAAGATTTCGTTTAAATCAAGGGATTTTTTGTTCTATTGAGATACTTTACCTGAATGCCACTACATGTGTGTAAATAACTAAATGTGATGGCAATTAGAGAGAGAGAGAGAGAGAGAGAGAGAGAGAGTCAGTGAAATTGAAACAAAGTTAGAGACAAAGACATTTTGCAGAAGGTAGAGAGGGAGTTAGAGGACTTTTAAAAGAAATGTGTTCAAATGAGAGAGAGAGAGAGAGAGAGAGAGAGAGAGAGAGAGAGAGAGAGAGAGAGATCATGTAGAACATAACAACAGCAGCAATATTTGTACACTTTTATAAAGGTCAATTATACATTTCTAAAAACTTCCTTGTATAACAAAACATAACCTTTTTTTATAAAGAGTAAAACAAAGTAAACAAAATATTTTTTTTATGTTTATTGTTGTCTTATGCTTTCAGGAAAAATATCCAAGCTAAATGAGGTTTCCTGAGAAAAGTGTTTGTCTCACATGGAAAAGCCATTGTCTAAGATTATACATATTAAGGTAAATGTATAAATTAAATGTTATTTCTTAAAATGAAATAAGCATGAGAGAGAGAGAGAGAGAGAGAGAGAAATAAATAAAGATAGATGAAGAGAGAGGGGAGAAATAAAAAAAAAGAGAAAGAGAATACAGAGAAAACTGCTATTAGTTTTTATCAATATGAAGTTAATTCATCATTGATACACTTTTCCTGAATGTCACTAGATGTGTGTAAAATAGGGATAACAGCATGAAACTGAAATAAGGCATTAAAAAAAATTGAGAGATAGGGAAAAGTTAAAATAGATAGAGAGGGAGATAGTGTGTGAATTTAAAGTGTAAAGTGAATTTTTAACTTAATGCCTCTACATGGGTTTTTCATTGATAGTTATGAGAGAGGGAGAGAGAGAGAGACAGAGAGAGAGAGAGAGAGAGAGAGGGAGACAGAGAATTACAGAGAGAGAGAGAGAGAGAGAGTGAGTAGTGATACCTTTTAGTATTGCATAAAATCTGAAAAAAGTACATTTAAAAGTCTTGCTTTACAGAGATTAAACACATTCTCAGAATTTATATTTTGACAAGTATTTTTGTGTTGCAGCACCAGTGTTCAGACATAGGTTAACTTCCTAGATAGACGATTGAGGACCAATAGTGTCAACGGAAAAAAATCTACGCCATGAATATTGCTTTAATCAATACTGGTTTAGAAATGATAATGGAACTCTGGTACATTTTTTATTGATCGTGTGGTTTTCATGTATTCTCCCAAAAATGAAGATATGAAAGAATTAATACACTTTTTACGTGTACATGTACGTGTAAATTAGTGAAGTTCAGGGGAAAACCCAAATTTTTAATATAATGAATTTACGAATTATCAGCCCCCTAGGCTAATAAGAGTAGACAGTCTTTTATAAATTTGCTCAAATTTTTTCTTCACGACCCTTAGAAAATAGTGTAGTGACTTTCTGGTGAAAAGTCATGTGTAGTGAGTTTCATGTCTTTACGAGTATGTGTGTGTGTGTGTGTGTGTGTGTGTGTGTGTGTGTGTGTGTGTGTGTGTGTGTGTGTGTGTGTGTGTGTGTGTGTGTGTGTGTGTGTGTGTGTGTGTGTGTGTGTGTGTGTGTGTGTGTGTTTTCAATAGACGATAAAACAATGATCCATTTCTTTCAAATTTAACAGGGCGCTTTCGCCTGATCGGCTCTTCAGTGGATATCAAATTATAACAGAAATAACAAACGTTGACTTTGTTATATTGACGTCATAAAGTAGACGTCATGACGTCACGAACAGTGTAAACAATATTTGGAGATGGCGGCAAATATATTTTACAAACACATGTAAACGTAATAAAATATGTACAACTGATATTGTTTTAAAATAAGAGGTTATTAAAATGAAAGCTAAATAAAGTTAATGCAGAATAAATAATGCAATTATCGATTATGTTTAGGTTTAAATTTTTTTATGAAATATTGTTCTGTTGCAAGTAGTAGCTGATCACTTTCCTCGCGTACTTCGTAAAATGGTAAAATTTCAAACTGGCCTCTCCCGCACATATAAAAATGTTCACTACACGGAGTTTTACTAACAGAAAGATCCCTTATCTGCTGCTTATATACCCTCATACGGTCGGCTAATTTGGTCCCTGTTTGGCCAATGTAATTTTCTCCGCATCCATCGCAGGTCATGCAAAAAATGATGTTTTTGGATTTGGAGTTCATATTAGAGTTGACTTTGAAAACCGTACCGTTTTGGATGAAATTGTTTGTCTTGTCTGAATATTAGGCGCAAGTTCCACATCGAGAATCCTCGCATTTAGAAACCCGAAAAAAAATCTTTTGTGGAAGTAAGTGTGGCTCTTGTAAGAAGTTTGTTTTTTAAGGTAAGGGGGCTGTCTTCTGCTGTAGATAAGATTTTCTTTTCCTTTATAATATCGTTTAAAATTTTGGACTGATGTAAAACCGGTAAACAATGCCTCGTGGTATTGAAAATATTATGATTTCTAGGATTGTAGGTTACAACAAACGGGATCTCTGTTGAACCATTTCCGGGTGTTTTCTCCGTTGAATTTTCGTAGTTCTGAAATTGGTACTTGTTTTGCATTTCGTATGGCTTCAGCCACTAGACCGTTTGGGTATTTTTGTCTACAAAGAAATGTTTTGAGCTCTTCCAATCTTTTGTTTCTTCTTTCTTCATATGAAACTATTGTGCAAATCCTTCTGGCCATATTAAATGGAATGTTGCGTTTCGTATGAGCAGGATGACATGAATTAAAAAGAAGGTACTGGTGACCGTCTGTTGTAACCTACAATCCTAGAAATCATAATATTTTCAATACCACGAGGTATATTCAGTGTTTACAGACACCATTTTATCTTCTTCGACCAATTTACCGCGTGGACGCGTTTATACTGCGTAAAGATGACTAGAAATAAAATTCTCAAATGAAAAATTGAATTGTATACTTACATTTCATCAACTTAAACATTTAAAACTTGAATTTAAACTCAATATAGTCGCTAGCTGTGTATATACCGTTGCCCAGACGACGGTGCACGTGATTGAAGAGCTCGGAGTACATGTGTTGAAATGTCCCACTTTTGCGATAACGAAGACATCTTGTGTCATTGTTGAAAAAACGTTTAAAAGTTTATAACAGACCTGTTTATCTCAAGTAAGTTCATATAAGGGGTGGAGCCTAATTGATAGAGATAAGAAGCCCAGGGAAACACGCTCAAATTGAATTGAAACTTGTCAGTTCTCGCAATCCACGGCCGATCCACCACACTTGGTTTTCGACTCACCTCATGTATATTCCGTCCACTGAAGCAAGTGTGTATTACTGACATGAAAACATATAGGCTTTTGATTTTGAACACTGTTTGATATCACCACATGTTAAACAAGACTTTTGACATATTGTTGTTTCTTTAAAAATAATTAAACTTTAGCCCATTTGAGAATTCTTGAGTCTCACAAAGTTTGATGTAGGAATATATCCCAAACCAAAACAGTTGTGTAAGATCTTCTTGAGAACTGCAATGATCAATATGTGATGAAAAAATGATAAAAACAAACCGTCAACCATCTCGAAAACCCTTAAAACGCAATGTAAATTAAAAGCAGAGCAACACAAACTTTTAAAAAGTTAGAGGTAGGATCAGGTGCCTAGGAGGAGTAAGCATTCCCAACTGACCGGTCACACGCACCTTAAGCTCCCTGTCGTAATCAGAAAAAAACCAGAAAAGTCCGTAGACAATTTGGTGATTAATTATGATCTAACAATTAGTATGAAAAAAGTCAGTCAGCATGCGACCTAGTGGAAGATTGTATTTGCTGACAAGGTCGTTGGATCAAATGAGACTGTTGATAGTCCAGTTTTATCAACTTGTTTGTCAGTTGCTTACCTCGCCTTCGAAGCTGTTCATGAAAAACAATAAAAAACCGTCAACCATCTTAAAAATTCATAAAACGAAATGCAAATTCAAAGCAGAGCAACACGGACCTCCAAAAAGATAGAGGTAGGATCAGGTCCCTAGAAGGAGTAGTTCATACTGCTGACCGTTCATATGAAAAGCATGCCCTTGCGTATTGAATTAACGAACAGACAAAAACTCTATATGCAGGTGTTAATGGTATATTGCTACATAAGTAAAGAAAGATGACTATAAACATTTTTATCACGTATATCATAAAGTTTTGTAATGTTACCATCAATGTCCATTCCCAGTAAAATATCCAAATATGAAACAAATGACGCATACTTTGTGGTATGTTTTATTTCAAGTTCACTGGGATAAATCAAGTCGATGTTAGTCTATAACTACCAATTGTTACTTGATAATATGTCGTCGAATGTTGAGTTGAAGGCCACAGCGAGTGGTTTATTTTTTCACGTACAAGTTTTTGAATAAATTCTGCCTTATAAGAATACAAAAAAGGATCTGCTAATGATGGGGTACAATTAGTACCCATGGGAATACCGACAGATTGTTCGAAAACTTGATTTCCAAAAATTACATAGAAGTTGTCTATCAGAAACTCAAGCATCGTTTTAATACCAATTTCAGAGTACTTGTGTTTGTAATCAAGTTTTTAAAAAAAATATTTTAAATTTCCAATGACAGGGTAAGCATAACAATTAAGTCATCATCTTACAAAAATTGGTAAACATAAAATTATGCACAGAAGAAAAATGAAAAAAAAACTTTTTATACGGAATCTATGGTACTACATTGTCCAAACATTTTGTATATGACTCAATATAGCTGATTTTATTATTTTTATCGTTGTTCAGGTGAGCGTTGTGGCCCATGTGCCTCTTCTTTGTATATAAATTCAGACACAAGTTTTATCTTTTAAAAAAGGACTTTTTATTGCGTATACAAGGAGTAGTCTTTCCCATGCTTGATTAAAAACGACCCTTTTCATCTATTTGCGCCATACTTACGACGCTTAACACCTTTTTTGACTTTCCTAAGCTTTTGTAGATTAGATTTGATAAAACTGTTTTAAAGGGCTTGAATGACCCAGCACTATCTCGAGAAAATGATAGCGTGCCAGATTAAAGTCTACTGAATATGCATGCGTCATAAAAAAAAAAACCGCATCATATCAAACGTGCACAGAACTTTTCGCATTCCTGGAAGAGAGAGCATGGGTCTGCTCAAGGATTCGTGGTTTGTGTTCATGGGAACACTTTTATTTTCAATTCCTCTGCTGAATGATTGTGTAAGTAAACTTTTTCTTTTATCAACCAAGAACATAAAGCTCTCTGTTTGCCTCTTGCTTAAACCTTCACCATAAACTTCGGTATGTACGTATCTTCTATTATAAACGGTGATGAATTATTTTAAACAATTCTTCAGCGAAAGGAGACTGAATATTAAATCATGAATATTAATCATATCAATTCTATATAAGAGTATATTCCAACATATACTTTTATTTTGAATATGGAGGCCATTGCCATGTAATGATTTTTCCAAAGTAAATTTAAAAATAAAAACACTAAAATCATGCAAACAAAATGTCTGTCTGTAGTGCATTTAGTTATTTTACCCAATACAAAGACAAAGAAAAAATCAATCGTGTTGGTGGCATAGAACCCTCAACTTTTAAAATCAATATTTTTTGACATGGTATGCAGTGTTTTTCTTATCTTTAACTATGCCTAATGCTCAACTACTGAACAATTCAAGTAACTTAAGGTCTGAGGTATCTAAATGTTAAATATACTTTGTACACACGAGTACGAATTTTTTCCTAGAAAGGTTTCAAAGGTGCTTTACAAAATATTAATATTGATGGAAAATAATTTATGTTTGTTTTTTGTACATTAATCTTAAATAACACAACATAACAAAAAAATCAAATCCATTAAAAATTGAATTAAAGTTTACAAATAACAATTTGAGGTGATTTGGTTCTGATGCAATAGTTCGTAAATTTATATTAAGAATATCAAATTTATCAAAACTTACTAAGTATAAAATGGATAACATTTCGGTCCGTTATTATCATACCTGTGGTATTTATCACTAACGATTACAGCTTAACATCAATTCTCTATAAATACCAAAATTTTACAATAGGGTTATGGCACACACCATCTCAGATTTTCATGAAACTTTCTCAGGTGATTGATACTCATAAGGTATGACATTATCCACCATCAAAATGATGCCTTTAACCTTGGTTGCCATGATAACCAATTTCATTCATTTAGGGCCCAAATACACAGTTTTTAAGTTGGAAAATAAGGTAAACTCAAAGTCACAGGACAGGCTTATTTATAAGTTTTCAAGATATTTCACACAGAATACACATAGAGTAAATATAGATGTACATGATACAAGAGAGAACAAATCTCAATGTCCTTGTTCATTTTAAAGCTGGTGGCTCAAAGATGGCCAAAATTTCTAAATATTGATATTTCAATTTTCACCCTGTTTTTTTGAAAGTCTCTCAAAAATTGCAGGCAAAGAAAAAAAAAACCAATTACAAATTTTAAAACATCATATTTATATAAAATATTATTTATAAAAACTAGAGCGGGTATCTTTTTCGTTTTTGTTTATTTTACTTCCAAAATTTGTTAATTTGACACCTTCCCAACCCCCTAAAAATGTTATCAAATATTTTTTAAACAACAAGTTGATCATAAAACTCCTTTAAAATATTTTTTCTGTTTAAATAAATGAGAAACTGATTAAATATTTCAAAATATTTTAAATTCAATGTGTCAGGATAATTTAATTTGACTTTATAAGAATTGTTTCTATATATTTTTTGCAAAGGGCAGATAACTCCAAGCATGAAAACCTTATTAAATGAGTCTTAACAAATAATAATAGCATGAAATTCTGTTTTTAGATATTTTCCATTAATGAAACTGCTTGAATAGATAACAATATTTATGATTTTACCACTTTAGGAAGGCTTAAATTGATTTTTGTGTATGATAAAGGGCAGATAACTCCAAGTATCAGCACAAGCGGAAAATGATATATCTTTTCAATGCAACTCCAGAAATAAAACACTTACTAAAAAACTAATAAATAATTCTTCAAATTAATATTCAAAATATATTCCAAATCATGAAAATAATATAAAAATACACAACACAGTGACAAAAAATTAATGTTGAATTGCTCAATATTTTAGCAAGTTCAGTTTGTTTATTATTTGTTCATCTAGCATTGTATGTCTGACTGTCTTGCTGGTCTGGGTATTTACTGGACTGTTCTGATCATTTTCCTCAACACTCTGCAATGTTGAAAAAAGTAAAATATTACATGTATGGATCATTTAATCATATCATTTACATGTATGTATTTCGCATAAAACAACAGACATGTTCAAATTTGACTGTATGTTGTTTTTTTTAAAAAAAGAAGCAAAATCCTGATGTGTTTATGTTTACATGTACAAAATTTCAAAAGTGAAAAAGAGGAAATGGCTTTTAATTATTATCTCAAGTTATATTGATTAATGTTATTTTACTTGGAATACATATTAGTCTATAGTTGCATGCACTAATTAATAGCTGCAACTGAATTACATATAGCATAACAGGGCTCACCATTAACTAAAATATTAACCTGTTCTTAAGGCAAGTGGATTACTTGTATAAATGCTATTCTAAATTGTAATTTGTCATTGAAAAGTATGAAAAATTATGAATGGCATATAAAATAAATGATAGAAATTGATAAGAGGTATGGTATGGTACAGTATTGGTAAAGTTGGTCTCCACATTATTTACTGTCACAAAATACTTCATTAAAAATTATCCTTATTGTTGTTGTTATCAAATACAGTGTATCTCAGTACTGGGTCAGTATAAAAAAAATCTTTCAAATATAAAAAATGAATTATTAAGGTTTAAAAGATATCTTACTATTGTATATAATATCACTCAAGAGAAGAATATTCTACTCAATCTGATGGTGTGAATCATTTTAAACAAATTTTTCAAATTACCTTTACCTTTACTTTAATGCTGTTAACTTTACATGTATATTATATAATCTAAATTAAGTAGTCTGTTCCAAATGGTATTTCCATCACTGTTTGCTTAATTAAGATGGCTCAAATCATCCAAAAAAAAAAAACCCAACCCAAAAACAACTTAGGTATGAAATATAACATGATGCAAAAGAAGAATATAAATCAAAAAGGTGAAAAACATTTTTTTTTTGGAGGGAGGGGGGGGAGAGTATTTGTATTTTCTAAAATTATCAATTTAAAAAAAATAATAACCACTGAAATTTCACTTTGCGAATGACATGAAGAACCTGGGTGATACTGTTAATAATTGGAGAGGGTGTTTGGGGGGGGGGGGGGAGATAATTTTGTTTGCCGGGGAATCTGATGCCTGATTCTTAAAATTTACTCTGTACATTTAGACCTGAGGTGTATTCATTGAGAAAATTAACAAGCGGTGGAAGCTTGAACAGACTATAAGATTGGTTGAAAATTATTTAATTCGGATGTGAATATACATACCTTGACCAATTGGAATATGGACTGCATCTTATCTCCATAGACTGCCTTTTTATGATCCTATTTTTTCGCTTGTTCATGAGGTTTTAAACATATACATTGTATATTCCAGAGATTTGGGGTTAATTTAATCAAACCACATCACTGACACCAGATCTGACTTTCACTTAAAACGCATGGCAATGATGGATTTCTGTAATCGCTGTCGGTACCTCAGAACTATGCTCATCATGGGTTGACACTCTAGAAGAGTACACACTGCGATTCTTTCCATCTTGGACACCATCTGTCCAGGGTGGGGTGTTTAATTGTATTGCATTCCTATATAAGTGTTGCAGGTTGGTAGCTCATTAGCTTCCTTGGTTGAGTGCTTGATTCGTATGTCAGATTACCGAAACTTATGTAGAGGAAACCTCTGTCCGTTTCACTTGATCATTTTGTAAAAGACAGTCACGTGTTTACAAAAAGTTTGAATAAAGCACAGATCGGTAATTAAGCTAAATCCCAATAGAGCATGGTTCATATTCACCAATTGATTAGAGACTAACTCTAAATACACTAAAACTTAAATCACATGCTTTATCCACCCAATTTTATCTATGTTTTTCCAACGTCTGCTTTTGCCATGTTGTTGTGACGTCTTCTTTTGTACTTCAATACAGAAGAGTCAACAAATGGAAGTAACTTTAAGTTGGATTTTGTGGAAAAGCGGTAACTTCAAATAGTTGTATGTTAAAGCCAGTGAATATACCCAAGCCAATTGTGGTTGTATTTATTAGACCAAGGTCTTTTCTTATTAAAGTAATGTTTATTCCCGCTTTCAATTGCCTGCTTAAAATTAAATTGATATTATTTAATGTGCCTGTTTTTTTACTATTTTATAAGCTAAATCTATGAAACACAAACCGATGATATTTTTATCTGTACATTTCACTGAAATCAATCTATGTGTACAAGTACATTGATTACTTGCTTATAAAATTAAACTGATGTCATGATCAAACCTACATGCATTTAGGGAGCATACGAGTTATTTATATAATGGTACTCTATATGTCATTTTGGCCAGAAGCAGAATGTTTTAGTGTCGTTGCTATGGAAACTGAGTATGAACTGTCAAAAATATACCCACAGAGAGTCATATGGAACACTCTTTCGAGTCAGAGAGATAAAATTCAATTCTATGATAGTGCGTGGCAACGTATTTTTGGTATTTACAGAGAATTGATGTTAAAAACTAAAATATCACATTTTTGCTTACGTTGATGGTCAAATAATCGAAGAATTTTACTACTACGAAAATAAACTTCTGTTTTATCTTTAATATACAATAACGCTGTCTAGTTTTTATGGTCTCCGAATTTCATCAAACCTAGGTCTGATTAGATGTCGAGCGATGTTGTTGTTATATATTTTACTGTTGTCGTTATATATTTTACTTTTGAGAAATTCCGAACCGTCTTTTATTTTTATCTTTTTACTAAAATTTATCGATCCCTTTTAAATTTATCAAATGAAAATAACTTCAACGATGACTGGCCGAAACGAATTCACAGAGTTGTTTTGGAAGTATATGAAATGAAAAAGTGCAAGATGATATCAATTTGTTTTTAAAAAAATAAACGAAAGATATAAGTGTTGAACTATAGGTTTTTAAATTTTCACGTATTTTTTCTATTTTAACCCCTTCCCTGACCTGCCTAATGATTTGAACTTATTTAAAAAGTTGTAAATCTTAACAAGACATTTCATTTGGTAAAAATAGGAAAAGAGGAATGGCCCCTATTTAGGAAGATAAATTCTTCACAAGTTTGCTGTCAAAAACTTGTAAAGGAAGACAAATTTCAAATAAATGTGTGTTTAGTATATGTTTTTAAGAATTTAAAATAAAACTTTAATCCCATTCCTAGTACTGAATTGATATTTCTATTATATATATTCAGTGTTTCAGACACCATTTTAGCTGTTGTTTGCCAATTTACCGTGTTGGCGCATATATGCCGCGTTAAGGTAACTAAAAGTATTTTTTTTAAAATGAAGTAATTGAATAATACCCTTGCATTTCATAAAGTGTAACATTTTTAACTTAAATTTAGACTCAGCTAGATAATTGATCAATAACATAGTTGCTAGCTGTATATACACTGTCGCCTAGAGGACAGTGTCTGTGCTTGTAAGTCTGGGAGTACACATGTTGAAATGCCCCACTATTTTACGATAGCGTAGAAATCTTGTGTCATAATTAAAAGCGTCTGAAAGTTTTTTCAGGTCTGTTTACCTCTGGTAAGATTATCTGAGGGGTGGGGTCTAAATGATAAAGATATGAAAGCGCAAAGGAAACAGGCTCAAATTGAATTGAACCTTATCAGTTTTCTCACAATACACGGCTTTCCAGAAGACTCGGCTTTCGCCTCGCTTCATGTGTATTTCGTCCACTAAAGCAAATGTGTATTACTGACATGAAAACCAATGGACTGCTAAACGAACACAGGGCATGGATTGATTAAACAATTTCTTTAAAAAAATCAAAGAACATATTCTGGTCTGATTAAGTCGAAAAGTTTTGTTTAACGACAAATACTTATTATTTGGACCTCAATGGGGTTTTTTTAATCATGGTCCAGCATGGTATTGTTTTATTCTTAAAGTGTGCTGATTTTGTAAATTCATGCTGGTTTTCCCTTTAAATATCATTAACTAGGTCAAAATGACGATTCAAAATATCGGAAAGCCAAGTTCCATAACTTTTTCCTTAAGTTTCTCAGTAGTTGAAAACGCATGAGAAACATTAGTAATTAAGTCCACCATTGAGCTTTTGAATAACTAATGTGTGCTTTGTCTGGGAAAATATGCTGATTATGACAAAAATGGCGTTTATTTTATCGTGATGGTAATCAAACTTGCCGAGAGCAAGCCAAATTTTATAATTTTGTTTAAGAGTCTTATAGAAAGGAAACAAACTATCATAAATTGGTACAACATAATATTTCATTATTTCAGCGATTAAAACAGCCAGTTACTCAAACCCATCACTTTTTTGCTCAGATCAATCTTGTATTAACAAATCTCTAATGTCATCATCTGGTGCATTGCTACTCTCATTTCAAGGAACTTTTTCAAAATTTAGAATCCCAAAATTTTACCAAATTCAATAGCAGCAAAACTTACGACTTTCATTATAGTTTATACAACCATCTCCTACGATAAACTAAAGTCCAGGCTTATTGGCGTCATTGATAGCTGGGTTTTTTTAATACACATGGATCACGTATTTTTTTTTCAACTTTGTCATATGCCATTTACAAAACTGTTTTGTCAAAAACCATTCGGATTGTGCACAAAAGTACACTGAAGTGGATATAAAAAAGATGCTTGAGTTTCTAATAGACAACATCTATGTTGTTTTTTGGAAATCAGGTCTTCCAACAATCTGTTTGAATTCCCATGGTTACAAATTGCAACCCATTGTTAGCAGGCCTACTATCAATATGAAGCAGAATTAATTTTTTAAAAACTTGTGCATGAATAAAATGAACACTCGCTGTGGCCTTCAACGCAACATTCAGGTATATCTACGACGTGTTATTAATTAGCAATTGCTACTTCTATAATTACGTCGACTTATTGTATCCCAGTTAACGTGAAATAAAACATACCACAGAGGCTGCTTCATATGTTTCATATTTGGATATTTTATTGGAAATGGACTTTGATAGTAACCTAACAACAAAACTTTATGATAAACGTGATGACTTCAATTTTTATAAAGTCAACTTTCATTACTTATGTAGCAACATTACTTAATCACCTGCATATGGTGTTTTTTTCTCTCAGTTACATTGGTACGCAAGGGCATGTTCTACGTATGAAGGGTTTCTAAGGCGAGGCAAGCTACTGAAAAAAAACATGTTGATAAAACAAAAATACCAACAGCCTTGATTGAAGTCACCTTTCCGTAGGTTCTATAGTCAGTAAAACGACATTGTCAGCAAACACAACCTCCTCCTGGGTCGGTTGCTGACTTACGTTTTTCATACTTATTGTTAGACCATAATTAATCACCTAATTGTCTAGGGATTTTTCTGTTTTTCCGATTACGACAAAGAGCACAAGGCGAGCGTGACCGATCCTTATTATTTCGCTCTATTTTTATGAGGTCTGTGTTCGCTGTACTCTTGTTTTGTATTTTTCCTTTCGACTTTTGATTTTGAACACTGTTTGATATCACCACATGTTATACAAGACTTTTGGCGTATTGTTGTTTCTTTAAAAATAATTAGACTTTAGCCCCTTGAGAATTCTTGGGTCTCACAAGGGGTTCAAAGTTTGATGTAGGAATATATCCCATACCGAAACAGTTGTGTAAGATCTTCTTGAAAACTGCAATGATCAATATGTGATGAAAAAAATGATAAAAACAAACCGTCAACCATCTCGAAAATCCTTAAAACAAAATGCAAATTAAAAGCAGAGCAACACGGAATTTTAAAAAGATAGAGGTAGTATCAGGTACCTGGGAGGAGTAAGCATCCTCAACTGACCGGTCGCACACACCTTAACACTGGATGAAAAATCAAGTTTCAGCAAAACTGAAACTATATGGAAACCTTGCTGAAACTTGAAGTTGAAGTTTCATGTATAGTTTCCGCAATGCGGAAACCATTATATCGATTCAGCAAGTATCCGTTAGGTTTCAGTCAGCAGAAACTTTAGTCTAAGATTCCTGATGGTTTCTGCAATGCGGAAACTAAATTTGAATCGTGTGAAAAGTTGTGTAAATTATTATGGAAATATCAATCAGTTTCAGAACATTTCCGCTAGGTTTCAGTATGCTGAAACTTTAAGTTAAGATTCCAAATGGTTTACGCATTGCTGAAACTATTACTAAAATTGATTTGAGTTTAATAGTGATATCATTTATTGTTAACAGGTTTAAGTTTAATTCTAGCCTAATGATAATGAATCCGTACATACTAAAATGTATAGTAAGGTTTCAGCCTGACTGAAACTATATGTATACATGTAACTATCTTCAAATGTGGAAAATAAGGCGATTAAGAACCTCACTAAGTAATTAATTGAATTTGAAAAGAAAAAATGATGTCTGATCTTGTTAAATGCATATGATGAAATCATTAATCTTGGGTACTCGGGCGCGTGTATACATGTGTATACATTCTTTGTCCAGGTGACCTCCTCTGTGATTTTCCTGTATATTCTGTGTGGATTGCAGGGTTTTTTCTGTCGGGGTGAACAAAAGACTGTTACATAACATATGCACAGTACGAAGCGTGAGTTTATAACTGGAGCCCTGCAGGAATTTTTTTTCAATTTGCGTGTACCTGAGTTAGTAAAACTGATAAGTAAATTATAATTATTTAGTAAAAAAAATCTAGCTAGTTGTATATCGCAAACAGTGCATGAAGAAGTATTTTACTTAATACACTCAATAGATTAATTACCTAGTTTTTAAGACTCCTTCTTAAATCCTTTAGTTATCATTTGAATGAACCTTGAGGTACAGTAACTAATTAAGCAAACAAATTAAGGTAAAGTCGTTGTAAATTTTTACAAATCATACCAAATATTCGTACAACCTGAAGTTTAGAGCTAATTCGTTTCTTTTTTAATACCACGCCAACGCATGTACACAGAATTTTTTTTTTAATTCTACAGTTGATAATAACAAGTAAAACCCACTTGGAGTTTGAGTCTAATATAATAATTGTTTATTTACATGCATTTCAGACTTTACTACATGTATGACTGTATCATGATTCACTGGCGTCGGAAGCAAATTGAAAGTGGTGGGGGGGGGGGGGGGGGGGGCTAGACTAATCCTCAGAAATATTGAGGAAAAACCCTAATTCCCAAAATCATGAAAATCCTAATCCGTGGGGTTGGGGGGGGGGGGGGGAGGAGTATACCAATACTATATACTTCGGAAAATAAATTTCCCTACCCAAATTTTTTCCCCCAAAATCATGAAATTTCTAATCCGTGCCGGGGGGGGGGGGCTAGTATGCCTAATACTCCAACTTCTCAACTTTTCAATCTTTCAAGGTACATGTAAATTTAGGAACAATTACATTTCCGGCGAGAAAAAGTAAGGGGGGGGGTATGTGCCTAAAGGTTAGGTCTAACTTTGCACTAAGCCCCCCCCCCCCCCTGGTTCCGACGCCTATGTGATTCGTGCATTTCTATACTTTGTATTTACTTTCTGTACTGTAAACACAGATATTGATACATGTTTATGAAACATGCACATGTTTCTGTTATAAGATATAATAAGCATTATTTATAATTTTACTGAAGTTATACGTTATATTACAAAATCAGTTTAAAATATAGCACTAGCCATGTGGTGCACGTGATTTTAATCCCATTTTTTAAAATTTGATTATACATTCGTATACATTTGATGTAGAAAGTATACCAAATAATTAAAATTATATTTTGTTTATATATCAGTCCGATGTGTACGTCTTACTTCCCGGCTTGTTTAACGCGTTTGTATTTTAATTTCATAAGTATTCTTAACGTACTGTTCATCGTATGACCAATCAGTGCACATGTGTAACTGTAAAATAATTGCCATCAATTCATCGTAGTTGTAAATTGACCGTACGGGTGAACGCTGTTAACCGGACCCCGTTAATTGATCGGCATCTAATTATATTTGTGATTTCTGTGTGTTCATGCAGAACCTGCTCTGTGACTAACATAATATTTTCACACCTTTATATTTTGAATAAGAATATGACCGTGCTTAGAATCGCGGTGAAAATTGGACAAGTCAAGACTAACTTGTCAGTAAACTATATATGGCTCTATCATATTTAGTTTGGCAAAACCATTAGTACATGTAAATAAAATATAGTTAAAGACAAAATCTGATACATATTTCTCATTAGAATTTGTTTAATTTCATTAGACATTTGTAAACAAACGGTCGGCCATTTTTGTTTTTTTGTTAATCAAGTGTTACAAATACAATTGTAACAAACACACGCCAATACTTTGTCGTATTTAACCAGGAAATACTGACTCCGACAGTTCTTATTTAAAATAAACATACATGTAAAAAGTATACTATTCGGTAAAAAATGATAATTTTGATTAAACATTATTTATTTTAAACTATCCCAAGATGCACTATTCCAAGATTTAGCGGGTTCTGATTGGTCAGGATTGGCGCACTTTATGATTCCGAGCGAAGGTTAAAATGGACAAGAAGGTGCTGTTGTAAAATGGAGAATTGAGAAGCATTAATAGCCTGTACAACAGGGAGATAATGCAGGAACGAAAAACTCATGTCAAGGTAACTTAATTCACAATATAGATACTCCCAATAACATTTTCAAGGCTCTAATTTATCTCTCATTTGTAAACGAGATCTCGCGCCATCAAATCAAGATGGCGTCATTTTTTCAAACTTGGTTCGGCATTTTAATTTTTATATACGTTTTTACCAAGTTAACCATTAACCAACTTTATATGCATGATAATCAAGATTATCCAGGGTATACATAATTATATAAACGTCCCTAATATATGAATGCTTGGTTGGTAAACAAGACGAACAATGAATCTTTCGCACATTATACAATTTACAAACTCTAAATGTAACGTAAATATTAAAAAAAAAATTAATTAAATCCGGAAAATTAAATCTTTTACGTTTTTCTTTTTCAGCATTGACAGCATACAAAGTCAATGTTTCCGGTGGTTAGTTGCATCATCTGTTCGGTGATTCGGGTGAATGTTTTGACCAGCTGGACGATGTGAACGCAAGGTATTGTTTTGAAATTTTCACCATTAACTTATACATGTGTTGGATGTTTATAATTGACTGTAGTAATTTTTGGGAAATCCAGGTCTAAGTTCTTGAAAAGGAGGTTGATGGGGGGGGGGGGGTGAAACACACTTATTGTTGATAAGTTTTTCCATTCTTCAACAAACAATAATTGAATCAAAATAAAAATAACATTGCTTCAAATATAAAATGAAACATTTTAGACCAGATACTATATCATACTACTGTAGTCATTATATGACATAGTTTAAACAGCAACTGGCAACTGCATAGTAGCTTCTGTATTCATAATTTTATTCAGAATGCTTTTATTACATGTTAGGCTGAATGTTTATTGTTTAAAAATCTAAATGAATCTTTATTATTCTTGTTTAAGATAAATAGAATAGACAAAAAGTACAGCCCAGTGAAAGGAACACGTTCATCGCAAGAAGAAGAATTTTAATGCTACCACTGTCCAGAACTACTAAGTCTGCTGTAACCATGATATGATCATATGAGTGCTTCACCGGTCTGGACAATGCTCGAAAATCCCCCAAAAAGGCCTATTTCCATAAACTACGACTCAGTTTACATCAACAACAGCCAAGGACACTCCTTATTGATTCCAATGGACACATCTCTACGACCCGACTAAACCTCTGCAGAACAAGACTTTTTAACTGTAAAGTATTCTCATTTCAAAAAACCTATATACTATAAAAGTACTTTTTTTGTATGATCAAATACCAGTATATTACAATGTCTGTCTGTAAGCTAGAATCTTAGAAAATCACATGGTTTTGAAATATTAAATGATTGATTAGACCTTGCAGATATTAACTTTCATTTTCTTAAATAATTTGTTATATTTGCAAATATTGCCTAAAATATTAGACTCCATGTAACATATATCCTCACACCTCCAAGTTGATAAGTGTTAACTACTTTTTTTCCATTTTCTTTGTTTAAACATTTATTGATAACTTAGATTTTATTTGCAGCAATATATGAAAAATTAAGAAACCAATCTTATATGTTAAAACACTGCATAAGGAGATGAATGCATGGGTCATAGAAATGATAAAATACACCAAACAATATTTAATTATGTCGTATATGAAAATATATAAAGACAACATATACCCCATGTATTACAATTTTTATATAACAAAATTACTTGCATGGAAAGTTGTTTCCATGTGGGTTTTATTTTAATCTGTGTTATGTAACTAAATATTGGAATTAGCTTTTATATCAAAAGTAAAATGCTGGTATTGATGAGAATTGTAAGGTGAATGATCTGTGTGATACTTTGTATTTTATACATTTATGCTACAAATAGCAAGTACATGTACATGTAGTAATACTTGATATATATTAACAATGTATATTTTTACTTCATGTCTTGGATTTAAAAATATTAATGTAGGTAAAGTAGTGAAATGTAGGAAGGTAAACCGTGTGTAAAGAAGAATATTCATCAGGAATGAAGTGTGTTGCAATCAGCATAATTAATTAAATGTGTACATCATATTTTTGCACATGATTTGACAGACTGCTCCATTGTTAGCTTTTTATTGGCTAACAAACTTTTCATATCTCCCTCTGGGTCATCTATTAAATACTGACAGGCTTATGATATTAAAATCTGATCAGTTGGTACATCATGGGTGGAAATGAGAAGTTCACTTTGGACTTAATGTATTATCAAATGAATGATATCAAATCCTGTTCTATTGTAAAACATTAGATTATATTACTAACAAAGAAAAGGTTTATCCCAACTTGTAAGTGGGTCACTTTGACCTCATTTTGGAATTTATTGACATACATATTCAAATCAAATCTGGGTCATAACTCTATAGTCAACTACTATCTTGTAGTGTATTTTTTTTTTTTTACTAAAGATGGATACTTTAGACTTTTCAAAAATAGTTTATGGTGTACAGATTCATTGTAGTTAAAAACAAATTGAGACAAGTGTATCATGTTCATGTAACAGTGAAGTTTTCTTTGTTTATTCATGTACATGCAGTTATTTTGTAAACTGCATTCATATTTTTAAAAAAGTAAGATCTTTGTTGCATTTTTAAAGGGAGATTTGATAGGCATTTAATCGAGATGAAAAAAAATACAAATGTAAAGATTTCTATGGGAGTTTTTTTTCTTGTGCAATTTTATCATTTTTTATATAAAAGTCCCTAATATGGATGTTAATCCATTATTGTATCTTGGCTGTATTTTATTTATTATTGGAAACAATTTCAGATTTTTGAACAAAATAAATTTGGAACTGTTTGAAATTGTTTTGTTTTTACATAAAGTAGAAACCTTGCTCAGCTTTTGTGAAAGCAAAAATATAAAAAGTTTCAGTAAGTTTCAGTCGCGGAAACCCTTTGTAAACAATATGTATCCCAATTGTATATGGAGGTTAAAACTATGCTGAAACTTCAAGTTTCAGTAAGTTTCCGTCGCGGAAACCATTTGCAAACAATATGTATCCCAAACGTATATGGAGATTGATACTATGCAGAAACTTCAAGTTTCAGTAAGTTTCCGTTGCGGAAACCATTTGGATTCATAGACAGCCTAAGTTTCAGCACTGCGGAAACTTGATAAAACTTGAAGTTTCCGTGCTGAAACCTGTCGGAAACTTAAAGTAACCTTAAGTTTCCGCAGAGTTTCCAAAGGGTTTCCGCAGCGCTGAAACCAGATATTTCATCCAGTGTAAGCTCCCTGTCGTAATCGGGAAAAAACCGGAAAAGTCCGTAGACAATTCGGTGATTAATTATGATCTAACAATTAGTATGAAAAAAGTCAGTCAGCATGCGACCTAGTGAAAGATTGCATTTGCTGACAAGGTCGTTGGTTCGACCATAGAACTTACGAAAAGATGACTTCAAATGAGACTGTTAATAGTCCGGTTTTATCAACTTGTTAGTCAGTTGCTTACCTCGCCTTAGAAACTGTTCATAAAAAACAATAACAATAACAAACCGTCAACCATCTTAAAAATCCATAAAACGAAATGCAAATTCAAAGCAGAGCAACACAGACCTCCAAAAAGATAGAGGTAGGATCAGGTGCCTAGGAGGAGTAAGCATCCTCTGCGGACCGTTCATATGAAAAGCATGCCCTTGCGTATTGAATTAACTAACAGACAAAAACTCTATATGCAGGTGATAAAGGTATATTGCTACATAAATAAGGAAAGATGACTATAGAAAAATTGAAATTATCACGTTTATCATAAAGTTTTGTTGTAAGGTTGCCATCTTTATTTTGACTTTTCTAAGCTTTTGTAGGTTAGATTTGATAAAACTGTTTTAAAGGGCTTGTATGACCCAGCACTATCTCGAGAAAAATATAGCGCGCAAGATAAAAGTCTACTAAATATGCATGCGTCATAAAAAAGAACGAATCCTATCAAACGTGCACAGAACTTTTCGCATTCCTGGAAGAGAGAGCATGGGTCTGCTCAAGGATTCGTGGTTTGTGTTCATGGGAACACTTTTATTTTCAATTCCTCTACTGAATGATTGTGTAAGTAAACTATTTCTTTTATCAACCAAGAACATAAAGCTCTCTGTTTTCCTCTTGCTTAAACCTTCACCATAAACTTCGGTATGTACGTATCTTCTATTATAAAAGGTGATGAATTATTTTAAACAA
The DNA here is from genome assembly GCF_963853765.1 of Magallana gigas. Taxonomy (NCBI): domain Eukaryota; kingdom Metazoa; phylum Mollusca; class Bivalvia; order Ostreida; family Ostreidae; genus Magallana; species Magallana gigas. The sequence goes on from NC_088861.1 coordinate 42,593,845, forward strand.
TTCTTCAGGGAAAGGAGACTGAATATTAAATCATGAATATTAATCATATCAATTCTATATAAGAGTATATTCCAACATATACTTTTTTTTTGAATATGAAGGCCATTGCCATGTAATGTTTTATCCAAAGTAACTTTAAAGATAAAAACACTAAAATCATGCAAACAAAATGTCTGCCTGTAGTGCATTTAGTTATTTTACCCAATACAAAGACAAAGAAAAAATCAATCGTGTTGGTGGCATAGAACCCTCAACTACTAAAATCAATATTTTTTGGCATGGTTTGCAGTGTTTTTCTTATCTTTAAATATGCCTAGTGCTCAACTACTGAACAATTCAAGTTTCATAAGGTTTGAGGTATCTAATTGTTAAAAATACTTTGTACACACAAGTACGAACTTGAATTTTTTCCTGATAGGTTTCAAAGGTGCTTTACAAAATATTAATATTGATTGAAAATAATTTATGTTTGTTTTTTGTACATTAATCTTAAATAACACAACTTAACAAAAAAAATCAAATCCATTAAAAATTGAATTACAGTTTACAAATAACAATTTGAGGTGATTTGGTTCGGATGATATAGTTCGTAAATTTATATCAAGAATATCAAATTTATCAAAACTTACTAAGTATATAATGGATAACATTTCGGTCCGTTATTATCATACCTGTGGTATTTATCACTAACGATTACAGCTTAAAAACTAAAATATCATATTTTTGCTTATGTTGATGGTCAAATTATCAAAGAATTTTACTACTACGAAAATAAACTTCTGTTTTATCTTTAATATACAATAACACTGTTTAGTTTTTATGGTCTCCGAGTTTCATCAAACCTAATTATTATTCGGAAAAATCTTTGTTCATCTTTTTTTTCTTCTAGACGCCAACTTTATTCTGCAAAACTTACTCGTTTATTCGCTGTATTTTTAGCTCTGATTAGATGTCGAGCGATGTTGTCGTTATATATTTTACTTTTGAGAAATTCCGAACCGTCTTTAATTTTTATCTTTTACTTAAATTTATCGATCCCTTTTAAATTCATCAAATGAAAATAGCTTCAACGATGACTGGCCAAAATGATTTCACAGAGTTGTTTTGGAAGTATATGAAATGAAAAAGTGCAAGATAATATCAATTTGTTTTTAAAAATATCAACGAAAGATATAAGTGTTGAACTATAGGTTTTTAAATTTTCACGTATTTTTTCTATTTTAACCCCTTCCCTGCCCTGCCTAATAATTTGAACTTATTTAAAAAGTTGTAAATCTTAACAAGACATTTCATTTGGTAAAAATAGGAAAAGAGGAATGGCCGCTATTTAGGAAGATAAATTCTTCACAAGTTTGCTGTCAAAAACTTGTAAAGGAAGACAAATTTCAAATAAATGTGTATCTAGTATATGTTTTTAAGAATTTAAAATAAAACTTTAATCCCATTCCTAGTACTGAATTGATATTTCTATTGAATATACTCAGTGTTTCAGACACCATTTTAGCTGTTGTTTGCCAATTTACCGTGTTGGCGCATATATGCCGCGTTAAGGTAACTAAAAGTATTTTTTTTTCAAATGAAGTAATTGAATAATACCTTTGCATTTCATAAAGTGTAACATTTTTAACTTAAATTTAGACTCAGCTAGATAATTGATCAATAACATAGTTGCTAGCTGTATATACACTGTCGCCTAGAGGACAGTGTCTGTGCTTGTAAGTCTGGGAGTACACATGTTGAAATGGCCCACTATTTTACGATAGCGTAGAAATCTTGTGTCATAATTAAAAGCGTCTGAAAGTTTTTTTCAGGTCTGTTTACCTCTGGTAAGATTATCTGAGGGGTGGGGTCTAAATGATAAAGATATGAAACAGCAAAGGAAACAGGCTCAAATTGAATTGAACCTTATCAGTTTTCTCACAATACACGGCTTTCCAGAAGACTCGGCTTTCGCCTCGCTTCATGTGTATTTCGTCCACTAAAGCAAATGTGTATTACTGACATGAAAACCAATGGACTGCTAAACGAACACAGGGCATGGATTGATTAAACAATTTCTTTAAAAAAATCAAAGAACATATTCTGGTCTGATTAAGTCGAAAAGTTTTGTTTAACGACAAATACTTATTATTTGGACCTCAATGGGGTTTTTTTAATCATGGTCCAGCATGGTATTGTTTTATTCTTAAAGTGTGCTGATTTTGTAAATTCATGCTGGTTTTCCCTTTAAATATCATTAACTAGGTCAAAATGACGATTCAAAATATCGGAAAGCCAAGTTCCATAACTTTTTCCTTAAGTTTCTCAGTAGTTGAAAACGCATGAGAAACATTAGTAATTAAGTCCACCATTGAGCTTTTGAATAACTAATGTGTGCTTTGTCTGGAAAAATATGCTGATTATGACAAAAATGGCGTTTATTTTATCGTGATGGTAATCAGAGAGCAAGCCAAATTTTATAATTTTGTTTAAGAGTCTTATAGAAAGGAAACAAACTATCATAAATTGGTACAACATAATATTTCATTATTTCAGCGATTAAAACAGCCAGTTACTCAAACCCATCACTTTTTTGCTCAGATCAATCTTGTATTAACAAATCTCTAATGTCATCATCTGGTGCATTGCTACTCTCATTTCAAGGAACTTTTTCAAAATTTAGAATCCCAAAATTTTACCAAATTCAATAGCAGCAAAACTTACGACTTTCATTACAGTTTATACAACCATCTCCTACGATAAACTAAAGTCCAGGCTTATTGGCGTCATTGATAGCTGGGTTTTTTTAATACACATGGATCACGTATTTTTTTTTCAACTTTGTCATATGCCATTTACAAAACTGTTTTGTCAAAAACCATTCGGATTGTGCACAAAAGTACACTGAAGTGGATATAAAAAAGATGCTTGAGTTTCTAATAGACAACATCTATGTTGTTTTTTGGAAATCAGGTCTTCTAACAATCTGTTTGAATTCCCATGGTTACAAATTGCAACCCATTGTTAGCAGGCCTATCTGTGTATTAATATGAAGCAGAATTAATTTTTTAAAAACTTGTGCATGAATAAAATGAACACTCGCTGTGGCCTTCAACGCAACATTCAGGTATATCTACGACGTGTTATTAATTAGCAATTGCTACTTCTATAATTACGTCGACTTATTGTATCCCAGTTAACGTGAAATAAAACATACCACAAAGGCTGCTTCATATGTATCATATTTGGATATTTTATTGGAAATGGACTTTGATGGTAACCTAACAACAAAACTTTATGATAAACGTGATGACTTCAATTTTTATAAAGTCAACTTTCATTACTTATGTAGCAACATTACTTAATCACCTGCATATGGTGTTTTTTTCTCTCAGTTACATTGGTACGCAAGGGCATGTTCTACGTATGAAGGTTTTCTAAGGCAAGGCAAGCTACTGAAAAAAAAAACATGTTGATAAAACAAAAATACCAACAGCCTTGAATGAAGTCACCTTTTCGTAGGTTCTATAGTCAGTAAAACGACATTGTCAGCAAACACAACCTTCTCCTGGGTCGGTTGCTGACTGACGTTTTTCATACTTATTGTTAGACCATAATTATTCACCTAATTGTCTAGGGATTTTTCTGTTTTTCCGATTACGGCAAAGAGCACAAGGCGAGCGTGACCGATCCTTATTTCGCTCTATTTTTTTATGAGGTCCGTGTTCGCTGTACTCTTGTTTTGTATTTTTCCTGTCGACTTTTGATTTTGAACACTGTTTGATATCACCACATGTTATACAAGACTTTTGGCGTATTGTTGTTTCTTTAAAAATAATTAGACTTTAGCCCCTTGAGAATTCTTGGGTCTCACAAGGGGTTCAAAGTTTGATGTAGGAATATATCCCATACCGAAACAGTTGTGTAAGATCTTCTTGAAAACTGCAATGATCAATATGTAATGAAAAAAATGATAAAAACAAACCGTCAACCATCTCGAAAATCCTTAAAACAAAATGCAAATTAAAAGCAGAGCAACACGGAATTTTAAAAAGATAGAGGTAGTATCAGGTACCTAGGAGGAGTAAGCATCCTCAACTGACCGGTCGCACGCACCTTAAGCTCCCTGTCGTAATCGGGAAAAAACCGGAAAAGTCCGTAGACAATTCGGTGATTAATTATGATCTAACAATTAGTACGAAAAAAGTCAGTCAGCATGCGACCTAGTGAAAGATTTCATTTGCTGACAAGGTCGTTGGTTCGACCATAGAACTTACGAAAAGATGACTTCAAATGAGACTGTTAATAGTCCGGTTTTATCAACTTGTTTGTCAGTTGCTTACCTCGCCTTAGAAACTGTTCATAAAAAACAATAACAATAACAAACCGTCAACCATCTTAAAAATCCATAAAACGAAATGCAAATTCAAAGCAGAGCAACACAGACCTCCAAAAAGATAGAGGTAGGATCAGGTGCCTAGGAGGAGTAAGCATCCTCTGCGGACCGTTCATATGAAAAGCATGCCCTTGCGTATTGAATTAACTAACAGACAAAAACTCTATATGCAGGTGATAAAGGTATATTGCTACATAAGTAAGGAAAGATGACTATAGAAAAATTGAAATTATCACGTTTATCATAAAGTTTTGTTGTAAGGTTGCCATCTTTATTTTGACTTTTCTAGCTTTTGTAGGTTAGATTTGATAAAACTGTTTTAAAGGGCTTGTATGACCCAGCACTATCTCGAGCGCGCCAGATAAAAGTCTACTAAATATGCATGCGTCATAAAAAAGAACGAATCCTATCAAACGTGCACAGAACTTTTCGCATTCCTGGAAGAGAGAGCATGGGTCTGCTCAAGGATTCGTGGTTTGTGTTCATGGGAACACTTTTATTTTCAATTCCTCTACTGAATGATTGTGTAAGTAAACTATTTCTTTTATCAACCAAGAACATAAAGCTCTCTGTTTTCCTCTTGCTTAAACCTTCACCATAAACTTCGGTATGTACGTATCTTCTATTATAAAAGGTGATGAATTATTTTAAACAATTCTTCAGGGAAAGGAGACTGAATATTAAATCATGAATATTAATCATATCAATTCTATATAAGAGTATATTCCAACATATACTTTTTTTTGAATATGAAGGCCATTGCCATGTAATGTTTTATCCAAAGTAACTTTAAAGATAAAAACACTAAAATCATGCAAACAAAATGTCTGCCTGTAGTGCATTTAGTTATTTTACCCAATACAAAGACAAAGAAAAAATCAATCGTGTTGGTGGCATAGAACCCTCAACTACTAAAATCAATATTTTTTGGCATGGTTTGCAGTGTTTTTCTTATCTTTAAATATGCCTAGTGCTCAACTACTGAACAATTCAAGTTTCTTAAGGTTTGAGGTATCTAATTGTTAAAAATACTTTGTACACACAAGTACGAACTTGAATTTTTTCCTGATAGGTTTCAAAGGTGCTTTACAAAATATTAATATTGATTGAAAATAATTTATGTTTGTTTTTTGTACATTAATCTTAAATAACACAACTTAACAAAAAAAATCAAATCCATTAAAAATTGAATTACAGTTTACAAATAACAATTTGAGGTGATTTGGTTCGGATGATATAGTTCGTAAATTTATATCAAGAATATCAAATTTATCAAAACTAACTAAGTATATAATGGATAACATTTCGGTCCGTTATTATCATACCTGTGGTATTTATCACTAACGATTACAGCTTAAAAACTAAAATATCATATTTTTGCTTATGTTGATGGTCAAATTATCAAAGAAATTTACTACTACGAAAATAAACTTCTGTTTTATCTTTAATATACAATAACACTGTTTAGTTTTTATGGTCTCCGAGTTTCATCAAACCTAATTATTATTCGGAAAAATCTTTGTTCATCTTTTCTTTCTTCTAGACGCCAACTTTATTTTTCAAAACTTACTCGTTTATTCGCCGTATTTTTAGGTCTGATTAGATGTCGAGCGATGTTGTCGTTATATATTTTACTTTTGAGAAATTCCGAACCGTCTTTAATTTTTATCTTTTACTTAAATTTATCGATCCCTTTTAAATTTATCAAATGAAAATAGCTTCAACGATGACTGGCCGAAATGATTTCACAGAGTTGTTTTGGAAGTATATGAAATGAAAAAGTGCAAGATAATATCAATTTGTTTTTAAAAATATCAACGAAAGATATAAGTGTTGAACTATAGGTTTCTAAATTTTTTTTCACATATTTTTCTATTTTTCTATTTTTCCCTGCCCTGCCTAATAATTTTTTCTGCTTAAATAAATGAGAAACTGATTAAATATTTCAAAATATTTTTAATTCAATGTGTCAGGATAATTTAATTTGGCTTTATAAGAATTGTTTCTATATATTTTTTGCAAAGGGCAGATAACTCCAAGCATGAAAACCTTATTAAATGAGTCTTAACAAATAATAATAGCATGAAATTCTGTTTTTAGATATTTTCCATTAATGAAATAGGTTAACTGCTTGAATAGATAACAATGTTTATGATTTTACCACTTTAGGAAGGCTTAAATTGATTTTTGTGTATGATAAAGGGCAGATAACTCCAAGTATCAGCACAAGCGGAAAATGATATATCTTTTCAATGCAACTCCAGAAATAAAGCACTTACTAAAAAACTAATAAATAATTCTTCAAATTAATATTCAAAATATATTCCAAATCATGAAAATAATATAAAAATACACAACACAGTGACAAAAAATTAATGTTGAATTGCTCAATATTTTAGCAAGTTCAGTTTGTTTATTATTGTTTCATCTAGCATTGTATGTCTGACTGTCTTGCTGGTCTGGGTATTTACTGGACTGTTCTGATCATTTTCCTCAACACTCTGCAATGTTGAAAAAAGTAAAATATTACATGTATGGATCATTTAATCATATCATTTACATGTATGTATTTCGCATAAAACAACAGACATGTTCAAATTTGACTGAATGTTGTTTTGTTTTTTCAAAAAAGAAGGAAAATCCTGATGTGTTTATGTTTACATGTACAAAATTTCAAAAGTGAAAAAGAGGAAATAGCTTTTAATTATTATCTCAAGTTATATTGATTAATGTTATTTTACTTGGAATACATATTAGTCTATAGTTGCATGCACTAATTAATAGCTGCAACTGAATTACATATAGCATAACAGGGCTCACCATTAACTAAAATATTAACCTGTTCTTGACGCAGGTGGATTACTTGTATTAATGCTATTTTAAATTGTAATTTGTCATTGATAAGTATGAAAAATTATGAATGGCATATAAAATAAATGATAGAAATTGATAAGAGGTATGGTATGGTACAGTATTGGTAAAGTTGGTCTCCACATTATTTACTGTCACAAAATACTTCATTAAAAATTATCCTTATTGTTGTTGTTATCAAATACAGTGTATCTCAGTACTGGGTCAGTATAAAAAAATCTTTTAAATATTAAAAATAAATTATTAAGGTTTAAAAGATATCTTACTATTGTATATAATATCACTCAAGAGAAGAATATTCTACTCAATCTGATGGTGTGTTCTAGTGATATGACACTGACAAGTAGATTTAGAACATATTTTTCAGTAACTAAGCTACTATATAGTTTGGATATAGGTTTTCAACCCTCACTGAAATTTCATATTTCTTTTTTTATACTTAAAGTTTGATCAGTTCCATTACAGTGAAAAAAAAGTTTTTAATTTTTCATGGCATTTTATCATGACATCATATCATAATTGTTCAAGAAAACTAATTGTAAACCAGACAAGTGTTTTTGTTTTTTTACTTGTCCAAATACAAAAATCAGCTGGACACAGAAACTGGACAAGTGTAACAGTTGATCCCTGCATGATAGATAATATACTATCAGCTGATTTGAATATCTACATGTGACATCACTTTTTGATTAATTTTGTTTAAAATCATCAACTCACATTTTCTGTTCTATGTCTCCCTTTTGACAGACTCTGTTGTGATGATAAGAGCCAAATTCATTTATTTCTGCAGCATACACATAATCCTACAATTGTTTTTAATATATTTACAGCAATTTTATAACAAAATGAATCATTTTAAACAAATTTTTCAAATTACCTTTACCTTTACTTTAATGCTGTTAACTTTACATGTATATTATATAATCTAAATTAAGTAGTCTGTTCCAAATGGTATTTCCATCACTGTTTGCTTAATTAAGATGGCTCAAATCATCCAAAAAAAAAACCCAACCCAAAAACAACTTAGGTATGAAATATAACATGATGCGAAAGAGAATATAAATCAAAAAGGTGAAAAACATTTTTTTTTGGAGGGAGGGGGGGGGGGAGTATTTGTATTTTCTAAAATTATCAATTTAAAAAAAATAATAACCACTGAAATTTCACTTTGCGAATGACATGAAGAACCTGGGTGATACTGTTAATAATTGGAGAGGGTGTTTGAGGGGGGGGGGAGATAATTTTGTTTGCCGGGGAATCTGATGCCTGATTCTTAAAATTTACTCTGTACATTTAGACCTGAGGTGTATTCATTGAGAAAATTAACAAGCGGTGGAAGCTTGAACAGACTATAAGATTGGCTGAAAATTATTTGATTCGGATGTGAATATACATACCTTGACCAATTGGAATAAGGACTGCTATGGACTGCATCTTATCTCCATAGACTGCCTTTTTATGATCCTATTTTTTCGCTTGTTCATGAGGTTTTAAACATATACATTGTATATTCCAGAGATTTGGGGTTAATTTAATCAAACCACATCACTGACACCAGATCTGACTTTCACTTAAAACGCATGGCAATGATGGATTTCTGTAATCGCTGTGGGTACCTCAGAACTATGCTCATCATGGGTTGACACTCTAGAAGAGTACACACTGCGATTCTTTCCATCTTGGACACCATCTGTCCAGGGTGGGGTGTTTAATTGTATTGCATTCCTATATAAGTGTTGCAGGTTGGTAGCTCATTAGCTTCCTTGGTTGAGTGCTTGATTCGTATGTCAGATTACTTAAGTCAGAAACTTATGTAGAGGAAACCTCTGTCCGTTTCACTTGATCATTTTGTAAAAGACAGTCACGTGTTTACAAAAAGTTTGAATAAAGCACAGATCGGTAATTAAGCTAAATCCAAATAGAGCATGTTTCATTTCATATTCACCAATTGATTAGAGACTAACTCTAAATACACTAAAACTTAAATCACATGCTTTCTCCATCCAATTTGATCTATGTTTTTCCAACGTCTGCTTTTGCCATGTTGTTGTGACGTCTTCTTTTGTACTTCAATACAGAAGAGTCAACAAATGGAAGTAACTTTCAGTTGGATTTTGTGGAAAAGCGGTAACTTCAAATAGTTGTATGTTAAAGCCAGTGAATATACCCAAGCCAATTTTGGTTGTATTTATTAGACCAAGGTCTTTTCTTATTAAAGAAATGTTTATTCCCGCTTTCAATTGCCTGCTTAAAATTAAATTGATATTACTTTATGTGCCTGTTTTTTACTATTTTATAAGCTAAATCTATGAAACACAAACCGATGATATTTTTATCTGTACATTTCACTGAAATCAATTTATGTGTACAAGTACATTGATTACTTGCTTATAAAATTAAACTGATGTCATGATCAAACCTACATGCATTTATGGAGCATACGAGTTATTTATATAATGGTCGTTGGATCGACCATAGAACCTACGAAAAGATGACTTCAAATGAGACTGTTAATAGTCCGGTTTTATCAACTTGTTTGTCAGTTGCTTACCTCGCCTTAGAAACTGTTCATAAAAAACAATAACAATAACAAACCGTCAACCATCTTAAAAATCCATAAAACGAAATGCAAATTCAAAGCAGAGCAACACAGACCTCCAAAAAGATAGAGGTAGGATCAGGTGCCTAGGAGGAGTAAGCATCCTCTGCGGACCGTTCATATGAAAAGCATGCCCTTGCGTATTGAATTAACTAACAGACAAAAACTCTATATGCAGGTGATAAAGGTATATTGCTACATAAGTAAGGAAAGATGACTATAGAAAAATTGAAATTATCACGTTTATCATAAAGTTTTGTTGTAAGGTTGCCATCTTTATTTTGACTTTTCTAGCTTTTGTAGGTTAGATTTGATAAAACTGTTTTAAAGGGCTTGTATGACCCAGCACTATCTCGAGAAAATTATAGCGCGCCAGATAAAAGTCTACTAAATATGCATGCGTCATAAAAAAAGAACGAATCCTATCAAACGTGCACAGAACTTTTCGCATTCCTGGAAGAGAGAGCATGGGTCTGCTCAAGGATTCGTGGTTTGTGTTCATGGGAACACTTTTATTTTCAATTCCTCTACTGAATGATTGTGTAAGTAAACTATTTCTTTTATCAACCAAGAACATAAAGCTCTCTGTTTGCCTCTTGCTTAAACCTTCACCATAAACTTCGGTATGTACGTATCTTCTATTATAAAAGGTGATGAATTATTTTAAACAATTCTTCAGGGAAAGGAGACTGAATATTAAATCATGAATATTAATCATATCAATTCTATATAAGAGTATATTCCAACATATACTTTTATTTTGAATATGAAGGCCATTGCCATGTAATGTTTTATCCAAAGTAACTTTAAAAATAAAAACACTAAAATCATGCAAACAAAATGTCTGCCTGTAGTGCATTTAGTTATTTTACCCAATACAAAGACAAAGAAAAAATCAATCGTGTTGGTGGCATAGAACCCTCAACTATTAAAATCAATATTTTTTGGCATGGTTTGCAGTGTTTTTCTTATCTTTAAATATGCCTAGTGCTCAACTACTGAACAATTCAAGTTTCTTAAGGTTTGAGCTATATAAATGTTAAAAATACTTTGTACACACAAGTACGGACTTGAATTTTTTCCTGATAGGTTTCAAAGGTGCTTTACAAAATATTAATATTGATTGAAAATAATTTATGTTTGTTTTTTGTACATTAATCTTAAATAACACAACTTAACAAAAAAATCAAATCCATTAAAAATTGAATTACAGTTTACAAATAACAATTTGAGGTGATTTGGTTCGGATGATATAGTTCGTAAATTTATATCAAGAATATCAAATTTATCAAAACTAACTAAGTATATAATGGATGACATTTCGGTCCGTTATTATCATACCTGTGGTATTTATCACTAACGAAATCAGCTTAAAAACTAAAATATCATATTTTTGCTTATGTTGATGGTCAAATTATCAAAGAATTTTACTACTACGAAAATAAACTTCTGTTTTATCTTTAATATACAATAACACTGTTTAGTTTTTATGGTCTCCGAGTTTCATCAAACCTAATTATTATTCGGAAAAATCTTTGTTCATCTTTTCTTTCTTCTAGACGCCAACTTTATTTTTCAAAACTTACTCGTTTATTCGCCGTATTTTTAGGTCTGATTAGATGTCGAGCGATGTTGTCGTTATATATTTTACTTTTGAGAAATTCCGAACCGTCTTTAATTTTTATCTTTAACTTAAATTTATCGATCCCTTTTCAATTTATCAAATGAAAATAGCTTCAACGATGACTGGCCGAAACGATTTCACAGAGTTGTTTTGGAAGTATATGAAATGAAAAAGTGCAAGATAATATCAATTTGTTTTTAAAAATATCAACGAAAGATATAAGTGTTGAACTATAGGTTTTTAAATTTTCACGTATTTTTTCTATTTTAACCCCTTCCCTGCCCTGCCTAATAATTTGAACTTATTTAAAAAGTTGTAAATCTTAACAAGACATTTCATTTGGTAAAAATAGGAAAAGAGGAATGGCCCCTATTTAGGAAGATAAATTCTTCACAAGTTTGCTGTCAAAAACTTGTAAAGGAAGACAAATTTCAAATAAATGTGTATCTAGTATATGTTTTTAAGAATTTAAAATAAAACTTTAATCCCATTCCTAGTACTGAATTGATATTTCTATTGAATATACTCAGTGTTTCAGACACCATTTTAGCTGTTGTTTGCCAATTTACCGTGTTGGCGCATATATGCCGCGTTAAGGTAACTAAAAGTATTTTTTTTTCAAATGAAGTAATTGAATAATACCTTTGCATTTCATAAAGTGTAACATTTTTAACTTAAATTTAGACTCAGCTAGATAATTGATCAATAACATAGTTGCTAGCTGTATATACACTGTCGCCTAGAGGACAGTGTCTGTGCTTGTAAGTCTGGGAGTACACATGTTGAAATGCCCCACTATTTTACGATAGCGTAGAAATCTTGTGTCATAATTAAAAGCGTCTGAAAGTTTTTTTCAGGTCTGTTTACCTCTGGTAAGATTATCTGAGGGGTGGGGTCTAAATGATAAAGATATGAAACCGCAAAGGAAACAGGCTCAAATTGAATTGAACCTTATCAGTTTTCTCACAATACACGGCTTTCCAGAAGACTCGGCTCTCGCCTCGCTTCATGTGTATTTCGTCCACTAAAGCAAATGTGTATTACTGACATGAAAACCAATAGACTGCTAAACGAACACAGGGCATGGTTTGATTAAACAATTTCTTTAAAAAAAATCAAAGAACATATTCTGGTCTGATTAAGTCGAAAAGTTTTGTTTAACGACAAATACTTATTATTTGGACCTCAATGGGTTTTTTTTTAATCATGGTCCAGCATGGTATTGTTTTATTCTTAAAGTGTGCTGATTATGTAAATTCATGCTGGTTTTCCCTTTAAATATCATTAACTAGGTCAAAATGACGATTCAAAATATCGGAAAGCCAAGTTCCATAACTTTTTCCTTAAGTTTCTTAGTAGTTGAAAACGCATGAGAAACATTAGTAATTAAGTCCACCATTGAGCTTTTGAATAACTAATGTGTGCTGTGTCTGGGAAAATATGCTGATTATGACAAAAATGCCGTTTATTTTATCGTGATGGTAATCAAACTTGCCGAGAGCAAGCCAAATTTTATAATTTTGTTTAAGAGTCTTATAGAAAGGAAACAAACTATCATAAATTGGTACAACATAATATTTCATTATTTCAGCGATTAAAACAGCCAGTTACTCAAACCCATCACTTTTCTGCTCTGATCAATCTTGTATTAACAAATCTCTAATGTCATCATCTGGTGCATTGCTACTCTCATTTCAAGGAACTTTTTCAAAATTTAAAATCCCAAAATTTTACCAAATTCAATAACATCAAAACTTACGACTTTCGTTACAGTTTATACAACCATCTCCTACGATAAACTAAAGTCCAGGCTTATTGACGTCATTGATAGCTGGTTTTTTTAATACACATGGATCACGTATTTTTTTTTTTTTTAACTTTTTCATATGTCATTTACAAAACTGTTTTGTCAAAAACCATTCGGATTGTGCACAAAAGTACACTGAAGTGGATATAAAAAAGATGCTTGAGTTTCTAATAGACAACATCTATGTTGTTTTTTGGAAATCAGGTCTTCTAACAATCTGTTTGAATTCCCATGGTTACAAATTGCAACCCATTGTTAGCAGGCCTATCTGTGTATTAATATGAAGCAGAATTATTTTTTTAAAAACTTGTGCATGAATAAAATGAACACTCGCTGTGGCCTTCAACGCAACATTCAGGTATATCTACGACGTGTTATTAATTAGCAATTGCTACTTCTATAATTACGTCGACTTATTGTATCCCAGTTAACGTGAAATAAAACATACCACAGAGGCTGCTTCATATGTATCATATTTGGATATTTTATTGGAAATGGACTTTGATGGTAACCTAACAACTAAACTTTATGATAAACGTGATGACTTCAATTTTTATAAAGTCAACTTTCATTACTTATGTAGCAACATTACTTAATCACCTGCATATGGTGTTTTTTTCTCTCAGTTACATTGGTACGCAAGGGCATGTTCTACGTATGAAGGTTTTCTAAGGCGAGGCAAGCTACTGAAAAAAAAAACATGTTGATAAAACAAAAATACCAACAGCCTTGAATGAAGTCACCTTTTCGTAGGTTCTATAGTCAGTAAAACGACATTGTCAGCAAACACAACCTTCTCCTGGGTCGGTTGCTGACTGACGTTTTTCATACTTATTGTTAGACCATAATTATTCACCTAATTGTCTAGGGATTTTTCTGTTTTTCCGATTACGGCAAAGAGCACAAGGCGAGCGTGACCGATCCTTATTTCGCTCTATTTTTTTATGAGGTCCGTGTTCGCTGTACTCTTGTTTTGTATTTTTCCTGTCGACTTTTGATTTTGAACACTGTTTGATATCACCACATGTTATACAAGACTTTTGGCGTATTGTTGTTTCTTTAAAAATAATTAGACTTTAGCCCCTTGAGAATTCTTGGGTCTCACAAGGGGTTCAAAGTTTGATGTAGGAATATATCCCATACCGAAACAGTTGTGTAAGATCTTCTTGAAAACTGCAATGATCAATATGTGATGAAAAAAATGATAAAAACAAACCGTCAACCATCTCGAAAATCCTTAAAACAAAATGCAAATTAAAAGCAGAGCAACACGGAATTTTAAAAAGATAGAGGTAGTATCAGGTACCTAGGAGGAGTAAGCATCCTCAACTGACCGGTCGCACGCACCTTAAGCTCCCTGTCGTAATCGGGAAAAAACCGGAAAAGTCCGTAGACAATTCGGTGATTAATTATGATCTAACAATTAGTACGAAAAAAGTCAGTCAGCATGCGACCTAGTGGAAGATTTCATTTGCTGACAAGGTCGTTGGTTCGACCATAGAACTTACGAAAAGATGACTTCAAATGAGACTGTTAATAGTCCGGTTTTATCAACTTGTTTGTCAGTTGCTTACCTCGCCTTAGAAACTGTTCATAAAAAACAATAACAATAACAAACCGTCAACCATCTTAAAAATCCATAAAACGAAATGCAAATTCAAAGCAGAGCAACACAGACCTCCAAAAAGATAGAGGTAGGATCAGGTGCCTAGGAGGAGTAAGCATCCTCTGCGGACCGTTCATATGAAAAGCATGCCCTTGCGTATTGAATTAACTAACAGACAAAAACTCTATATGCAGGTGATAAAGGTATATTGCTACATAAGTAAGGAAAGATGACTATAGAAAAATTGAAATTATCACGTTTATCATAAAGTTTTGTTGTAAGGTTGCCATCTTCATTTTGACTTTTCTAGCTTTTGTAGGTTAGATTTGATAAAACTGTTTTAAAGGGCTTGTATGACCCAGCACTATCTCGAGCGCGCCAGATAAAAGTCTACTAAATATGCATGCGTCATAAAAAAAGAACGAATCCTATCAAACGTGCACAGAACTTTTCGCATTCCTGGAAGAGAGAGCATGGGTCTGCTCAAGGATTCGTGGTTTGTGTTCATGGGAACACTTTTATTTTCAATTCCTCTACTGAATGATTGTGTAAGTAAACTATTTCTTTTATCAACCAAGAACATAAAGCTCTCTGTTTTCCTCTTGCTTAAACCTTCACCATAAACTTCGGTATGTACGTATCTTCTATTATAAAAGGTGATGAATTATTTTAAACAATTCTTCAGGGAAAGGAGACTGAATATTAAATCATGAATATTAATCATATCAATTCTATATAAGAGTATATTCCAACATATACTTTTTTTTTGAATATGAAGGCCATTGCCATGTAATGTTTTATCCAAAGTAACTTTAAAAATAAAAACACTAAAATCATGCAAACAAAATGTCTGCCTGTAGTGCATTTAGTTATTTTACCCAATACAAAGACAAAGAAAAAATCAATCGTGTTGGTGGCATAGAACCCTCAACTATTAAAATCAATATTTTTTGGCATGGTTTGCAGTGTTTTTCTTATCTTTAAATATGCCTAGTGCTCAACTACTGAACAATTCAAGTTTCATAAGGTTTGAGGTATCTAATTGTTAAAAATACTTTGTACACACAAGTACGAACTTGAATTTTTTCCTGATAGGTTTCAAAGGTGCTTTACAAAATATTAATATTGATTGAAAATAATTTATGTTTGTTTTTTGTACATTAATCTTAAATAACACAACTTAACAAAAAAAATCAAATCCATTAAAAATTGAATTACAGTTGATGATATAGTTCGTAAATTTATATCAAGAATATCAAATTTATCAAAACTTACTAAGTATATAATGGATAACATTTCGGTCCGTTATTATCATACCTGTGGTATTTATCACTAACGATTACAGCTTAAAAACTAAAATATCATATTTTTGCTTATGTTGATGGTCAAATTATCAAAGAATTTTACTACTACGAAAATAAACTTCTGTTTTATCTTTAATATACAATAACACTGTTTAGTTTTTATGGTCTCCGAGTTTCATCAAACCTAATTATTATTCGGAAAAATCTTTGTTCATCTTTTTTTTCTTCTAGACGCCAACTTTATTCTGCAAAACTTACTCGTTTATTCGCTGTATTTTTAGCTCTGATTAGATGTCGAGCGATGTTGTCGTTATATATTTTACTTTTGAGAAATTCCGAACCGTCTTTAATTTTTATCTTTTACTTAAATTTATCGATCCCTTTTAAATTCATCAAATGAAAATAGCTTCAACGATGACTGGCCGAAATGATTTCACAGAGTTGTTTTGGAAGTATATGAAATGAAAAAGTGCAAGATAATATCAATTTGTTTTTAAAAATATCAACGAAAGATATAAGTGTTGAACTATAGGTTTCTAAATTTTTTTTCACATATTTTTCTATTTTTCTATTTTTCCCTGCCCTGCCTAATAATTTTTTCTGCTTAAATAAATGAGAAACTGATTAAATATTTCAAAATATTTTTAATTCAATGTGTCAGGATAATTTAATTTGGCTTTATAAGAATTGTTTCTATATATTTTTTGCAAAGGGCAGATAACTCCAAGCATGAAAACCTTATTAAATGAGTCTTAACAAATAATAATAGCATGAAATTCTGTTTTTAGATATTTTCCATTAATGAAATAGGTTAACTGCTTGAATAGATAACAATGTTTATGATTTTACCACTTTAGGAAGGCTTAAATTGATTTTTGTGTATGATAAAGGGCAGATAACTCCAAGTATCAGCACAAGCGGAAAATGATATATCTTTTCAATGCAACTCCAGAAATAAAGCACTTACTAAAAAACTAATAAATAATTCTTCAAATTAATATTCAAAATATATTCCAAATCATGAAAATAATATAAAAATACACAACACAGTGACAAAAAATTAATGTTGAATTGCTCAATATTTTAGCAAGTTCAGTTTGTTTATTATTTGTTCATCTAGCATTGTATGTCTGACTGTCTTGCTGGTCTGGGTATTTACTGGACTGTTCTGATCATTTTCCTCAACACTCTGCAATGTTGAAAAAAGTAAAATATTACATGTATGGATCATTTTATCATATCATTTACATGTATGTATTTCGCATAAAACAACAGACATGTTCAAATTTGACTGAATGTTGTTTTGTTTTTTCAAAAAAGAAGGAAAATCCTGATGTGTTTATGTTTACATGTACAAAATTTCAAAAGTGAAAAAGAGGAAATAGCTTTTAATTATTATCTCAAGTTATATTGATTAATGTTATTTTACTTGGAATACATATTAGTCTATAGTTGCATGCACTAATTAATAGCTGCAACTGAATTACATATAGCATAACAGGGCTCACCATTAACTAAAATATTAACCTGTTCTTGACGCAGGTGGATTACTTGTATTAATGCTATTCTAAATTGTAATTTGTCATTGATAAGTATGAAAAATTATGAATGGCATATAAAATAAATGATAGAAATTGATAAGAGGTATGGTATGGTACAGTATTGGTAAAGTTGGTCTCCACATTATTTACTGTCACAAAATACTTCATTAAAAATTATCCTTATTGTTGTTGTTATCAAATACAGTGTATCTCAGTACTGGGTCAGTATAAAAAAAATCTTTTAAATATTAAAAATAAATTATTAAGGTTTAAAAGATATCTTACTATTGTATATAATATCACTCAAGAGAAGAATATTCTACTCAATCTGATGGTGTGTTCTAGTGATATGACACTGACAAGTAGATTTAGAACATATTTTTCAGTAACTAAGCTACTATATAGTTTGGATATAGGTTTTCAACCCTCACTGAAATTTCATATTTCTTTTTTTATACTTAAAGTTTGATCAGTTCCATTACAGTGAAAAAAAAAAGTTTTTAATTTTTCATGGCATTTTATCATGACATCATATCATAATTGTTCAAGAAAACTAATTGTAAACCAGACAAGTGTTTTTGTTTTTTTACTTGTCCAAATACAAAAATCAGCTGGACACAGAAACTGGACAAGTGTAACAGTTGATCCCTGCATGATAGATAATATACTATCAGCTGATTTGAATATCTACATGTGACATCACTTTTTGATTAATTTTGTTTAAAATCATCAACTCACATTTTCTGTTCTATGTCTCCCTTTTGACAGACTCTGTTGTGATGATAAGAGCCAAATTCATTTATTTCTGCAGCATACACATAATCCTACAATTGTTTTTAATATATTTACAGCAATTTTATAACAAAATGAATCATTTTAAACAAATTTTTCAAATTACCTTTACCTTTACTTTAATGCTGTTAACTTTACATGTATATTATATAATCTAAATTAAGTAGTCTGTTCCAAATGGTATTTCCATCACTGTTTGCTTAATTAAGATGGCTCAAATCATCCAAAAAAAAAAACCCAACCCAAAAACAACTTAGGTATGAAATATAACATGATGCGAAAGAGAATATAAATCAAAAAGGTGAAAAACATTTTTTTTTGGAGGGAGGGGGGGGGAGTATTTGTATTTTCTAAAATTATCAATTTAAAAAAAATAATAACCACTGAAATTTCACTTTGCGAATGACATGAAGAACCTGGGTGATACTGTTAATAATTGGAGAGGGTGTTTGAGGGGGGGGGAGATAATTTTGTTTGCCGGGGAATCTGATGCCTGATTCTTAAAATTTACTCTGTACATTTAGACCTGAGGTGTATTCATTGAGAAAATTAACAAGCGGTGGAAGCTTGAACAGACTATAAGATTGGCTGAAAATTATTTGATTCGGATGTGAATATACATACCTTGACCAATTGGAATAAGGACTGCTATGGACTGCATCTTATCTCCATAGACTGCCTTTTTATGATCCTATTTTTTCGCTTGTTCATGAGGTTTTAAACATATACATTGTATATTCCAGAGATTTGGGGTTAATTTAATCAAACCACATCACTGACACCAGATCTGACTTTCACTTAAAACGCATGGCAATGATGGATTTCTGTAATCGCTGTGGGTACCTCAGAACTATGCTCATCATGGGTTGACACTCTAGAAGAGTACACACTGCGATTCTTTCCATCTTGGACACCATCTGTCCAGGGTGGGGTGTTTAATTGTATTGCATTCCTATATAAGTGTTGCAGGTTGGTAGCTCATTAGCTTCCTTGGTTGAGTGCTTGATTCGTATGTCAGATTACTTAAGTCAGAAACTTATGTAGAGGAAACCTCTGTCCGTTTCACTTGATCATTTTGTAAAAGACAGTCACGTGTTTACAAAAAGTTTGAATAAAGCACAGATCGGTAATTAAGCTAAATCCAAATAGAGCATGTTTCATTTCATATTCACCAATTGATTAGAGACTAACTCTAAATACACTAAAACTTAAATCACATGCTTTCTCCATCCAATTTGATCTATGTTTTTCCAACGTCTGCTTTTGCCATGTTGTTGTGACGTCTTCTTTTGTACTTCAATACAGAAGAGTCAACAAATGGAAGTAACTTTCAGTTGGATTTTGTGGAAAAGCGGTAACTTCAAATAGTTGTATGTTAAAGCCAGTGAATATACCCAAGCCAATTTTGGTTGTATTTATTAGACCAAGGTCTTTTCTTATTAAAGAAATGTTTATTCCCGCTTTCAATTGCCTGCTTAAAATTAAATTGATATTACTTTATGTGCCTGTTTTTTACTATTTTATAAGCTAAATCTATGAAACACAAACTGATGATATTTTTATCTGTACATTTCACTGAAATCAATTTATGTGTACAAGTACATTGATTACTTGCTTATAAAATTAAACTGATGTCATGATCAAACCTACATGCATTTATGGAGCATACGAGTTATTCATATAATGGTCGTTGGATCGACCATAGAACCTACGAAAAGATGACTTCAAATGAGACTGTTAATAGTCCGGTTTTATCAACTTGTTTGTCAGTTGCTTACCTCGCCTTAGAAACTGTTCATAAAAAACAATAACAATAACAAACCGTCAACCATCTTAAAAATCCATAAAACGAAATGCAAATTCAAAGCAGAGCAACACAGACCTCCAAAAAGATAGAGGTAGGATCAGGTGCCTAGGAGGAGTAAGCATCCTCTGCGGACCGTTCATATGAAAAGCATGCCCTTGCGTATTGAATTAACTAACAGACAAAAACTCTATATGCAGGTGATAAAGGTATATTGCTACATAAGTAAGGAAAGATGACTATAGAAAAATTGAAATTATCACGTTTATCATAAAGTTTTGTTGTAAGGTTGCCATCTTTATTTTGACTTTTCTAGCTTTTGTAGGTTAGATTTGATAAAACTGTTTTAAAGGGCTTGTATGACCCAGCACTATCTCGAGCGCGCCAGATAAAAGTCTACTAAATATGCATGCGTCATAAAAAAGAACGAATCCTATCAAACGTGCACAGAACTTTTCGCATTCCTGGAAGAGAGAGCATGGGTCTGCTCAAGGATTCGTGGTTTGTGTTCATGGGAACACTTTTATTTTCAATTCCTCTACTGAATGATTGTGTAAGTAAACTATTTCTTTTATCAACCAAGAACATAAAGCTCTCTGTTTTCCTCTTGCTTAAACCTTCACCATAAACTTCGGTATGTACGTATCTTCTATTATAAAAGGTGATGAATTATTTTAAACAATTCTTCAGGGAAAGGAGACTGAATATTAAATCATGAATATTAATCATATCAATTCTATATAAGAGTATATTCCAACATATACTTTTTTTTTGAATATGAAGGCCATTGCCATGTAATGTTTTATCCAAAGTAACTTTAAAGATAAAAACACTAAAATCATGCAAACAAAATGTCTGCCTGTAGTGCATTTAGTTATTTTACCCAATACAAAGACAAAGAAAAAATCAATCGTGTTGGTGGCATAGAACCCTCAACTACTAAAATCAATATTTTTTGGCATGGTTTGCAGTGTTTTTCTTATCTTTAAATATGCCTAGTGCTCAACTACTGAACAATTCAAGTTTCTTAAGGTTTGAGGTATCTAATTGTTAAAAATACTTTGTACACACAAGTACGAACTTGAATTTTTTCCTGATAGGTTTCAAAGGTGCTTTACAAAATATTAATATTGATTGAAAATAATTTATGTTTGTTTTTTGTACATTAATCTTAAATAACACAACTTAACAAAAAAAATCAAATCCATTAAAAATTGAATTACAGTTTACAAATAACAATTTGAGGTGATTTGGTTCGGATGATATAGTTCGTAAATTTATATCAAGAATATCAAATTTATCAAAACTAACTAAGTATATAATGGATAACATTTCGGTCCGTTATTATCATACCTGTGGTATTTATCACTAACGATTACAGCTTAAAAGCTAAAATATCATATTTTTGCTTATGTTGATGGTCAAATTATCAAAGAAATTTACTACTACGAAAATAAACTTCTGTTTTATCTTTAATATACAATAACACTGTTTAGTTTTTATGGTCTCCGAGTTTCATCAAACCTAATTATTATTCGGAAAAATCTTTGTTCATCTTTTCTTTCTTCTAGACGCCAACTTTATTTTTCAAAACTTACTCGTTTATTCGCCGTATTTTTAGGTCTGATTAGATGTCGAGCGATGTTGTCGTTATATATTTTACTTTTGAGAAATTCCGAACCGTCTTTAATTTTTATCTTTTACATAATTTATCGATCCCTTTTAAATTTATCAAATGAAAATAGCTTCAACGATGACTGGCCGAAATGATTTCACAGAGTTGTTTTGGAAGTATATGAAATGAAAAAGTGCAAGATAATATCAATTTGTTTTTAAAAATATCAACGAAAGATATAAGTGTTGAACTATAGGTTTCTAAATTTTTTTTCACATATTCTTCTATTTTTCTATTTTTCCCTGCCCTGCCTAATAATTTTTTCTGCTTAAATAAATGAGAAACTGATTAAATATTTCAAAATATTTTTAATTCAATGTGTCAGGATAATTTAATTTGGCTTTATAAGAATTGTTTCTATATATTTTTTGCAAAGGGCAGATAACTCCAAGCATGAAAACCTTATTAAATGAGTCTTAACAAATAATAATAGCATGAAATTCTGTTTTTAGATATTTTCCATTAATGAAATAGGTTAACTGCTTGAATAGATAACAATGTTTATGATTTTACCACTTTAGGAAGGCTTAAATTGATTTTTGTGTATGATAAAGGGCAGATAACTCCAAGTATCAGCACAAGCGGAAAATGATATATCTTTTCAATGCAACTCCAGAAATAAAGCACTTACTAAAAAACTAATAAATAATTCTTCAAATTAATATTCAAAATATATTCCAAATCATGAAAATAATATAAAAATACACAACACAGTGACAAAAAATTAATGTTGAATTGCTCAATATTTTAGCAAGTTCAGTTTGTTTATTATTGTTTCATCTAGCATTGTATGTCTGACTGTCTTGCTGGTCTGGGTATTTACTGGACTGTTCTGATCATTTTCCTCAACACTCTGCAATGTTGAAAAAAGTAAAATATTACATGTATGGATCATTTAATCATATCATTTACATGTATGTATTTCGCATAAAACAACAGACATGTTCAAATTTGACTGAATGTTGTTTTGTTTTTTCAAAAAAGAAGGAAAATCCTGATGTGTTTATGTTTACATGTACAAAATTTCAAAAGTGAAAAAGAGGAAATAGCTTTTAATTATTATCTCAAGTTATATTGATTAATGTTATTTTACTTGGAATACATATTAGTCTATAGTTGCATGCACTAATTAATAGCTGCAACTGAATTACATATAGCATAACAGGGCTCACCATTAACTAAAATATTAACCTGTTCTTGACGCAGGTGGATTACTTGTATTAATGCTATTCTAAATTGTAATTTGTCATTGATAAGTATGAAAAATTATGAATGGCATATAAAATAAATGATAGAAATTGATAAGAGGTATGGTATGGTACAGTATTGGTAAAGTTGGTCTCCACATTATTTACTGTCACAAAATACTTCATTAAAAATTATCCTTATTGTTGTTGTTATCAAATACAGTGTATCTCAGTACTGGGTCAGTATAAAAAAATCTTTTAAATATTAAAAATAAATTATTAAGGTTTAAAAGATATCTTACTATTGTATATAATATCACTCAAGAGAAGAATATTCTACTCAATCTGATGGTGTGTTCTAGTGATATGACACTGACAAGTAGATTTAGAACATATTTTTCAGTAACTAAGCTACTATATAGTTTGGATATAGGTTTTCAACCCTCACTGAAATTTCATATTTCTTTTTTTATACTTAAAGTTTGATCAGTTCCATTACAGTGAAAAAAAAAGTTTTTAATTTTTCATGGCATTTTATCATGACATCATATCATAATTGTTCAAGAAAACTAATTGTAAACCAGACAAGTGTTTTTGTTTTTTTACTTGTCCAAATACAAAAATCAGCTGGACACAGAAACTGGACAAGTGTAACAGTTGATCCCTGCATGATAGATAATATACTATCAGCTGATTTGAATATCTACATGTGACATCACTTTTTGATTAATTTTGTTTAAAATCATCAACTCACATTTTCTGTTCTATGTCTCCCTTTTGACAGACTCTGTTGTGATGATAAGAGCCAAATTCATTTATTTCTGCAGCATACACATAATCCTACAATTGTTTTTAATATATTTACAGCAATTTTATAACAAAATGAATCATTTTAAACAAATTTTTCAAATTACCTTTACCTTTACTTTAATGCTGTTAACTTTACATGTATATTATATAATCTAAATTAAGTAGTCTGTTCCAAATGGTATTTCCATCACTGTTTGCTTAATTAAGATGGCTCAAATCATCCAAAAAAAAAACCCAACCCAAAAACAACTTAGGTATGAAATATAACATGATGCGAAAGAGAATATAAATCAAAAAGGTGAAAAACATTTTTTTTTGGAGGGAGGGGGGGGGGAGTATTTGTATTTTCTAAAATTATCAATTTAAAAAAAATAATAACCACTGAAATTTCACTTTGCGAATGACATGAAGAACCTGGGTGATACTGTTAATAATTGGAGAGGGTGTTTGAGGGGGGGGGGGAGATAATTTTGTTTGCCGGGGAATCTGATGCCTGATTCTTAAAATTTACTCTGTACATTTAGACCTGAGGTGTATTCATTGAGAAAATTAACAAGCGGTGGAAGCTTGAACAGACTATAAGATTGGCTGAAAATTATTTGATTCGGATGTGAATATACATACCTTGACCAATTGGAATAAGGACTGCTATGGACTGCATCTTATCTCCATAGACTGCCTTTTTATGATCCTATTTTTTCGCTTGTTCATGAGGTTTTAAACATATACATTGTATATTCCAGAGATTTGGGGTTAATTTAATCAAACCACATCACTGACACCAGATCTGACTTTCACTTAAAACGCATGGCAATGATGGATTTCTGTAATCGCTGTGGGTACCTCAGAACTATGCTCATCATGGGTTGACACTCTAGAAGAGTACACACTGCGATTCTTTCCATCTTGGACACCATCTGTCCAGGGTGGGGTGTTTAATTGTATTGCATTCCTATATAAGTGTTGCAGGTTGGTAGCTCATTAGCTTCCTTGGTTGAGTGCTTGATTCGTATGTCAGATTACTTAAGTCAGAAACTTATGTAGAGGAAACCTCTGTCCGTTTCACTTGATCATTTTGTAAAAGACAGTCACGTGTTTACAAAAAGTTTGAATAAAGCACAGATCGGTAATTAAGCTAAATCCAAATAGAGCATGTTTCATTTCATATTCACCAATTGATTAGAGACTAACTCTAAATACACTAAAACTTAAATCACATGCTTTCTCCATCCAATTTGATCTATGTTTTTCCAACGTCTGCTTTTGCCATGTTGTTGTGACGTCTTCTTTTGTACTTCAATACAGAAGAGTCAACAAATGGAAGTAACTTTCAGTTGGATTTTGTGGAAAAGCGGTAACTTCAAATAGTTGTATGTTAAAGCCAGTGAATATACCCAAGCCAATTTTGGTTGTATTTATTAGACCAAGGTCTTTTCTTATTAAAGAAATGTTTATTCCCGCTTTCAATTGCCTGCTTAAAATTAAATTGATATTACTTTATGTGCCTGTTTTTTACTATTTTATAAGCTAAATCTATGAAACACAAACCGATGATATTTTTATCTGTACATTTCACTGAAATCAATTTATGTGTACAAGTACATTGATTACTTGCTTATAAAATTAAACTGATGTCATGATCAAACCTACATGCATTTATGGAGCATACGAGTTATTTATATAATGGTCGTTGGATCGACCATAGAACCTACGAAAAGATGACTTCAAATGAGACTGTTAATAGTCCGGTTTTATCAACTTGTTTGTCAGTTGCTTACCTCGCCTTAGAAACTGTTCATAAAAAACAATAACAATAACAAACCGTCAACCATCTTAAAAATCCATAAAACGAAATGCAAATTCAAAGCAGAGCAACACAGACCTCCAAAAAGATAGAGGTAGGATCAGGTGCCTAGGAGGAGTAAGCATCCTCTGCGGACCGTTCATATGAAAAGCATGCCCTTGCGTATTGAATTAACTAACAGACAAAAACTCTATATGCAGGTGATAAAGGTATATTGCTACATAAGTAAGGAAAGATGACTATAGAAAAATTGAAATTATCACGTTTATCATAAAGTTTTGTTGTAAGGTTGCCATCTTTATTTTGACTTTTCTAGCTTTTGTAGGTTAGATTTGATAAAACTGTTTTAAAGGGCTTGTATGACCCAGCACTATCTCGAGAAAATTATAGCGCGCCAGATAAAAGTCTACTAAATATGCATGCGTCATAAAAAAAGAACGAATCCTATCAAACGTGCACAGAACTTTTCGCATTCCTGGAAGAGAGAGCATGGGTCTGCTCAAGGATTCGTGGTTTGTGTTCATGGGAACACTTTTATTTTCAATTCCTCTACTGAATGATTGTGTAAGTAAACTATTTCTTTTATCAACCAAGAACATAAAGCTTTCTGTTTGCCTCTTGCTTAAACCTTCACCATAAACTTCGGTATGTACGTATCTTCTATTATAAAAGGTGATGAATTATTTTAAACAATTCTTCAGGGAAAGGAGACTGAATATTAAATCATGAATATTAATCATATCAATTCTATATAAGAGTATATTCCAACATATACTTTTATTTTGAATATGAAGGCCATTGCCATGTAATGTTTTATCCAAAGTAACTTTAAAAATAAAAACACTAAAATCATGCAAACAAAATGTCTGCCTGTAGTGCATTTAGTTATTTTACCCAATACAAAGACAAAGAAAAAATCAATCGTGTTGGTGGCATAGAACCCTCAACTATTAAAATCAATATTTTTTGGCATGGTTTGCAGTGTTTTTCTTATCTTTAAATATGCCTAGTGCTCAACTACTGAACAATTCAAGTTTCTTAAGGTTTGAGCTATATAAATGTTAAAAATACTTTGTACACACAAGTACGGACTTGAATTTTTTCCTGATAGGTTTCAAAGGTGCTTTACAAAATATTAATATTGATTGAAAATAATTTATGTTTGTTTTTTGTACATTAATCTTAAATAACACAACTTAACAAAAAAATCAAATCCATTAAAAATTGAATTACAGTTTACAAATAACAATTTGAGGTGATTTGGTTCGGATGATATAGTTCGTAAATTTATATCAAGAATATCAAATTTATCAAAACTAACTAAGTGTATAATGGATGACATTTCGGTCCGTTATTATCATACCTGTGGTATTTATCACTAACGAAATCAGCTTAAAAACTAAAATATCATATTTTTGCTTATGTTGATGGTCAAATTATCAAAGAATTTTACTACTACGAAAATAAACTTCTGTTTTATCTTTAATATACAATAACACTGTTTAGTTTTTATGGTCTCCGAGTTTCATCAAACCTAATTATTATTCGGAAAAATCTTTGTTCATCTTTTCTTTCTTCTAGACGCCAACTTTATTTTTCAAAACTTACTCGTTTATTCGCCGTATTTTTAGGTCTGATTAGATGTCGAGCGATGTTGTCGTTATATATTTTACTTTTGAGAAATTCCGAACCGTCTTTAATTTTTATCTTTAACTTAAATTTATCGATCCCTTTTCAATTTATCAAATGAAAATAGCTTCAACGATGACTGGCCGAAACGATTTCACAGAGTTGTTTTGGAAGTATATGAAATGAAAAAGTGCAAGATAATATCAATTTGTTTTTAAAAATATCAACGAAAGATATAAGTGTTGAACTATAGGTTTTTAAATTTTCACGTATTTTTTCTATTTTAACCCCTTCCCTGCCCTGCCTAATAATTTGAACTTATTTAAAAAGTTGTAAATCTTAACAAGACATTTCATTTGGTAAAAATAGGAAAAGAGGAATGGCCCCTATTTAGGAAGATAAATTCTTCACAAGTTTGCTGTCAAAAACTTGTAAAGGAAGACAAATTTCAAATAAATGTGTATCTAGTATATGTTTTTAAGAATTTAAAATAAAACTTTAATCCCATTCCTAGTACTGAATTGATATTTCTATTGAATATACTCAGTGTTTCAGACACCATTTTAGCTGTTGTTTGCCAATTTACCGTGTTGGCGCATATATGCCGCGTTAAGGTAACTAAAAGTATTTTTTTTAAATGAAGTAATTGAATAATACCTTTGCATTTCATAAAGTGTAACATTTTTAACTTAAATTTAGACTCAGCTAGATAATTGATCAATAACATAGTTGCTAGCTGTATATACACTGTCGCCTAGAGGACAGTGTCTGTGCTTGTAAGTCTGGGAGTACACATGTTGAAATGCCCCACTATTTTACGATAGCGTAGAAATCTTGTGTCATAATTAAAAGCGTCTGAAAGTTTTTTTCAGGTCTGTTTACCTCTGGTAAGATTATCTGAGGGGTGGGGTCTAAATGATAAAGATATGAAACCGCAAAGGAAACAGGCTCAAATTGAATTGAACCTTATCAGTTTTCTCACAATACACGGCTTTCCAGAAGACTCGGCTCTCGCCTCGCTTCATGTGTATTTCGTCCACTAAAGCAAATGTGTATTACTGACATGAAAACCAATAGACTGCTAAACGAACACAGGGCATGGTTTGATTAAACAATTTCTTTAAAAAAAATCAAAGAACATATTCTGGTCTGATTAAGTCGAAAAGTTTTGTTTAACGACAAATACTTATTATTTGGACCTCAATGGGTTTTTTTTTAATCATGGTCCAGCATGGTATTGTTTTATTCTTAAAGTGTGCTGATTATGTAAATTCATGCTGGTTTTCCCTTTAAATATCATTAACTAGGTCAAAATGACGATTCAAAATATCGGAAAGCCAAGTTCCATAACTTTTTCCTTAAGTTTCTTAGTAGTTGAAAACGCATGAGAAACATTAGTAATTAAGTCCACCATTGAGCTTTTGAATAACTAATGTGTGCTGTGTCTGGGAAAATATGCTGATTATGACAAAAATGCCGTTTATTTTATCGTGATGGTAATCAAACTTGCCGAGAGCAAGCCAAATTTTATAATTTTGTTTAAGAGTCTTATAGAAAGGAAACAAACTATCATAAATTGGTACAACATAATATTTCATTATTTCAGCGATTAAAACAGCCAGTTACTCAAACCCATCACTTTTCTGCTCTGATCAATCTTGTATTAACAAATCTCTAATGTCATCATCTGGTGCATTGCTACTCTCATTTCAAGGAACTTTTTCAAAATTTAAAATCCCAAAATTTTACCAAATTCAATAACATCAAAACTTACGACTTTCGTTACAGTTTATACAACCATCTCCTACGATAAACTAAAGTCCAGGCTTATTGACGTCATTGATAGCTGGTTTTTTTAATACACATGGATCACGTATTTTTTTTTTTTTTAACTTTTTCATATGTCATTTACAAAACTGTTTTGTCAAAAACCATTCGGATTGTGCACAAAAGTACACTGAAGTGGATATAAAAAAGATGCTTGAGTTTCTAATAGACAACATCTATGTTGTTTTTTGGAAATCAGGTCTTCTAACAATCTGTTTGAATTCCCATGGTTACAAATTGCAACCCATTGTTAGCAGGCCTATCTGTGTATTAATATGAAGCAGAATTATTTTTTTAAAAACTTGTGCATGAATAAAATGAACACTCGCTGTGGCCTTCAACGCAACATTCAGGTATATCTACGACGTGTTATTAATTAGCAATTGCTACTTCTATAATTACGTCGACTTATTGTATCCCAGTTAACGTGAAATAAAACATACCACAGAGGCTGCTTCATATGTATCATATTTGGATATTTTATTGGAAATGGACTTTGATGGTAACCTAACAACTAAACTTTATGATAAACGTGATGACTTCAATTTTTATAAAGTCAACTTTCATTACTTATGTAGCAACATTACTTAATCACCTGCATATGGTGTTTTTTTCTCTCAGTTACATTGGTACGCAAGGGCATGTTCTACGTATGAAGGTTTTCTAAGGCGAGGCAAGCTACTGAAAAAAAAAACATGTTGATAAAACAAAAATACCAACAGCCTTGAATGAAGTCACCTTTTCGTAGGTTCTATAGTCAGTAAAACGACATTGTCAGCAAACACAACCTTCTCCTGGGTCGGTTGCTGACTGACGTTTTTCATACTTATTGTTAGACCATAATTATTCACCTAATTGTCTAGGGATTTTTCTGTTTTTCCGATTACGGCAAAGAGCACAAGGCGAGCGTGACCGATCCTTATTTCGCTCTATTTTTTTATGAGGTCCGTGTTCGCTGTACTCTTGTTTTGTATTTTTCCTGTCGACTTTTGATTTTGAACACTGTTTGATATCACCACATGTTATACAAGACTTTTGGCGTATTGTTGTTTCTTTAAAAATAATTAGACTTTAGCCCCTTGAGAATTCTTGGGTCTCACAAGGGGTTCAAAGTTTGATGTAGGAATATATCCCATACCGAAACAGTTGTGTAAGATCTTCTTGAAAACTGCAATGATCAATATGTGATGAAAAAAAATGATAAAAACAAACCGTCAACCATCTCGAAAATCCTTAAAACAAAATGCAAATTAAAAGCAGAGCAACACGGAATTTTAAAAAGATAGAGGTAGTATCAGGTACCTAGGAGGAGTAAGCATCCTCAACTGACCGGTCGCACGCACCTTAAGCTCCCTGTCGTAATCGGGAAAAAACCGGAAAAGTCCGTAGACAATTCGGTGATTAATTATGATCTAACAATTAGTACGAAAAAAGTCAGTCAGCATGCGACCTAGTGGAAGATTTCATTTGCTGACAAGGTCGTTGGTTCGACCATAGAACTTACGAAAAGATGACTTCAAATGAGACTGTTAATAGTCCGGTTTTATCAACTTGTTTGTCAGTTGCTTACCTCGCCTTAGAAACTGTTCATAAAAAACAATAACAATAACAAACCGTCAACCATCTTAAAAATCCATAAAACGAAATGCAAATTCAAAGCAGAGCAACACAGACCTCCAAAAAGATAGAGGTAGGATCAGGTGCCTAGGAGGAGTAAGCATCCTCTGCGGACCGTTCATATGAAAAGCATGCCCTTGCGTATTGAATTAACTAACAGACAAAAACTCTATATGCAGGTGATAAAGGTATATTGCTACATAAGTAAGGAAAGATGACTATAGAAAAATTGAAATTATCACGTTTATCATAAAGTTTTGTTGTAAGGTTGCCATCTTTATTTTGACTTTTCTAGCTTTTGTAGGTTAGATTTGATAAAACTGTTTTAAAGGGCTTGTATGACCCAGCACTATCTCGAGCGCGCCAGATAAAAGTCTACTAAATATGCATGCGTCATAAAAAAAGAACGAATCCTATCAAACGTGCACAGAACTTTTCGCATTCCTGGAAGAGAGAGCATGGGT
The DNA here is from genome assembly GCF_963853765.1 of Magallana gigas. Lineage (NCBI taxonomy): Eukaryota > Metazoa > Mollusca > Bivalvia > Ostreida > Ostreidae > Magallana > Magallana gigas. The sequence goes on from NC_088861.1 coordinate 42,625,181, forward strand.
CTGCTCAAGGATTCGTGGTTTGTGTTCATGGGAACACTTTTATTTTCAATTCCTCTACTGAATGATTGTGTAAGTAAACTATTTCTTTTATCAACCAAGAACATAAAGCTCTCTGTTTTCCTCTTGCTTAAACCTTCACCATAAACTTCGGTATGTACGTATCTTCTATTATAAAAGGTGATGAATTATTTTAAACAATTCTTCAGGGAAAGGAGACTGAATATTAAATCATGAATATTAATCATATCAATTCTATATAAGAGTATATTCCAACATATACTTTTTTTTTGAATATGAAGGCCATTGCCATGTAATGTTTTATCCAAAGTAACTTTAAAAATAAAAACACTAAAATCATGCAAACAAAATGTCTGCCTGTAGTGCATTTAGTTATTTTACCCAATACAAAGACAAAGAAAAAATCAATCGTGTTGGTGGCATAGAACCCTCAACTATTAAAATCAATATTTTTTGGCATGGTTTGCAGTGTTTTTCTTATCTTTAAATATGCCTAGTGCTCAACTACTGAACAATTCAAGTTTCATAAGGTTTGAGGTATCTAATTGTTAAAAATACTTTGTACACACAAGTACGAACTTGAATTTTTTCCTGATAGGTTTCAAAGGTGCTTTACAAAATATTAATATTGATTGAAAATAATTTATGTTTGTTTTTTGTACATTAATCTTAAATAACACAACTTAACAAAAAAAATCAAATCCATTAAAAATTGAATTACAGTTTACAAATAACAATTTGAGGTGATTTGGTTCGGATGATATAGTTCGTAAATTTATATCAAGAATATCAAATTTATCAAAACTTACTAAGTATATAATGGATAACATTTCGGTCCGTTATTATCATACCTGTGGTATTTATCACTAACGATTACAGCTTAAAAACTAAAATATCATATTTTTGCTTATGTTGATGGTCAAATTATCAAAGAATTTTACTACTACGAAAATAAACTTCTGTTTTATCTTTAATATACAATAACACTGTTTAGTTTTTATGGTCTCCGAGTTTCATCAAACCTAATTATTATTCGGAAAAATCTTTGTTCATCTTTTTTTTCTTCTAGACGCCAACTTTATTCTGCAAAACTTACTCGTTTATTCGCTGTATTTTTAGCTCTGATTAGATGTCGAGCGATGTTGTCGTTATATATTTTACTTTTGAGAAATTCCGAACCGTCTTTAATTTTTATCTTTTACTTAAATTTATCGATCCCTTTTAAATTCATCAAATGAAAATAGCTTCAACGATGACTGGCCGAAATGATTTCACAGAGTTGTTTTGGAAGTATATGAAATGAAAAAGTGCAAGATAATATCAATTTGTTTTTAAAAATATCAACGAAAGATATAAGTGTTGAACTATAGGTTTCTAAATTTTTTTTCACATATTTTTCTATTTTTCTATTTTTCCCTGCCCTGCCTAATAATTTTTTCTGCTTAAATAAATGAGAAACTGATTAAATATTTCAAAATATTTTTAATTCAATGTGTCAGGATAATTTAATTTGGCTTTATAAGAATTGTTTCTATATATTTTTTGCAAAGGGCAGATAACTCCAAGCATGAAAACCTTATTAAATGAGTCTTAACAAATAATAATAGCATGAAATTCTGTTTTTAGATATTTTCCATTAATGAAATAGGTTAACTGCTTGAATAGATAACAATGTTTATGATTTTACCACTTTAGGAAGGCTTAAATTGATTTTTGTGTATGATAAAGGGCAGATAACTCCAAGTATCAGCACAAGCGGAAAATGATATATCTTTTCAATGCAACTCCAGAAATAAAGCACTTACTAAAAAACTAATAAATAATTCTTCAAATTAATATTCAAAATATATTCCAAATCATGAAAATAATATAAAAATACACAACACAGTGACAAAAAATTAATGTTGAATTGCTCAATATTTTAGCAAGTTCAGTTTGTTTATTATTTGTTCATCTAGCATTGTATGTCTGACTGTCTTGCTGGTCTGGGTATTTACTGGACTGTTCTGATCATTTTCCTCAACACTCTGCAATGTTGAAAAAAGTAAAATATTACATGTATGGATCATTTTATCATATCATTTACATGTATGTATTTCGCATAAAACAACAGACATGTTCAAATTTGACTGAATGTTGTTTTGTTTTTTCAAAAAAGAAGGAAAATCCTGATGTGTTTATGTTTACATGTACAAAATTTCAAAAGTGAAAAAGAGGAAATAGCTTTTAATTATTATCTCAAGTTATATTGATTAATGTTATTTTACTTGAAATACATATTAGTCTATAGTTGCATGCACTAATTAATAGCTGCAACTGAATTACATATAGCATAACAGGGCTCACCATTAACTAAAATATTAACCTGTTCTTGACGCAGGTGGATTACTTGTATTAATGCTATTCTAAATTGTAATTTGTCATTGATAAGTATGAAAAATTATGAATGGCATATAAAATAAATGATAGAAATTGATAAGAGGTATGGTATGGTACAGTATTGGTAAAGTTGGTCTCCACATTATTTACTGTCACAAAATACTTCATTAAAAATTATCCTTATTGTTGTTGTTATCAAATACAGTGTATCTCAGTACTGGGTCAGTATAAAAAAAATCTTTTAAATATTAAAAATAAATTATTAAGGTTTAAAAGATATCTTACTATTGTATATAATATCACTCAAGAGAAGAATATTCTACTCAATCTGATGGTGTGTTCTAGTGATATGACACTGACAAGTAGATTTAGAACATATTTTTCAGTAACTAAGCTACTATATAGTTTGGATATAGGTTTTCAACCCTCACTGAAATTTCATATTTCTTTTTTTATACTTAAAGTTTGATCAGTTCCATTACAGTGAAAAAAAAAAGTTTTTAATTTTTCATGGCATTTTATCATGACATCATATCATAATTGTTCAAGAAAACTAATTGTAAACCAGACAAGTGTTTTTGTTTTTTTACTTGTCCAAATACAAAAATCAGCTGGACACAGAAACTGGACAAGTGTAACAGTTGATCCCTGCATGATAGATAATATACTATCAGCTGATTTGAATATCTACATGTGACATCACTTTTTGATTAATTTTGTTTAAAATCATCAACTCACATTTTCTGTTCTATGTCTCCCTTTTGACAGACTCTGTTGTGATGATAAGAGCCAAATTCATTTATTTCTGCAGCATACACATAATCCTACAATTGTTTTTAATATATTTACAGCAATTTTATAACAAAATGAATCATTTTAAACAAATTTTTCAAATTACCTTTACCTTTACTTTAATGCTGTTAACTTTACATGTATATTATATAATCTAAATTAAGTAGTCTGTTCCAAATGGTATTTCCATCACTGTTTGCTTAATTAAGATGGCTCAAATCATCCAAAAAAAAAACCCAACCCAAAAACAACTTAGGTATGAAATATAACATGATGCGAAAGAGAATATAAATCAAAAAGGTGAAAAACATTTTTTTTTGGAGGGAGGGGGGGGGAGTATTTGTATTTTCTAAAATTATCAATTTAAAAAAAATAATAACCACTGAAATTTCACTTTGCGAATGACATGAAGAACCTGGGTGATACTGTTAATAATTGGAGAGGGTGTTTGAGGGGGGGGGAGATAATTTTGTTTGCCGGGGAATCTGATGCCTGATTCTTAAAATTTACTCTGTACATTTAGACCTGAGGTGTATTCATTGAGAAAATTAACAAGCGGTGGAAGCTTGAACAGACTATAAGATTGGCTGAAAATTATTTGATTCGGATGTGAATATACATACCTTGACCAATTGGAATAAGGACTGCTATGGACTGCATCTTATCTCCATAGACTGCCTTTTTATGATCCTATTTTTTCGCTTGTTCATGAGGTTTTAAACATATACATTGTATATTCCAGAGATTTGGGGTTAATTTAATCAAACCACATCACTGACACCAGATCTGACTTTCACTTAAAACGCATGGCAATGATGGATTTCTGTAATCGCTGTGGGTACCTCAGAACTATGCTCATCATGGGTTGACACTCTAGAAGAGTACACACTGCGATTCTTTCCATCTTGGACACCATCTGTCCAGGGTGGGGTGTTTAATTGTATTGCATTCCTATATAAGTGTTGCAGGTTGGTAGCTCATTAGCTTCCTTGGTTGAGTGCTTGATTCGTATGTCAGATTACTTAAGTCAGAAACTTATGTAGAGGAAACCTCTGTCCGTTTCACTTGATCATTTTGTAAAAGACAGTCACGTGTTTACAAAAAGTTTGAATAAAGCACAGATCGGTAATTAAGCTAAATCCAAATAGAGCATGTTTCATTTCATATTCACCAATTGATTAGAGACTAACTCTAAATACACTAAAACTTAAATCACATGCTTTCTCCATCCAATTTGATCTATGTTTTTCCAACGTCTGCTTTTGCCATGTTGTTGTGACGTCTTCTTTTGTACTTCAATACAGAAGAGTCAACAAATGGAAGTAACTTTCAGTTGGATTTTGTGGAAAAGCGGTAACTTCAAATAGTTGTATGTTAAAGCCAGTGAATATACCCAAGCCAATTTTGGTTGTATTTATTAGACCAAGGTCTTTTCTTATTAAAGAAATGTTTATTCCCGCTTTCAATTGCCTGCTTAAAATTAAATTGATATTACTTTATGTGCCTGTTTTTTACTATTTTATAAGCTAAATCTATGAAACACAAACCGATGATATTTTTATCTGTACATTTCACTGAAATCAATTTATGTGTACAAGTACATTGATTACTTGCTTATAAAATTAAACTGATGTCATGATCAAACCTACATGCATTTATGGAGCATACGAGTTATTTATATAATGGTCGTTGGATCGACCATAGAACCTACGAAAAGATGACTTCAAATGAGACTGTTAATAGTCCGGTTTTATCAACTTGTTTGTCAGTTGCTTACCTCGCCTTAGAAACTGTTCATAAAAAACAATAACAATAACAAACCGTCAACCATCTTAAAAATCCATAAAACGAAATGCAAATTCAAAGCAGAGCAACACAGACCTCCAAAAAGATAGAGGTAGGATCAGGTGCCTAGGAGGAGTAAGCATCCTCTGCGGACCGTTCATATGAAAAGCATGCCCTTGCGTATTGAATTAACTAACAGACAAAAACTCTATATGCAGGTGATAAAGGTATATTGCTACATAAGTAAGGAAAGATGACTATAGAAAAATTGAAATTATCACGTTTATCATAAAGTTTTGTTGTAAGGTTGCCATCTTTATTTTGACTTTTCTAGCTTTTGTAGGTTAGATTTGATAAAACTGTTTTAAAGGGCTTGTATGACCCAGCACTATCTCGAGAAAATTATAGCGCGCCAGATAAAAGTCTACTAAATATGCATGCGTCATAAAAAAAGAACGAATCCTATCAAACGTGCACAGAACTTTTCGCATTCCTGGAAGAGAGAGCATGGGTCTGCTCAAGGATTCGTGGTTTGTGTTCATGGGAACACTTTTATTTTCAATTCCTCTACTGAATGATTGTGTAAGTAAACTATTTCTTTTATCAACCAAGAACATAAAGCTTTCTGTTTGCCTCTTGCTTAAACCTTCACCATAAACTTCGGTATGTACGTATCTTCTATTATAAAAGGTGATGAATTATTTTAAACAATTCTTCAGGGAAAGGAGACTGAATATTAAATCATGAATATTAATCATATCAATTCTATATAAGAGTATATTCCAACATATACTTTTATTTTGAATATGAAGGCCATTGCCATGTAATGTTTTATCCAAAGTAACTTTAAAAATAAAAACACTAAAATCATGCAAACAAAATGTCTGCCTGTAGTGCATTTAGTTATTTTACCCAATACAAAGACAAAGAAAAAATCAATCGTGTTGGTGGCATAGAACCCTCAACTATTAAAATCAATATTTTTTGGCATGGTTTGCAGTGTTTTTCTTATCTTTAAATATGCCTAGTGCTCAACTACTGAACAATTCAAGTTTCTTAAGGTTTGAGCTATATAAATGTTAAAAATACTTTGTACACACAAGTACGGACTTGAATTTTTTCCTGATAGGTTTCAAAGGTGCTTTACAAAATATTAATATTGATTGAAAATAATTTATGTTTGTTTTTTGTACATTAATCTTTAATAACACAACTTAACAAAAAAATCAAATCCATTAAAAATTGAATTACAGTTTACAAATAACAATTTGAGGTGATTTGGTTCGGATGATATAGTTCGTAAATTTATATCAAGAATATCAAATTTATCAAAACTAACTAAGTATATAATGGATGACATTTCGGTCCGTTATTATCATACCTGTGGTATTTATCACTAACGAAATCAGCTTAAAAACTAAAATATCATATTTTTGCTTATGTTGATGGTCAAATTATCAAAGAATTTTACTACTACGAAAATAAACTTCTGTTTTATCTTTAATATACAATAACACTGTTTAGTTTTAATGGTCTCCGAGTTTCATCAAACCTAATTATTATTCGGAAAAATCTTTGTTCATCTTTTCTTTCTTCTAGACGCCAACTTTATTTTTCAAAACTTACTCGTTTATTCGCCGTATTTTTAGGTCTGATTAGATGTCGAGCGATGTTGTCGTTATATATTTTACTTTTGAGAAATTCCGAACCGTCTTTAATTTTTATCTTTAACTTAAATTTATCGATCCCTTTTCAATTTATCAAATGAAAATAGCTTCAACGATGACTGGCCGAAACGATTTCACAGAGTTGTTTTGGAAGTATATGAAATGAAAAAGTGCAAGATAATATCAATTTGTTTTTAAAAATATCAACGAAAGATATAAGTGTTGAACTATAGGTTTTTAAATTTTCACGTATTTTTTCTATTTTAACCCCTTCCCTGCCCTGCCTAATAATTTGAACTTATTTAAAAAGTTGTAAATCTTAACAAGACATTTCATTTGGTAAAAATAGGAAAAGAGGAATGGCTCCTATTTAGGAAGATAAATTCTTCACAAGTTTGCTGTCAAAAACTTGTAAAGGAAGACAAATTTCAAATAAATGTGTATCTAGTATATGTTTTTAAGAATTTAAAATAAAACTTTAATCCCATTCCTAGTACTGAATTGATATTTCTATTGAATATACTCAGTGTTTCAGACACCATTTTAGCTGTTGTTTGCCAATTTACCGTGTTGGCGCATATATGCCGCGTTAAGGTAACTAAAAGTATTTTTTTTTCAAATGAAGTAATTGAATAATACCTTTGCATTTCATAAAGTGTAACATTTTTAACTTAAATTTAGACTCAGCTAGATAATTGATCAATAACATAGTTGCTAGCTGTATATACACTGTCGCCTAGAGGACAGTGTCTGTGCTTGTAAGTCTGGGAGTACACATGTTGAAATGCCCCACTATTTTACGATAGCGTAGAAATCTTGTGTCATAATTAAAAGCGTCTGAAAGTTTTTTTCAGGTCTGTTTACCTCTGGTAAGATTATCTGAGGGGTGGGGTCTAAATGATAAAGATATGAAACCGCAAAGGAAACAGGCTCAAATTGAATTGAACCTTATCAGTTTTCTCACAATACACGGCTTTCCAGAAGACTCGGCTCTCGCCTCGCTTCATGTGTATTTCGTCCACTAAAGCAAATGTGTATTACTGACATGAAAACCAATAGACTGCTAAACGAACACAGGGCATGGTTTGATTAAACAATTTCTTTAAAAAAATCAAAGAACATATTCTGGTCTGATTAAGTCGAAAAGTTTTGTTTAACGACAAATACTTATTATTTGGACCTCAATGGGTTTTTTTTTAATCATGGTCCAGCATGGTATTGTTTTATTCTTAAAGTGTGCTGATTATGTAAATTCATGCTGGTTTTCCCTTTAAATATCATTAACTAGGTCAAAATGACGATTCAAAATATCGGAAAGCCAAGTTCCATAACTTTTTCCTTAAGTTTCTTAGTAGTTGAAAACGCATGAGAAACATTAGTAATTAAGTCCACCATTGAGCTTTTGAATAACTAATGTGTGCTGTGTCTGGGAAAATATGCTGATTATGACAAAAATGCCGTTTATTTTATCGTGATGGTAATCAAACTTGCCGAGAGCAAGCCAAATTTTATAATTTTGTTTAAGAGTCTTATAGAAAGGAAACAAACTATCATAAATTGGTACAACATAATATTTCATTATTTCAGCGATTAAAACAGCCAGTTACTCAAACCCATCACTTTTCTGCTCTGATCAATCTTGTATTAACAAATCTCTAATGTCATCATCTGGTGCATTGCTACTCTCATTTCAAGGAACTTTTTCAAAATTTAAAATCCCAAAATTTTACCAAATTCAATAACATCAAAACTTACGACTTTCGTTACAGTTTATACAACCATCTCCTACGATAAACTAAAGTCCAGGCTTATTGACGTCATTGATAGCTGGTTTTTTAATACACATGGATCACGTATTTTTTTTTTAACTTTGTCATATGTCATTTACAAAACTGTTTTGTCAAAAACCATTCGGATTGTGCACAAAAGTACACTGAAGTGGATATAAAAAAGATGCTTGAGTTTCTAATAGACAACATCTATGTTGTTTTTTGGAAATCAGGTCTTCTAACAATCTGTTTGAATTCCCATGGTTACAAATTGCAACCCATTGTTAGCAGGCCTATCTGTGTATTAATATGAAGCAGAATTAATTTTTTAAAAACTTGTGCATGAATAAAATGAACACTCGCTGTGGCCTTCAACGCAACATTCAGGTATATCTACGACGTGTTATTAATTAGCAATTGCTACTTCTATAATTACGTCGACTTATTGTATCCCAGTTAACGTGAAATAAAACATACCACAGAGGCTGCTTCATATGTATCATATTTGGATATTTTATTGGAAATGGACTTTGATGGTAACCTAACAACAAAACTTTATGATAAACGTGATGACTTCAATTTTTATAAAGTCAACTTTCATTACTTATGTAGCAACATTACTTAATCACCTGCATATGGTGTTTTTTTCTCTCAGTTACATTGGTACGCAAGGGCATGTTCTACGTATGAAGGTTTTCTAAGGCGAGGCAAGCTACTGAAAAAAGAAACATGTTGATAAAACAAAAATACCAACAGCCTTGAATGAAGTCACCTTTTCGTAGGTTCTATAGTCAGTAAAACGACATTGTCAGCAAACACAACCTTCTCCTGGGTCGGTTGCTGACTGACGTTTTTCATACTTATTGTTAGACCATAATTATTCACCTAATTGTCTAGGGATTTTTCTGTTTTTCCGATTACGGCAAAGAGCACAAGGCGAGCGTGACCGATCCTTATTTCGCTCTATTTTTTTATGAGGTCCGTGTTCGCTGTACTCTTGTTTTGTATTTTTCCTGTCGACTTTTGATTTTGAACACTGTTTGATATCACCACATGTTATACAAGACTTTTGGCGTATTGTTGTTTCTTTAAAAATAATTAGACTTTAGCCCCTTGAGAATTCTTGGGTCTCACAAGGGGTTCAAAGTTTGATGTAGGAATATATCCCATACCGAAACAGTTGTGTAAGATCTTCTTGAAAACTGCAATGATCAATATGTGATGAAAAAAATGATAAAAACAAACCGTCAACCATCTCGAAAATCCTTAAAACAAAATGCAAATTAAAAGCAGAGCAACACGGAATTTTAAAAAGATAGAGGTAGTATCAGGTACCTAGGAGGAGTAAGCATCCTCAACTGACCGGTCGCACGCACCTTAAGCTCCCTGTCGTAATCGGGAAAAAACCGGAAAAGTCCGTAGACAATTCGGTGATTAATTATGATCTAACAATTAGTACGAAAAAAGTCAGTCAGCATGCGACCTAGTGGAAGATTTCATTTGCTGACAAGGTCGTTGGTTCGACCATAGAACTTACGAAAAGATGACTTCAAATGAGACTGTTAATAGTCCGGTTTTATCAACTTGTTTGTCAGTTGCTTACCTCGCCTTAGAAACTGTTCATAAAAAACAATAACAATAACAAACCGTCAACCATCTTAAAAATCCATAAAACGAAATGCAAATTCAAAGCAGAGCAACACAGACCTCCAAAAAGATAGAGGTAGGATCAGGTGCCTAGGAGGAGTAAGCATCCTCTGCGGACCGTTCATATGAAAAGCATGCCCTTGCGTATTGAATTAACTAACAGACAAAAACTCTATATGCAGGTGATAAAGGTATATTGCTACATAAGTAAGGAAAGATGACTATAGAAAAATTGAAATTATCACGTTTATCATAAAGTTTTGTTGTAAGGTTGCCATCTTTATTTTGACTTTTCTAGCTTTTGTAGGTTAGATTTGATAAAACTGTTTTAAAGGGCTTGTATGACCCAGCACTATCTCGAGCGCGCCAGATAAAAGTCTACTAAATATGCATGCGTCATAAAAAAAGAACGAATCCTATCAAACATGCACAGAACTTTTCGCATTCCTGGAAGAGAGAGCATGGGTCTGCTCAAGGATTCGTGGTTTGTGTTCATGGGAACACTTTTATTTTCAATTCCTCTACTGAATGATTGTGTAAGTAAACTATTTCTTTTATCAACCAAGAACATAAAGCTCTCTGTTTTCCTCTTGCTTAAACCTTCACCATAAACTTCGGTATGTACGTATCTTCTATTATAAAAGGTGATGAATTATTTTAAACAATTCTTCAGGGAAAGGAGACTGAATATTAAATCATGAATATTAATCATATCAATTCTATATAAGAGTATATTCCAACATATACTTTTTTTTTGAATATGAAGGCCATTGCCATGTAATGTTTTATCCAAAGTAACTTTAAAAATAAAAACACTAAAATCATGCAAACAAAATGTCTGCCTGTAGTGCATTTAGTTATTTTACCTAATACAAAGACAAAGAAAAAATCAATCGTGTTGGTGGCATAGGACCCTCAACTATTAAAATCAATATTTTTTGGCATGGTTTGCAGTGTTTTTCTTATCTTTAAATATGCCTAGTGCTCAACTACTGAACAATTCAAGTTTCATAAGGTTTGAGGTATCTAATTGTTAAAAATACTTTGTACACACAAGTACGAACTTGAATTTTTTCCTGATAGGTTTCAAAGGTGCTTTACAAAATATTAATATTGATTGAAAATAATTTATGTTTGTTTTTTGTACATTAATCTTAAATAACACAACTTAACAAAAAAAATCAAATCCATTAAAAATTGAATTACAGTTTACAAATAACAATTTGAGGTGATTTGGTTCGGATGATATAGTTCGTAAATTTATATCAAGAATATCAAATTTATCAAAACTTACTAAGTATATAATGGATAACATTTCGGTCCGTTATTATCATACCTGTGGTATTTATCACTAACGATTACAGCTTAAAAACTAAAATATCATATTTTTGCTTATGTTGATGGTCAAATTATCAAAGAATTTTACTACTACGAAAATAAACTTCTGTTTTATCTTTAATATACAATAACACTGTTTAGTTTTTATGGTCTCCGAGTTTCATCAAACCTAATTATTATTCGGAAAAATCTTTGTTCATCATTTTTTTTTTCTAGACGCCAACTTTATTCTGCAAAACTTACTCGTTTATTCGCTGTATTTTTAGCTCTGATTAGATGTCGAGCGATGTTGTCGTTATATATTTTACTTTTGAGAAATTCCGAACCGTCTTTAATTTTTATCTTTTACTTAAATTTATCGATCCCTTTTAAATTCATCAAATGAAAATAGCTTCAACGATGACTGGCCGAAATGATTTCACAGAGTTGTTTTGGAAGTATATGAAATGAAAAAGTGCAAGATAATATCAATTTGTTTTTAAAAATATCAACGAAAGATATAAGTGTTGAACTATAGGTTTCTAAATTTTTTTTCACATATTTTTCTATTTTTCTATTTTTCCCTGCCCTGCCTAATAATTTTTTCTGCTTAAATAAATGAGAAACTGATTAAATATTTCAAAATATTTTTAATTCAATGTGTCAGGATAATTTAATTTGGCTTTATAAGAATTGTTTCTATATATTTTTTGCAAAGGGCAGATAACTCCAAGCATGAAAACCTTATTAAATGAGTCTTAACAAATAATAATAGCATGAAATTCTGTTTTTAGATATTTTCCATTAATGAAATAGGTTAACTGCTTGAATAGATAACAATGTTTATGATTTTACCACTTTAGGAAGGCTTAAATTGATTTTTGTGTATGATAAAGGGCAGATAACTCCAAGTATCAGCACAAGCGAAAAATGATATATCTTTTCAATGCAACTCCAGAAATAAAGCACTTACTAAAAAACTAATAAATAATTCTTCAAATTAATATTCAAAATATATTCCAAATCATGAAAATAATATAAAAATACACAACACAGTGACAAAAAATTAATGTTGAATTGCTCAATATTTTAGCAAGTTCAGTTTGTTTATTATTTGTTCATCTAGCATTGTATGTCTGACTGTCTTGCTGGTCTGGGTATTTACTGGACTGTTCTGATCATTTTCCTCAACACTCTGCAATGTTGAAAAAAGTAAAATATTACATGTATGGATCATTTAATCATATCATTTACATGTATGTATTTCGCATAAAACAACAGACATGTTCAAATTTGACTGAATGTTGTTTTGTTTTTTCAAAAAAGAAGGAAAATCCTGATGTGTTTATGTTTACATGTACAAAATTTCAAAAGTGAAAAAGAGGAAATAGCTTTTAATTATTATCTCAAGTTATATTGATTAATGTTATTTTACTTGGAATACATATTAGTCTATAGTTGCATGCACTAATTAATAGCTGCAACTGAATTACATATAGCATAACAGGGCTCACCATTAACTAAAATATTAACCTGTTCTTGACGCAGATGGATTACTTGTATTAATGCTATTCTAAATTGTAATTTGTCATTGATAAGTATGAAAAATTATGAATGGCATATAAAATAAATGATAGAAATTGATAAGAGGTATGGTATGGTACAGTATTGGTAAAGTTGGTCTCCACATTATTTACTGTCACAAAATACTTCATTAAAAATTATCCTTATTGTTGTTGTTATCAAATACAGTGTATCTCAGTACTGGGTCAGTATAAAAAAAATCTTTTAAATATTAAAAATGAATTATTAAGGTTTAAAAGATATCTTACTATTGTATATAATATCACTCAAGAGAAGAATATTCTACTCAATCTGATGGTGTGTTCTAGTGATATGACACTGACAAGTAGATTTAGAACATATTTTTCAGTAACTAAGCTACTATATAGTTTGGATATAGGTTTTCAACCCTCACTGAAATTTCATATTTCTTTTTTTATACTTAAAGTTTGATCAGTTCCATTACAGTGAAAAAAAAAGTTTTTAATTTTTCATGGCATTTTATCATGACATCATATCATAATTGTTCAAGAAAACTAATTGTAAACCAGACAAGTGTTTTTGTTTTTTTACTTGTCCAAATACAAAAATCAGCTGGACACAGAAACTGGACAAGTGTAACTGTTGATCCCTGCATGATAGATAATATACTATCAGCTGATTTGAATATCTACATGTGACATCACTTTTTGATTAATTTTGTTTAAAATCATCAACTCACATTTTCTGTTCTATGTCTCCCTTTTGACAGACTCTGTTGTGATGATAAGAGCCAAATTCATTTATTTCTGCAGCATACACATAATCCTACAATTGTTTTTAATATATTTACAGCAATTTTATAACAAAATGAATCATTTTAAACAAATTTTTCAAATTACCTTTACCTTTACTTTAATGCTGTTAACTTTACATGTATATTATATAATCAAAATTAAGTAGTCTGTTCCAAATGGTATTTCCATCACTGTTTGCTTAATTAAGATGGCTCAAATCATCCAAAAAAAAACCCAACCCAAAAACAACTTAGGTATGAAATATAACATGATGCGAAAGAGAATATAAATCAAAAAGGTGAAAAACATTTTTTTTTGGAGGGAGGGGGGGGGGAGAGAATTTGTATTTTCTAAAATTATCAATTTAAAAAAAATAATAACCACTGAAATTTCACTTTGCGAATGACATGAAGAACCTGGGTGATACTGTTAATAATTGGAGAGGGTGTTTGGGGGGGGGGGGGAGATAATTTTGTTTGCCGGGGAATCTGATGCCTGATTCTTAAAATTTACTCTGTACATTTAGACCTGAGGTGTATTCATTGAGAAAATTAACAAGCGGTGGAAGCTTGAACAGACTATAAGATTGGCTGAAAATTATTTGATTCGGATGTGAATATACATACCTTGACCAATTGGAATAAGGACTGCTATGGACTGCATCTTATCTCCATAGACTGCCTTTTTATGATCCTATTTTTTCGCTTGTTCATGAGGTTTTAAACATATACATTGTATATTCCAGAGATTTGGGGTTAATTTAATCAAACCACATCACTGACACCAGATCTGACTTTCACTTAAAACGCATGGCAATGATGGATTTCTGTAATCGCTGTGGGTACCTCAGAACTATGCTCATCATGGGTTGACACTCTAGAAGAGTACACACTGCGATTCTTTCCATCTTGGACACCATCTGTCCAGGGTGGGGTGTTTAATTGTATTGCATTCCTATATAAGTGTTGCAGGTTGGTAGCTCATTAGCTTCCTTGGTTGAGTGCTTGATTCGTATGTCAGATTACTTAAGTCAGAAACTTATGTAGAGGAAACCTCTGTCCGTTTCACTTGATCATTTTGTAAAAGACAGTCACGTGTTTACAAAAAGTTTGAATAAAGCACAGATCGGTAATTAAGCTAAATCCAAATAGAGCAGTTTCATTTCATATTCACCAATTGATTAGAGACTAACTCTAAATACACTAAAACTTAAATCACATGCTTTCTCCATCCAATTTGATCTATGTTTTTCCAACGTCTGCTTTTGCCATGTTGTTGTGACGTCTTCTTTTGTACTTCAATACAGAAGAGTCAACAAATGGAAGTAACTTTCAGTTGGATTTTGTGGAAAAGCGGTAACTTCAAATAGTTGTATGTTAAAGCCAGTGAATATACCCAAGCCAATTTTGGTTGTATTTATTAGACCAAGGTCTTTTCTTATTAAAGAAATGTTTATTCCCGCTTTCAATTGCCTGCTTAAAATTAAATTGATATTACTTTATGTGCCTGTTTTTTACTATTTTATAAGCTAAATCTATGAAACACAAACCGATGATATTTTTATCTGTACATTTCACTGAAATCAATTTATGTGTACAAGTACATTGATTACTTGCTTATAAAATTAAACTGATGTCATGATCAAACCTACATGCATTTATGGAGCATACGAGTTATTTATATAATGGTCGTTGGATCGACCATAGAACCTACGAAAAGATGACTTCAAATGAGACTGTTAATAGTCCGGTTTTATCAACTTGTTTGTCAGTTGCTTACCTCGCCTTAGAAACTGTTCATAAAAAACAATAACAATAACAAACCGTCAACCATCTCAAAAATCCATAAAACGAAATGCAAATTCAAAGCAGAGCAACACAGACCTCCAAAAAGATAGAGGTAGGATCAGGTGCCTAGGAGGAGTAAGCATCCTCTGCGGACCGTTCATATGAAAAGCATGCCCTTGCGTATTGAATTAACTAACAGACAAAAACTCTATATGCAAGTGATAAAGGTATATTGCTACATAAGTAAGGAAAGATGACTATAGAAAAATTGAAATTATCACGTTTATCATAAAGTTTTGTTGTAAGGTTGCCATCTTTATTTTTACTTTTCTAGCTTTTGTAGGTTAGATTTGATAAAACTGTTTTAAAGGGCTTGTATGACCCAGCACTATCTCGAGAAAATTATAGCGCGCCAGATAAAAGTCTACTAAATATGCATGCGTCATAAAAAAAGAACGAATCCTATCAAACGTGCACAGAACTTTTCGCATTCCTGGAAGAGAGAGCATGGGTCTGCTCAAGGATTCGTGGTTTGTGTTCATGGGAACACTTTTATTTTCAATTCCTCTACTGAATGATTGTGTAAGTAAACTATTTCTTTTATCAACCAAGAACATAAAGCTCTCTGTTTGCCTCTGGCTTAAACCTTCACCATAAACTTCGGTATGTACGTATCTTCTATTATAAAAGGTGATGAATTATTTTAAACAATTCTTCAGGGAAAGGAGACTGAATATTAAATCATGAATATTAATCATATCAATTCTATATAAGAGTATATTCCAACATATACTTTTATTTTGAATATGAAGGCCATTGCCATGTAATGTTTTATCCAAAGTAACTTTAAAAATAAAAACACTAAAATCATGCAAACAAAATGTCTGCCTGTAGTGCATTTAGTTATTTTACCCAATACAAAGACAAAGAAAAAATCAATCGTGTTGGTGGCATAGAACCCTCAACTATTAAAATCAATATTTTTTGGCATGGTTTGCAGTGTTTTTCTTATCTTTAAATATGCCTAGTGCTCAACTACTAAACAATTCAAGTTTCTTAAGGTTTGAGCTATATAAATGTTAAAAATACTTTGTACACACAAGTACGGACTTGAATTTTTTCCTGATAGGTTTCAAAGGTGCTTTACAAAATATTAATATTGATTGAAAATAATTTATGTTTGTTTTTTGTACATTAATCTTAAATAACACAACTTAACAAAAAAATCAAATCCATTAAAAATTGAATTACAGTTTACAAATAACAATTTGAGGTGATTTGGTTCGGATGATATAGTTCGTAAATTTATATCAAGAATATCAAATTTATCAAAACTTACTAAGTATATAATGGATGACATTTCGGTCCGTTATTATCATACCTGTGGTATTTATCACTAACGAAATCAGCTTAAAAACTAAAATATCATATTTTTGCTTATGTTGATGATCAAATTATCAAAGAATTTTACTACTACGAAAATAAACTTCTGTTTTATCTTTAATATACAATAACACTGTTTAGTTTTTATGGTCTCCGAGTTTCATCAAACCTAATTATTATTCGGAAAAATCTTTGTTCATCTTTTTTTTCTTCTAGACGCCAACTTTATTTTGCAAAACTTACTCGTTTATTCGCCGTATTTTTAGGTCTGATTAGATGTCGAGCGATGTTGTCGTTATATATTTTACTTTTGAGAAATTCCGAACCGTCTTTAATTAAAGCGCTAAGCATAGCTCAGCGCTTTATTGTCGTTAGACTTCTATTTCCGGTGCAAGGAATAACTGCCCTCTATGAGCAGAAATATACATCATTTAAACTGGTAAGAGGTATAGGGAACCAGTTATCTGGGTGACGGAAATGGCCGAGTAGATACGATTGGTTTGCGGGGCTTACGTACATCAGCACGGGATGCTACGCAGTGATGATCAAATATAGTGCGTATTCAGAAGCTAAAATATAGAAAAATAAAATCGATTCATTGCAAGAAAATGTCAAAAACTGTGATAAATTACTGTTCAAAAGGTATAATTTGTGATTTTAACATCTTTTTCCAGGCAAGTATCCATATACAAGTCGTGTTCAGCTTTAATTCACATCATCTTCAGAAAGTAACATATATTTAAAGAAATCTGGCCTTCGATACTTTAAATTGATATTCATTAAACATCAACCAAAATTTCAATAAAGCTCTCGCCTACGCTTGCACACAGTAAATTTTCTTAGAACCAAGTTAGGTTAGCGCTTTTCAGTACTTTCAGTACTTTGATTTTTATCTTTAACTTAAATTTATCGATCCCTTTTCAATTTATCAAATGAAAATAGCTTCAACGATGACTGGCCGAAACGATTTCACAGAGTTGTTTTGGAAGTATATGAAATGAAAAAGTGCAAGATAATATCAATTTGTTTTTAAAAATATCAACGAAAGATATAAGTGTTGAACTATAGGTTTTTAAATTTTCACGTATTTTTTCTATTTTAACCCCTTCCCTGCCCTGCCTAATAATTTGAACTTATTTAAAAAGTTGTAAATCTTAACAAGACATTTCATTTGGTAAAAATAGGAAAAGAGGAATGGCTCCTATTTAGGAAGATAAATTCTTCACAAGTTTGCTGTCAAAAACTTGTAAAGGAAGACAAATTTCAAATAAATGTGTATCTAGTATATGTTTTTAAGAATTTAAAATAAAACTTTAATCCCATTCCTAGTACTGAATTGATATTTCTATTGAATATACTCAGTGTTTCAGACACCATTTTAGCTGTTGTTTGCCAATTTACCGTGTTGGCGCATATATGCCGCGTTAAGGTAACTAAAAGTATTTTTTTTTCAAATGAAGTAATTGAATAATACCTTTGCATTTCATAAAGTGTAACATTTTTAACTTAAATTTAGACTCAGCTAGATAATTGATCAATAACATAGTTGCTAGCTGTATATACACTGCCGCCTATAAGACAGTGACTGTGCTTGTAAGTCTGGGAGTACACATGTTGAAATGCCCCACTATTTTATGATAGCGTAGAAATCTTGTGTCATAATTAAAAGCGTCTGAAAGTTTTTTTCAGGTCTGTTTACCTCTGGTAAGATTATCTGAGGGGTGGGGTCTAAATGATAAAGATATGAAACCGCAAAGGAAACAGGCTCAAATTGAATTGAACCTTATCAGTTTTCTCACAATACACGGCTTTCCAGAAGACTCGGCTCTCGCCTCGCTTCATGTGTAATTCGTCCACTAAAGCAAATGTGTATTACTGACATGAAAACCAATAGACTGCTAAACGAACACAGGGCATGGTTTGATTAAACAATTTCTTTAAAAAAATCAAAGAACATATTCTGGTCTGATTAAGTCGAAAAGTTTTGTTTAACGACAAATACTTATTATTTGGACCTCAATGGGTTTTTTTTTAATCATGGTCCAGCATGGTATTGTTTTATTCTTAAAGTGTGCTGATTTTGTAAATTCATGCTGGTTTTCCCTTTAAATATCATTAACTAGGTCAAAATGACGATTCAAAATATCGGAAAGCCAAGTTCCATAACTTTTTCCTTAAGTTTCTCAGTAGTTGAAAACGCATGAGAAACATTAGTAATTAAGTCCACCATTGAGCTTTTGAATAACTAATGTGTGCTGTGTCTGGGAAAATATGCTGATTATGACAAAAATGCCGTTTATTTTATCGTGATGGTAATCAAACTTGCCGAGAGCAAGCCAAATTTTATAATTTTGTTTAAGAGTCTTAAAGAAAGGAAACAAACTATCATAAATTGGTACAACATAATATTTCATTATTTCAGCGATTAAAACAGCCAGTTACTCAAACCCATCACTTTTCTGCTCTGATCAATCTTGTATTAACAAATCTCTAATGTCATCATCTGGTGCATTGCTACTCTCATTTCAAGGAACTTTTTCAAAATTTAAAATCCCAAAATTTTACCAAATTCAATAACATCAAAACTTACGACTTTCATTACAGTTTATACAACCATCTCCTACGATAAACTAAAGTCCAGGCTTATTGACGTCATTGATAGCTGGTTTTTTAATACACATGGATCACCTTTTTTTTTTTTTTAACTTTTTCATATGTCATTTACAAAACTGTTTTGTCAAAAACCATTCGGATTGTGCACAAAAGTACACTGAAGTGGATATAAAAAAGATGCTTGAGTTTCTAATAGACAACATCTATGTTTTTTTTGGAAATCAGGTCTTCTAACAATCTGTTTGAATTCCCATGGTTACAAATTGCAACCCATTGTTAGCAGGCCTATCTGTGTATTAATATGAAGCAGAATTAATTTTTTAAAAACGTGTGCATGAATAAAATGAACACTCGCTGTGGCCTTCAACGCAACATTCAGGTATATCTACGACGTGTTATTAATTAGCAATTGCTACTTCTATAATTACGTCGACTTATTGTATCCCAGTTAACGTGAAATAAAACATACCACAGAGGCTGCTTCATATGTATCATATTTGGATATTTTATTGGAAATGGACTTTGATGGTAACCTAACAACAAAACTTTATGATAAACGTGATGACTTCAATTTTTATAAAGTCAACTTTCATTACTTATGTAGCAACATTACTTAATCACCTGCATATGGTGTTTTTTTCTCTCAGTTACATTGGTACGCAAGGGCATGTTCTACGTATGAAGGTTTTCTAAGGCGAGGCAAGCTACTGAAAAAAAAAAACATGTTGATAAAACAAAAATACCAACAGCCTTGAATGAAGTCACCTTTTCGTAGGTTCTATAGTCAGTAAAACGACATTGTCAGCAAACACAACCTTCTCCTGGGTCGGTTGCTGACTGACGTTTTTCATACTTATTGTTAGACCATAATTATTCACCTAATTGTCTAGGGATTTTTCTGTTTTTCCGATTACGGCAAAGAGCACAAGGCGAGCGTGACCGATCCTTATTTCGCTCTATTTTTTTATGAGGTCCGTGTTCGCTGTACTCTTGTTTTGTATTTTTCCTGTCGACTTTTGATTTTGAACACTGTTTGATATCACCACATGTTATACAAGACTTTTGGCGTATTGTTGTTTCTTTAAAAATAATTAGACTTTAGCCCCTTGAGAATTCTTGGGTCTCACAAGGGGTTCAAAGTTTGATGTAGGAATATATCCCATACCGAAACAGTTGTGTAAGATCTTCTTGAAAACTGCAATGATCAATATGTGATGAAAACAATGATAAAAACAAACCGTCAACCATCTCGAAAATCCTTAAAACAAAATGCAAATTAAAAGCAGAGCAACACGGAATTTTAAAAAGATAGAGGTAGTATCAGGTACCTAGGAGGAGTAAGCATCCTCAACTGACCGGTCGCACGCACCTTAAGCTCCCTGTCGTAATCGGGAAAAAACCGGAAAAGTCCGTAGACAATTCGGTGATTAATTATGATCTAACAATTAGTACGAAAAAAGTCAGTCAGCATGCGACCTAGTGGAAGATTTCATTTGCTGACAAGGTCGTTGGTTCGACCATAGAACTTACGAAAAGATGACTTCAAATGAGACTGTTAATAGTCCGGTTTTATCAACTTGTTTGTCAGTTGCTTACCTCGCCTTAGAAACTGTTCATAAAAAACAATAACAATAACAAACCGTCAACCATCTTAAAAATCCATAAAACGAAATGCAAATTCAAAGCAGAGCAACACAGACCTCCAAAAAGATAGAGGTAGGATCAGGTGCCTAGGAGGAGTAAGCATCCTCTGCGGACCGTTCATATGAAAAGCATGCCCTTGCGTATTGAATTAACTAACAGACAAAAACTCTATATGCAGGTGATAAAGGTATATTGCTACATAAGTAAGGAAAGATGACTATAGAAAAATTGAAATTATCACGTTTATCATAAAGTTTTGTTGTAAGGTTGCCATCTTTATTTTGACTTTTCTAGCTTTTGTAGGTTAGATTTGATAAAACTGTTTTAAAGGGCTTGTATGACCCAGCATTATCTCGAGCGCGCCAGATAAAAGTCTACTAAATATGCATGCGTCATAAAAAAAGAACGAATCCTATCAAACGTGCACAGAACTTTTCGCATTCCTGGAAGAGAGAGCATGGGTCTGCTCAAGGATTCGTGGTTTGTGTTCATGGGAACACTTTTATTTTCAATTCCTCTACTGAATGATTGTGTAAGTAAACTATTTCTTTTATCAACCAAGAACATAAAGCTCTCTGTTTGCCTCTGGCTTAAACCTTCACCATAAACTTCGGTATGTACGTATCTTCTATTATAAAAGGTGATGAATTATTTTAAACAATTCTTCAGGGAAAGGAGACTGAATATTAAATCATGAATATTAATCATATCAATTCTATATAAGAGTATATTCCAACATATACTTTTATTTTGAATATGAAGGCCATTGCCATGTAATGTTTTATCCAAAGTAACTTTAAAAATAAAAACACTAAAATCATGCAAACAAAATGTCTGCCTGTAGTGCATTTAGTTATTTTACCCAATACAAAGACAAAGAAAAAATCAATCGTGTTGGTGGCATAGAACCCTCAACTATTAAAATCAATATTTTTTGGCATGGTTTGCAGTGTTTTTCTTATCTTTAAATATGCCTAGTGCTCAACTACTAAACAATTCAAGTTTCTTAAGGTTTGAGCTATATAAATGTTAAAAATACTTTGTACACACAAGTACGGACTTGAATTTTTTCCTGATAGGTTTCAAAGGTGCTTTACAAAATATTAATATTGATTGAAAATAATTTATGTTTGTTTTTTGTACATTAATCTTAAATAACACAACTTAACAAAAAAATCAAATCCATTAAAAATTGAATTACAGTTTACAAATAACAATTTGAGGTGATTTGGTTCGGATGATATAGTTCGTAAATTTATATCAAGAATATCAAATTTA
Organism: Magallana gigas; assembly: GCF_963853765.1. Classification (NCBI taxonomy): domain Eukaryota; kingdom Metazoa; phylum Mollusca; class Bivalvia; order Ostreida; family Ostreidae; genus Magallana; species Magallana gigas. Next base: position 42,647,599 of record NC_088861.1, read on the forward strand.
TCAAAACTTACTAAGTATATAATGGATGACATTTCGGTCCGTTATTATCATACCTGTGGTATTTATCACTAACGAAATCAGCTTAAAAACTAAAATATCATATTTTTTGCTTATGTTGATGGTCAAATTATCAAAGAATTTTACTACTACGAAAATAAACTTCTGTTTTATCTTTAATATACAATAACACTGTTTAGTTTTTATGGTCTCCGAGTTTCATCAAACCTAATTATTATTCGGAAAAATCTTTGTTCATCTTTTTTTTCTTCTAGACGCCAACTTTATTTTGCAAAACTTACTCGTTTATTCGCCGTATTTTTAGGTCTGATTAGATGTCGAGCGATGTTGTCGTTATATATTTTACTTTTGAGAAATTCCGAACCGTCTTTAATTAAAGCGCTAAGCATAGCTCAGCGCTTTATTGTCGTTAGACTTCTATTTCCGGTGCAAGGAATAACTGCCCTCTATGAGCAGAAATATACATCATTTAAACTGGTAAGAGGTATAGGGAACCAGTTATCTGGGTGACGGAAATGGCCGAGTAGATACGATTGGTTTGCGGGGCTTACGTACATCAGCACGGGATGCTACGCAGTGATGATCAAATATAGTGCGTATTCAGAAGCTAAAATATAGAAAAATAAAATCGATTCATTGCAAGAAAATGTCAAAAACTGTGATAAATTACTGTTCAAAAGGTATAATTTGTGATTTTAACATCTTTTTCCAGGCAAGTATCCATATACAAGTCGTGTTCAGCTTTAATTCACATCATCTTCAGAAAGTAACATATATTTAAAGAAATCTGGCCTTCGATACTTTAAATTGATATTCATTAAACATCAACCAAAATTTCAATAAAGCTCTCGCCTACGCTTGCACACAGTAAATTTTCTTAGAACCAAGTTAGGTTAGCGCTTTTCAGTACTTTCAGTACTTTGATTTTTATCTTTAACTTAAATTTATCGATCCCTTTTCAATTTATCAAATGAAAATAGCTTCAACGATGACTGGCCGAAACGATTTCACAGAGTTGTTTTGGAAGTATATGAAATGAAAAAGTGCAAGATAATATCAATTTGTTTTTAAAAATATCAACGAAAGATATAAGTGTTGAACTATAGGTTTTTAAATTTTCACGTATTTTTTCTATTTTAACCCCTTCCCTGCCCTGCCTAATAATTTGAACTTATTTAAAAAGTTGTAAATCTTAACAAGACATTTCATTTGGTAAAAATAGGAAAAGAGGAATGGCTCCTATTTAGGAAGATAAATTCTTCACAAGTTTGCTGTCAAAAACTTGTAAAGGAAGACAAATTTCAAATAAATGTGTATCTAGTATATGTTTTTAAGAATTTAAAATAAAACTTTAATCCCATTCCTAGTACTGAATTGATATTTCTATTGAATATACTCAGTGTTTCAGACACCATTTTAGCTGTTGTTTGCCAATTTACCGTGTTGGCGCATATATGCCGCGTTAAGGTAACTAAAAGTATTTTTTTTTCAAATGAAGTAATTGAATAATACCTTTGCATTTCATAAAGTGTAACATTTTTAACTTAAATTTAGACTCAGCTAGATAATTGATCAATAACATAGTTGCTAGCTGTATATACACTGCCGCCTATAAGACAGTGACTGTGCTTGTAAGTCTGGGAGTACACATGTTGAAATGCCCCACTATTTTATGATAGCGTAGAAATCTTGTGTCATAATTAAAAGCGTCTGAAAGTTTTTTTCAGGTCTGTTTACCTCTGGTAAGATTATCTGAGGGGTGGGGTCTAAATGATAAAGATATGAAACCGCAAAGGAAACAGGCTCAAATTGAATTGAACCTTATCAGTTTTCTCACAATACACGGCTTTCCAGAAGACTCGGCTCTCGCCTCGCTTCATGTGTAATTCGTCCACTAAAGCAAATGTGTATTACTGACATGAAAACCAATAGACTGCTAAACGAACACAGGGCATGGTTTGATTAAACAATTTCTTTAAAAAAATCAAAGAACATATTCTGGTCTGATTAAGTCGAAAAGTTTTGTTTAACGACAAATACTTATTATTTGGACCTCAATGGGTTTTTTTTTAATCATGGTCCAGCATGGTATTGTTTTATTCTTAAAGTGTGCTGATTTTGTAAATTCATGCTGGTTTTCCCTTTAAATATCATTAACTAGGTCAAAATGACGATTCAAAATATCGGAAAGCCAAGTTCCATAACTTTTTCCTTAAGTTTCTCAGTAGTTGAAAACGCATGAGAAACATTAGTAATTAAGTCCACCATTGAGCTTTTGAATAACTAATGTGTGCTGTGTCTGGGAAAATATGCTGATTATGACAAAAATGCCGTTTATTTTATCGTGATGGTAATCAAACTTGCCGAGAGCAAGCCAAATTTTATAATTTTGTTTAAGAGTCTTAAAGAAAGGAAACAAACTATCATAAATTGGTACAACATAATATTTCATTATTTCAGCGATTAAAACAGCCAGTTACTCAAACCCATCACTTTTCTGCTCTGATCAATCTTGTATTAACAAATCTCTAATGTCATCATCTGGTGCATTGCTACTCTCATTTCAAGGAACTTTTTCAAAATTTAAAATCCCAAAATTTTACCAAATTCAATAACATCAAAACTTACGACTTTCATTACAGTTTATACAACCATCTCCTACGATAAACTAAAGTCCAGGCTTATTGACGTCATTGATAGCTGGTTTTTTAATACACATGGATCACCTTTTTTTTTTTTTTAACTTTTTCATATGTCATTTACAAAACTGTTTTGTCAAAAACCATTCGGATTGTGCACAAAAGTACACTGAAGTGGATATAAAAAAGATGCTTGAGTTTCTAATAGACAACATCTATGTTTTTTTTGGAAATCAGGTCTTCTAACAATCTGTTTGAATTCCCATGGTTACAAATTGCAACCCATTGTTAGCAGGCCTATCTGTGTATTAATATGAAGCAGAATTAATTTTTTAAAAACGTGTGCATGAATAAAATGAACACTCGCTGTGGCCTTCAACGCAACATTCAGGTATATCTACGACGTGTTATTAATTAGCAATTGCTACTTCTATAATTACGTCGACTTATTGTATCCCAGTTAACGTGAAATAAAACATACCACAGAGGCTGCTTCATATGTATCATATTTGGATATTTTATTGGAAATGGACTTTGATGGTAACCTAACAACAAAACTTTATGATAAACGTGATGACTTCAATTTTTATAAAGTCAACTTTCATTACTTATGTAGCAACATTACTTAATCACCTGCATATGGTGTTTTTTTCTCTCAGTTACATTGGTACGCAAGGGCATGTTCTACGTATGAAGGTTTTCTAAGGCGAGGCAAGCTACTGAAAAAAAAAAACATGTTGATAAAACAAAAATACCAACAGCCTTGAATGAAGTCACCTTTTCGTAGGTTCTATAGTCAGTAAAACGACATTGTCAGCAAACACAACCTTCTCCTGGGTCGGTTGCTGACTGACGTTTTTCATACTTATTGTTAGACCATAATTATTCACCTAATTGTCTAGGGATTTTTCTGTTTTTCCGATTACGGCAAAGAGCACAAGGCGAGCGTGACCGATCCTTATTTCGCTCTATTTTTTTATGAGGTCCGTGTTCGCTGTACTCTTGTTTTGTATTTTTCCTGTCGACTTTTGATTTTGAACACTGTTTGATATCACCACATGTTATACAAGACTTTTGGCGTATTGTTGTTTCTTTAAAAATAATTAGACTTTAGCCCCTTGAGAATTCTTGGGTCTCACAAGGGGTTCAAAGTTTGATGTAGGAATATATCCCATACCGAAACAGTTGTGTAAGATCTTCTTGAAAACTGCAATGATCAATATGTGATGAAAACAATGATAAAAACAAACCGTCAACCATCTCGAAAATCCTTAAAACAAAATGCAAATTAAAAGCAGAGCAACACGGAATTTTAAAAAGATAGAGGTAGTATCAGGTACCTAGGAGGAGTAAGCATCCTCAACTGACCGGTCGCACGCACCTTAAGCTCCCTGTCGTAATCGGGAAAAAACCGGAAAAGTCCGTAGACAATTCGGTGATTAATTATGATCTAACAATTAGTACGAAAAAAGTCAGTCAGCATGCGACCTAGTGGAAGATTTCATTTGCTGACAAGGTCGTTGGTTCGACCATAGAACTTACGAAAAGATGACTTCAAATGAGACTGTTAATAGTCCGGTTTTATCAACTTGTTTGTCAGTTGCTTACCTCGCCTTAGAAACTGTTCATAAAAAACAATAACAATAACAAACCGTCAACCATCTTAAAAATCCATAAAACGAAATGCAAATTCAAAGCAGAGCAACACAGACCTCCAAAAAGATAGAGGTAGGATCAGGTGCCTAGGAGGAGTAAGCATCCTCTGCGGACCGTTCATATGAAAAGCATGCCCTTGCGTATTGAATTAACTAACAGACAAAAACTCTATATGCAGGTGATAAAGGTATATTGCTACATAAGTAAGGAAAGATGACTATAGAAAAATTGAAATTATCACGTTTATCATAAAGTTTTGTTGTAAGGTTGCCATCTTTATTTTGACTTTTCTAGCTTTTGTAGGTTAGATTTGATAAAACTGTTTTAAAGGGCTTGTATGACCCAGCATTATCTCGAGCGCGCCAGATAAAAGTCTAATAAATATGCATGCGTCATAAAAAAAGAACGAATCCTATCAAACGTGCACAGAACTTTTCGCATTCCTGGAAGAGAGAGCATGGGTCTGCTCAAGGATTCGTGGTTTGTGTTCATGGGAACACTTTTATTTTCAATTCCTCTACTGAATGATTGTGTAAGTAAACTATTTCTTTTATCAACCAAGAACATAAAGCTCTCTGTTTGCCTCTTGCTTAAACCTTCACCATAAACTTCGGTATGTACGTATCTTCTATTATAAAAGGTGATGAATTATTTTAAACAATTCTTCAGGGAAAGGAGACTGAATATTAAATCATGAATATTAATCATATCAATTCTATATAAGAGTATATTCCAACATATACTTTTATTTTGAATATGAAGGCCATTGCCATGTAATGTTTTATCTAAAGTAACTTTAAAGATAAAAACACTAAAATCATGCAAACAAAATGTCTGCCTGTAGTGCATTAAGTTATTTTACCCAATACAAAGACAAAGAAAAAATCAATCGTGTTGGTGGCATAGAACCCTCAACTATTAAAATCAATATTTGTTGGCATGGTTTGCAGTGTTTTTCTTATCTTTAAATATGTCTAATGCTCAACTACTGAACAATTCAAGTTTCTTAAGGTTTGAGGTATCTAAATGTTAAAAATACTTTGTACACACAAGTACGGACTTGAATTTTTTCCTGATAGGTTTCAAAGGTGCTTTACAAAATATTAATATTGATTGAAAATAATTTACGTTTGTTTTTTGTACATTAATCTTAAATAACACAACTTAACAAAAAAATCAAATCCATTAAAAATTGAATTACAGTTTGCAAATAACAATTTGAGGTGATTTGGTTCGGATGATATAGTTCGTAAATTTATATCAAGAATATCAAATTTATCAAAACTAACTAAGTATATAATGGATAACATTTCGGTCCGTTATTATCATACCTGTGGTATTTATCACTAACGATTACAGCTTAAAAACTAAAATATCATATTTTTGCTTATGTTGATGGTCAAATTATCAAAGAATTATACTACTACGAAAATAAACTTCTATTTTATCTTTAATATACAATAACACTGTTTAGTTTTTATGGTCTCCGAGTTTCATCAAACCTAATTATTATTCGGAAAAATCTTTGTTAGGTCTTTCCACCTTTCAGGTGAAAGACCTTTTGTATTTCTTATGTTTTTTATGATTATTATTATTTTTTTTTTCTTCTCTTTTTTTCCAGGGACAGCTTTTTTATTTCAAGAGATATTGAAACAATGTTTTCTTTATGTGATTGGCCATTAAAAGTTATGGTACCAAATGACCCTTTGCTCGATTACTCCCAGAACTTACAAAGTTATTGCCCTTGTGTACGAAAAGCTTGTTATCGCTACTCCTCTGAAACCATAAGAGATAGAAACTTGGAACTTTTACCAATGTCTTCAGTACACTTAGAGGGTTCTTCAATCTATTCATACCGAAAGGATCTGAGCCCCCCTTCTAGTAGTTATTGCCCCTGAAAGTGTTAACATTTCTATAAAATCACTTCCTACGTTTTTATTTTTTGTCATAGAGACTTCGGACCACTTGGGATTGAAGCGTCTACCTTGGCCGAACAAAATAACATAAAGGTCAAAGGTCAAGGTCATCTGGAAATCTCTTAATTAATGAGTTTTCAGATCTCTTTTGTTTAGGGTCGTAGAGGAAAACTTTTTCATGGATGAAGTAGGACATCATGAGACATTTCAAAATATAACCCTTTGACCCTTACCATATAACAATTATAGAGTTGTTGCCCCTATTGTACAAAATGCTTGTTATCGCTACTCCTCATTAACCGTTAGAGATGAAGACTTGAAACTTTTACTAATGTATTCAGTACACTTAGACGCTCCTTCATACCGAAAGGGTCCAAAGTCTCTTTTTAGCAGTTATTGCCCCTGAAAGTTTCGGACATTCAATAAAATCACAAATAACTTTTGAATCAATAATCATAGATACATCGGACCACTTTGTATTGAAGCGTCTACCTTGTCAGATGTAAATGACATAAAGGTCAAAGGTCAAGGTCAAGCAATAAAAAATTGCAACCTTAATCGTTTGACACTTTTTTTAATGAAGTAACGCAGAAAAAATACTTTAATCTATTGAAACAATCTTATTTCAAACTTAAAAAACAATGAGGTGGAAAGACCTCTAATTGTTCGAGAACAATTAGTCTACTAGTTCATCTTTTTTTTCTTCTAGACGCCAACTTTATTCTGCAAAACTTACTCGTTTATTCGCCGTATTTTTAGGTCTGATTAGATGTCGAGCGATGTTGTCGTTATATGTTTTACTTTTAAGAAATTCCGAACCGTCTTTAATTTTTATCTTTTACTTATCCAAGATACCTGATGAATAAACTAAGAGAGATTGATTAGGACTAAATACTTTATTATGGTTTGGCGTTACTGGCCGCAGTGACTTTAGGCTACCAATGGGCTGCCTCACAACAATTCAAACAATACAACAATACGTGACGGCCCATCAATAGGCTCATTGCGCAGTGGGTGAGCGCAAATGCACAAACGTCACAAAATATAATATTCTGTACAGTGGGTAAGTGCAAATGCACAGACATACAAATGACAAAGTTATACACAAGGTTTGTGCGAATGGGTAAACGCAAATGCACAAGTTTCAAAGTTTAAAACACATTAAAATTGTCAAAGTTCTTGTGCAGCAAGTATGTGCGCGAATGCACAAGCATGAATACACAGGATTTTAAACACATTAACAGCATTATAAACACATTATATTGACAGTAAAAAACTGTATCCTATGATAATTTGAATGATTGCACTCTTCCATTGGAGTTGGGGTGCGACGATAGCGCCACTTGCAAGGGTCATGAACGTTTGTTTATGACACTGCAACCGCCACCAATGGAGTGCGCCACTTTCCAAAAGTAACATTGGTGACGGCGGCAGGACCGCAACTCCAATGGTCACCACGAGCCAGTAGTAGTTAATTGTGATGTGGTTAGTCCGGAAGGCCAACACCGCCACAATTTAATAAATCTTGCAACGCACCTTTAATGGTATTTAAAAGGATATCATTACCCAGCTGGGACAGGTGAACTCCATCAGGGTCAAACAACGTAGGTGGTTTTTGGGAAAACTGAGGGTATTTGATGTAATGACCGCCCCTGGATGTTACAAATTTTATCGCTTCTCTATTCATTCGACTCCTTATTTCATTCATTGCTTTAACATTCTCTGAAAAGCGCCAAGCTAATCTAGGCAGGGCAGAGGACCAAACTATCGTTGTGGTAGGGAACATGTCACAAATTCGTGACAAGGTTGTGGAAAGGAGCTCCAGCAGCTCTTCAGTGGTTTTCTGGCCAACATTGTTTGCTCCGCAATGAATGATGAGAAACTCAGGACAGTCTTCTAACCTAAGCAACGTTGATAGCCTAGTATTAAGGTCTTGTAGCTTCATGCCACTATATCCCTGCCATAAGACTGAAGTATTCTCGAGATTAAGATTAAGCCCCCCCCCCCTGTCTTGATACTGCACTCATAGCTGCTCGTTTGATGATAGAAGATCCGACAATCCAAACTCTGACAGGACCTAGAATTATCTTGTTTATGGTTAGTAAGATAGATACTGTTGGAATGATAAGGTTACCGAATGTATGTACGAAATGCATTAGAGCGCCATCGTCCTGACCCTTGGATGACGTCAATGTGAACGCCTTGAATAGCAAGGGTTGTAGCTGCACCTATTCTAAATGAGTGGGAATTATAATTGGAGCTATCAACCCCTATTGCATCAAGACAATGCTTCAATATGGTGATAAATTGATAACGGGTCAATGGTTGACCTTCAAAATGAATAAACAATGGGCCAGTTTGAGATGTGCGCATGTGTAAGTAGGCATGCATGGCGGCAAAAGGACAAGCAACACCATTTGAAGCAGGAATCTGCAAGTTTGCCCCCACACCTAATTGGTCTGTTTTTGAATGACAAATTGTCAATTGAATGTTGGTCTGCTGCATTGTTATGTCATGAAATTGGATGATAGTTGCTGGTGTGTTGCCTTTAGACACTGTGAATTCCCCTATGCGCAAAAGGGCGTGAAATGCTAAAGTGAAAGCTGCAGTGAATAGTTTGGTTTCGTATATGGTGTTGCATACCGTTTGCAATGTTGGTATCATTTTGTTTAAGAGCTGTAATGTAATAGGCAAACGAGTGTCCTTGTGTAGTGTTGTTCTTTGCATGCCCTGAAGTAGCTTTCTTATAATAAAATGATTAGTAGGATCTACATTGTCAATTGCTTTGCTGTAAAAACTGATGGCTGCAATGTATGACTGAGCTGTGGAGTATTTGTAACCTGAAAGTGACAGGTAAGCGATAAACCTTGTAATGTGAGTGTCGAGAGGTGGCCACAGACTGGGCAAGTTATGAGACCGGCGAAATGTTTCAAATGAATTGATGCCTGCTGTGTGTGTTTGCCTAGTGTTTACAGCAACTGAAGCGTTGAACAATGATTGGATGTGACTTGTGAGAGTAATGTCTGGAATAGGGCTGGAATGGCCTGCGGATGAAGGTCTGCATAAGGTGCTGCTGCTCGAAAGACTTCCCACTGTTTGCGAGATATAGAATCAGCAATAATGTTTGATTTTTCCGGAATATGTTGTGTTTTAAATTGTATGTTGTGTTTTAAAGCCATTAAGACTAACGATCTGACAAGTACCATTACTCTTGGGGACTTGGCTGACTGTTTGTTGAGAATATGTACAAGGGAAATATTATCTACATGGAGGATGACTTTTTTGTTTTGCAAACGCATTCCCCATATCATGAAGGCTAATACAATAGGAACTAATTCGAGAAAAGTCATGTCCCGCAAAATTGGCTTGTTTAACCATGAAGATGGCCAGGTAAAATGAACCCACTGACCCTGAAAGAAACTGCCGCAACCAAGGTGGCCAGAACCTGCACTATCCGTGTAAAGTTGCAAAGTATCTAGTGTAACCCATTCAGTGTCTGGGAAGTATACAACGCCGTTAAAGTTGTCTAAAAATTGTAGCCATGTGAACATGTCTTCACGGATAGGGTTCGTAATTCTGATGTGATGATAGGGAGAGGGCACCCCGGACATAACATTGTAAAATCTCCTATTGAATGCACGGCTACCTGGGATGGCTTTACTAACGAAATTGAGCTTGCCCACTAAAGATTCTAACTGGGAAAGAAGAATTTTTTTCTGTGTGACCCAATGCTGCAACAAAAGTTTAAGTTCTTGAACCTTACTAACAGGAATTTGGACCAGCATATTCACAGTGTCGATTTCTAAACCAAGAAATGTAAGCTTAGTGGTTGGCTCAATAGTTTTGTCTTGGTTCAGGGGGACCCCTATTTCTGAACAAATGTCCTGAAAAGTGTGCATGAGAGCTGAACAATTATCTGAATTGGACAATAAAAATAAAGTCATCCAAGTAGTGGTGAACTGTATCGAGTTGTGTTTTAAATTTGACAGCCCATTCTAAGAAAGTGGAAAAAGTTTCAAATATTTTGCATGATATTGAACACCCAAAGGGGAGGCATTTGTCGATGTAATAAGCCCCATTAATGTAAATTCCTAGAAGTTCAAAGTCCCCTGGGTAAATTGGCAGAAGACGAAAAGCATTTTTAATGTCCACCTTAGCTAATAGAGCCATAGGACCTAGTGTGCTTATGGTTTGGACCACTGTGTCAAAAGATGTATAGGTAACTGTAGTGAACTGTGGGTCTATGTGTTCATTAATACTGAAAGAGGGTGGGTAGGATAAGTGTGTTATCATACGCCATCCACCGTCAGCTTTGGGTACAACACCTATGGGAGATACGTGTAAATTAGGCATGGGTGGGAGTAAGTATGGGCCAGACATTCGACCTGCCGTAACTTCACTATATATTTTTTCCAAGAGAACCTCCTCGCTGTCGGAAGCTGAACTCAAGTTTTTTGAGAAAACTGAAATGCGTGGTCCAGAGTATTGCAATTTAAAGCCATGTTTTAGACCATCCTCTAAATTCCTTGCCGAGACCCTATCTGGGTATTGACTCAAATAATTGCTAATTGCGCTAATGATTATGGGAGAATACCCTAGGACCCAAATGTCTCTGGGGTTGATGAGGATTTCCTGTCCAATGTTGGTTGGTGCGTGTTTGGTGTGCTGGTGTCTGATACCTGAATGTGGCATAAGAGTTGTTGCGGACTGGAGTGGATGCCCGAAAGGAATTATTTGCATGACCCGGGGGTGGGTTAGCACTGTTGCACAACATAGATGGATGGGTGCCATTGCATTTAAGGCATCGGTGTATGTACGGACAATGGGGCTTGTAACAGTTTGCTTTGAGATTGTAATCAAAGCACTTGTGGTGTTGGGTACTAGAAGATTTATTTGAATTGGCAGTCATGTATAATAACCAAAGCTCCTTATCTATGATTCCCCAGTTCTGTGACGGGTTGTGTGCGATCCTTAGCCTAAATTGTTCATCGTACGAAACCCAACTATTAGAATTCTGTGCACCTAAGCGAATGTCGTGCATATATTTAATAAGCTGTTGCGATCTAAGTGGGTGCACTGCAGTGTAAATGCTAAAATAAATGAGAAATGCATCTGTCCATTTTTCGATAGATGTTATTCTGGTTGTGGGTTTTGGTTGTGATATGATGTTACCCTGCGCATCAATTGTGAGAGTAGATGTTGCATGGGCATTAGTGGGGTCCCTTACCAATAATGTTCCCAGATTGACAAATTCGCCCTTGATGATTTTTTGCTTAATTGGTTGGTTTACATGATACCCAATGGGAACTGTAATAGAGTTGATTGGTTCAGGATTAGGCTGATAGGTTGAGGTGATAATGGAAGTTATCCCTGTATCTGTGCATGTAGATGTGAGACTAGAATTGACAGGCGAAATGAGGCCGGGCATTAGAGTGGTGGATTGTTGTAATGTTGCTACAGGGGGGTTAAAAATCACATTACCCGCCTGATCCTGGGCTTGCTGTGGTGGGGCTGCCTGTCGTAACAGTGCCACCTGATGCTGTGGGGCTGCCTGGGGTAGTTGGACTGCCTGGGGCTGAGGGGGTGCCAGTTGAGCCTGGACATCTTGTTAGTTATTGTTGGTCTGTTGGCGTTGAGCCCTGCGCCGGCCTGGCCTGCGTGCTTGTCCTGGGTCTTGAGTATCACGGGCAGCCGCCCGTTTAAGTTGTCTCTTCGGCCTTGGCATTGACCCCGTTGATCTCGTGGTATTTTAAAACAAAAGCGAAAATTGTTACCTAATTAATTTGTAAATAAATTAATGTTAATCAATTTCAGAAAATTCTATTGGTATATTGGTAGCTAAGCCGCAAAAAGCAGTAAATTTAAGATCAAGCTAAAATAATGTGCGCCATTGAAGATTGCACTCGAGAGATTGTTGCATCTAAATCCATACAATCAAAGGACCTCAGTGGCCATCGAGCGGAAATCGGTGGCAGATATGCCTTTTCTCGACTTAATAAAATTGATAAAAGTATTTGAACGATTAAATTAATCAAAAGAGTATACTTTATTACAGAGAATTAAAACATGTCTTACCATTTTCAAGAAGAATCCAGAAATGATGCAAAAAGAGGCCAAATTTTAAAGCGAGTATATTCAACCACAAAAATTCCGGAAAAACATAAACACTATTTATAGGTCCTTGGATAAATTTGCATATCTTTCACAAGCCAAGATATGCCGTATTAAATTTATCGATCCCTTTTAAATCTATCAAATGAAAATAGCTTCAACGATGACTGGCCGAAACGATTTCACAGAGTTGTTTTGGAAGTATATGAAATGAAAAAGTGCAAGATAATATCAATTTGTTTTTAAAAATATCAACGAAAGATATAAGTGTTGAACTATAGGTTTCTAAATTTTCACGTATTTTTCTATTCTCACCCCTTCCCTACCCTGCCTAATAATTTTTTCTGCTTAAATAAATGAGAAACTGATTAAATATTTCAAAATATTTTAAATTCAATGTGTCAGGATAATTTAATTTGGCTTTATAAGAATTGTTTCTATATATTTTTTGCAAAGGGCAGATAACTCCAAGCATGAAAACCTTATTAAATGAGTCTTAACAAATAATAATAGCATGAAATTCTGTTTTTAGATATGTTCCATTAATGAAATAGGTTAACTGCTTGAATAGATAACAAAATTTATGATTTTACCACTTTAGGAAGGCTTAAATTGATTTTTGTGTATGATAAAGGGCAGATAACTCCAAGTATCAGCACAAGCGGAAAATGATATATCTTTTCAATGCAACTCCAGAAATAAAACACTTACTGAAAAACTAATAAATAATTCTTCAAATTAATATTCAAAATATATTCCAAATCATGAAAATAATATAAAAATACACAACACAGTGACAAAAAATTAATGTTGAATTGCTCAATATTTTAGCAAGTTCAGTTTGTTTATTATTTGTTCATCTAGCATTGTATGTCTGACTGTCTTGCTGGTCTGGGTATTTACTGGACTGTTCTGATCATTTTCCTCAACACTCTGCAATGTTGAAAAAAGTAAAATATTACATGTATGGATCATTTAATCATATCATTTACATGTATGTATTTCGCATAAAACAACAGACATGTTCAAATTTGACTGAATGGTTTTTTTTCAAAAAAGAAGCAAAATCCTGATGTGTTTATGTTTACATTTACAAATTTCAAAAGTGAAAAAGAGGAAATGGCTTTTAATTATTATCTCAAGTTATATTGATTATTGTTATACTTTCAATGTTAAATACTGAAATCTGATTGGTTAAGACGCAGTTAATAATATTTACTATTACCATCAGCGTTAGCAACGCACTTGGCAACGGGTAACATTAAAAAATGTTACATGCGCGAAAATTATGCGCGTACGGTTCGCTGTAGAATTCACGTTATTCCTATATAAAAGCAGTAAAATTTTCTTAAAAATTTTAAAAAAGACATTCAGTATAACAAAATAAATAGTGCCTGTTTGGGAGGATAACAGTTGAAATTGACACCCCTCGAAAACCATTGTCAACCTCCGCTTCGCGTCGGTTGACAATGGTTTTCTCGGGGTGTCAATTTCAACTGTTACCCTCCCAAACAGGCACTATTTATATAATGTTATTTTACTTGGAATACATATTAGTCTATAGTTGCATGCACTAATTAATAGCTGCAACTGAATTACATATAGCATAACAGGGCTCACCATTAACTAAAATATTAACCTGTTCTTAAGGCAAGTGGATTACTTGTATAAATGCTATTCTAAACTGTAATTTGTCATTGAAAAGTATGAAAAATTATGAATGGCATATAAAATAAATGATAGAAATTGATAAGAGGTATGGTATGGTACAGTATTGGTAAAGTTGGTCTCCACATTATTTACTGTCACAAAATACTTCATTAAAAATTATCCTTATTGTTGCTGTTATCAAATACAGTGTATCTCAGTACTGGGTCAGTTTAAAAAAAATCTTTTAAATATTAAAAATAAATTATTAAGGTTTAAAAGATATCTTACTATTGTATATAATATCACTCAAGAGAAGAATATTCTACTCAATCTGATGGTGTGTTCTAGTGATATGACACTGACAAGTAGATTTAGAACATATTTTTCAGTAACTAAGCTACTATATAGTTTGGATATAGGTTTTCAACCCTCACTGAAATTTCATATTTCTTTTTTTATACTTAAAGTTTGATCAGTTCCATTACAGTGAAAAAAAAAGTTTTTAATTTTTCATGGCATTTTATCATGACATCATATCATAATTGTTCAAGAAAACTAATTGTAAACCAGACAAGTGTTTTTGTTTTTTTTACTTGTCCAAATACAAAAATCAGCTGGACACAGAAACTGGACAAGTGTAACTGTTGATCCCTGCATGATAGATAATATACTATCAGCTGATTTGAATATCTACATGTGACATCACTTTTTGATTAATTTTGTTTAAAATCATCAACTCACATTTTCTGTTCTATGTCTCCCTTTTGACAGACTCTGTTGTGATGATAAGAGCCAAATTCATTTATTTCTGCAGCATACACATAATCCTACAATTGTTTTTAATATATTTACAGCAATTTTATAACAAAATGAATCATTTTAAACAAATTTTTCAAATTACCTTTACCTTTACTTTAATGCTGTTAACTTTACATGTATATTATATAATCTAAATTAAGTAGTCTGTTCCAAATGGTATTTCCATCACTGTTTGCTTAATTAAGATGGCTCAAATCATCCAAAAAAAAAAAACCAACCCAAAAACAACTTAGGTATGAAATATAACATGATGCGAAAGATGAATATAAATCAAAAAGGTGAAAAACATTTTTTTTTGGAGGGAGGGGGGGGGGGGGGAGAGTATTTGTATTTTCTAAAATTATCAATTTAAAAAAAATAATAACCACTGAAATTTTACTTTGCGAATGACATGAAGAACCTGGGTGATACTGTTAATAATTGGAGAGGGTGTTTGGGGGGGGGAGATAATTTTGTTTGCCGGGGAATCTGATGCCTGATTCTTAAAATTTACTCTGTACATTTAGACCTGAGGTGTATTCATTGAGAAAATTAACAAGCGGTGGAAGCTTGAACAGACTATAAGATTGGTTGAAAATTATTTGATTCGGATATGAATATACATACCTTGACCAATTGGAATAAGGACTGCTATGGACTGCATCTTATCTCCATAGACTGCCTTTTTATGATCCTATTTTTTCGCTTGTTCATGAGGTTTTAAACATATACATTGTATATTCCAGAGATTTGGGGTTAATTTAATCAAACCACATCACTGACACCAGATCTGACTTTCACTTAAAACGCATGGCAATGGTGGATTTCTGTAATCGCTGTGGGTACCTCAGAACTATGCTCATCATGGGTTGACACTCTAGAAGAGTACACACTGCGATTCTTTCCATCTTGGACACCATCTGTCCAGGGTGGGGTGTTTAATTGTATTGCATTCCTATATAAGTGTTGCAGGTTGGTAGCTCATTAGCTTCCTTGGTTGAGTGCTTGATTCGTATGTCAGATTACCGAAACTTTTGTAGAGGAAACCTCTGTCCGTTTCACTTGATCATTTTGTAAAAGACAGTCACGTGTTTACAAAAAGTTTGAATAAAGCACAGATCGGTAATTAAGCTAAATCCCAATAGAGCATGGTTCATTTCATATTCACCAATTGATGAGAGACTAACTCTAAATACACTAAAACTTAAATCACATGCTTTCTCCATCCAATTTGATC